>NC_041394.2:121069622-121422122 GCF_900747795.2 Erpetoichthys calabaricus
TGCATATTAGCTAATGAATTATTAAATTTTGTTTTAATGATGGAGAAAATTCAGAAGAAGAAGAAAAAGCTTTTACAGGAGTAGAAGAAACTTGTTGAATAGAGGGAATCCCTGGGTGTGATTGACAAACAATATCTGTCTTTAAATTAGAAGAGTTACAGTATTTACAGGAACGTTTTTTAGGGATGCACCGATACCACTTTTTTGGAAAACGAGTACGAGTACGAGTACTTGCATTTCAGTACTCGCCAATACCGAGTACTTAATAAAAACATGATTTAAATTTACAGGTAACAGCTTTAGTCATATAATTTAACAAAAAAAACAAGGGACTAGTTTGGAATTAAGAACATTTATTTAAAATGAAAAGCATGTTGTATGCAACATATTACAGAATAAATAATTATAAAAAAAAATTTAAACAGTGACATTAATTTCAGTTTGTTGTAAACTCTGCCGCTTTGGACAACACAAGGGGCATTAATAAACATCTTTGCTATTTAGTGCACAATATTTGAATAAACTAACAACATCCACCAACATAGAACTGTGGCAGTCAGTGCAACTGAGGTAGGTATTAACATCAAGTCTAAGACGACTCACTTAATGGAGCCTATTTAGAAAAAGTGAGTGGCAGTTTTTTTTTTAAGAAAGTAGCTTTTCTGCATTATCAGCAGTCAGCCTGTTTCTGTTTTCATCTATAATGTGTGACACTGAGCTAAAAAGCCTTTCACTTTCCACACTGCTACATGGGGCTGAGAGGTATTTCTGGGCCATTTTAGCCAAAGTGGGGAACCTGATTTTGTTGACACCCCAGTACTTCAGAGGACTGTCTTCACGGGGGCTTGGGGCCTCTCCGAGGTATGTGTCGAGCTCAATGGCAGCACCTGCTGTCAGCGGCTGTGCTGCCTGGGGCTGCTCCTTAGCGATTTCTTCAAATACAGTGTCCAGACTGCTGCTAGTGCTGGCCTGGGCCTTGAGGAACAGTTTAGCAGGAGGTTCTGCAGCTTCTGCCCGACTCCCCTCTGCCTCAGCTCTGGACATCATCTGCAGCTCCTGCTTCAGGTGCAGCTTGGCCTCCGGAGCAGTGTTGCTGGAGAAGAAGCGATCTTTATACCTGAACAAAATTCATGAATGTATTAATACGTGGAAAAATAGGACTGATTTTAGTTTCCCCTAAACCACTGTCACAAATGCCAGCCATTTGGCTTTCTGGTAGTAATAAGGGAAATATATTTCATATTATATATATTGCATACATTTGTATTTGTGTATTTTAGTTACAAAAATATAATATTTCAGATGGAAATTAATCTTACATTTAGTACTGTAGTTTATCATTGAATACCTATAGCACACAGACTTTGCCTTGGGTCAAGTATGGTGGAGATGAAGTACAGTGGGTTGGTCTCGACGTCACTGAAGCGCCTCTTGACAGATGCCAGTAAGGTTGCTTTCATTGTCTTGACGCCGTGGTCCTCGTCTGTTTCTCTGTTTAGAAGTCTCACTAGCACAGTCACAGCTGGGATGACATCAGAGGCTAGTGCGTCGTAACTGCTCACTTTTTTAGTTAGTTCCTCAAAGGTGGCGAGGATGGCAACAGTCTTCTCCATAAGAGTCCATTGGTGAGCGGTGAGATAGTCAGGGAGTTCATGCTCGGACACATACACCCCCAGCACTCGCTTTTGCTCAATGAGGGACTGGAGCATGTAATACGTGCTGTTCCAGCACGTCTGTACGTCCTGCTGCAGTCTCTTTATTGGCTGGTTGAGCTGTCCCTGAATGTCCTCGAGGCGGGAGTAGGCTAAGCGGAATGTTTAAAATGCCCAACTATTTTCCGCCCCACTGCTATAGCATCAGCTATGCTCCTCTGTGCTAATAAGCCCTCGTGAACAGCCATTTGGTGCGTGTACGCGACACACGGCAGACTTGGGAGCCCTGCGTCATTCATGGCTTTAATCATGTTTTTGGCATTGTCACGAAGCACAACATGTACTGATGTTTTAGGTATACCCCATGTCTGGAGCATTTCCTCAAACACATGCGCTATAGCCTGGCTGGTGTGCGAGCCGCGGAATTGTTTCGCATGTAATATGGCTCGTTGCGGCGTGAAACTCTCGTCTATCCACTGGGAGGTTAAGCTAATTAGCGACACGGGGCTAACACTGCTTGTCCAAATATCCGTGGTGAAACTAAACGCAGAGGAGGCTTGCAGTAGGCTGTGGATATGTTTTTTCACGGAGTCGTGTAGTTTAGGCAGCTCTGTGTCAGTCATGTAGCGGCGGCTTGGGACATCATATCTGGGCTCCAGAACATGGAGGAGATGCAGGAATCCCACATTTTCTACCTCCGAGAGTGGCTGGTCGCTCAATGCAATGTACTCGATAATTGCCTGTGTTATTTTCACAGCACGTGGATTGTCTCTGGACATTTTCTCTCGTCTTGCAAGAGTTTGCTGCAGCGTGGGTTGTGTTGGTTTAGAAGCGTGGGTAAACTCTTTGTACTCGTTGTCGTGTTGGGATTTTAGGTGCTTGATTAAATTACTTGTGTTAAATACGCTACCTTTAGAGCCTCCTCTGGACAATTTCGCTGAGCACAATTTGCAGTCCGCCTTTGTTTTGTCGTCTTCATTCACTTTGAAATAGTTCCACACGGCTGACATGTCTCGCCTCACCTTCTCCCCGCTCTGAGCTGCAGCCGGGGCCTGGGGGCGGGCACTCGGCGCCTGTGATTAACCCCTTACACGCCACTCAAACATAGACATTTCTCAGACCATGGTATCGGTCCCCGGTATCGGGGGACTTTTAACGAGTACGAGTACTTTAGAAAATGTGGTATCAAGGCCGATACCTAGATACCGGTATCGGTATCGGTGCATCCCTAACTTTTTTAGTCAAGTTAGGGGATCTTTTAGAAGTAAAAGTAGCAGTAAAAAAATGTGTCTTGAGTATTGAGGTTGCCACTCTCCAACCCCTGTGACCAAGCCTGACCCACCTTCTTAGTTTTCAATCTGCCAGCTCTCTCCCAATCTTGTGTAACTAACAGACGTAGATCTGGACTATTAATATCAGTATTCAATTCAGAAACATATTCTGTAGTTAAAAGAGAATGAAACATTTTCATTGATATTAAGAACAATTTAGATCTGTACTAGGGGGAATCTGAACATCTAACAACATCACATTAAAGTTCGGGAAATTCTGAAAAGAATGATACCAAAAATATGTATGTAGGTTTTAAAATAAGCATGACAAAAAACATGACATAAAAAGTCACATGAAATCGTTGCACAAAATCATTGCACTTTTTGGCTTAGGATTTTATATATATATAGAGTAGATCATCACCTTGGCAAAATGGACACTTTTTGCAGTTAACCTAAAAGTATCCAAAAATGTTGAGGATTTTGTTCATTTGCAATTCCCTTTTTCTGTTTGTGTGAGATAACTCTCAAATTGGGGGTCTTCCACCTCAGTACTTTTGGTGATGATATTAGTTCCTAATCTTATGGTTTAGTTTTGCTTTTTATAATATTACTTGCAGTGCTTTAGCATCCATTTATGATTATTTAGTGGTGGTGTCATTTTAGCTCCTATTGTTGGGGCAGCTCACACATTATTGGGAACATGCCCTCCAAGGTTTTGAGCCGTAAATCACAACTATCTGAAATCTTGGATTGAAAACAAAACCTTTGCCTTCACTGAAACCTTCTAATGATCTTTCTTTTGCTTTCTTTTTTTGACTTTGATTTTTGTCTCACGATATTGTTTTGGTTGCTCCACTTCTGATCTCCCTATTTTCAATTTGTTCTTGTCTTTTGACCTTGTATTACCTCCTGGTTACTTTAAAAACTCCAATGTGTTCTCAATTACAGCACAATACAAACACAGATATTTATGACAAATGTACCTTGTATATATGATTTATTGTTTTGTAGTCTTGGCATGTATATACATAATGTATAACCAAGTCCTAACATTATGCATTTATTTAGTTTGATTGGCAGAGATTTAATTATCATTTTACAAGGTTGGTCAGTGTTAGGCAAGGTCAAACATGATTAGACCAAGTCAAGTTATTTTACTGCATAGAGTGATCAGAAGACAGCTTGGATTTGTTTTGGGACCAGAAGATGAAGTGTAGTCAAAATAATGGGTCAAAGATTGAAAACAAGAATGTCGAAAAAGCCAATGAGTTATGCCAACACATTAAATCAGAGTCATAATCAAAAGGAGAAAGCACAGTACTCTTTTATTGCTAACTCATAAAGAAACATTCTTAAGGTCATTTAAATAATCCATAATCCTGGATATGCAGAGATATTCTAGTGATTGAAAATAGCGGCCCTTACAGAGCAAACAAAATGGCATTGACCTGACAAAAATAATATTCAGCTACTCTGGATTTTCAAAAAAAAAAACTAATGTCTAGTAGCATTTATATACATTAATGTAAACAATTAATTCAAAACCAACTCATAGCAATTATATGAGTTTTGCTAAACTAAAAACCAAGTAGAGGTCTCAAAAACAAAGCTTTTTTGCAAAGGTTTTATCTTTTTTTTCTTCAAAGATCTGATACTATTTTAAAAGATCAGCCATGCTATTTAACATGGCTGTCATGATGTACTGGACCATGTGGCATACATAACATGCTCTGCAACCTCACAACATCATGGCAACAAGAGACACAAAATGGCATTAGTGTTTTTGCACCTCCTTTATTCTAACCACCAACATTACTAAATACTGTAGATCTTCAAAAGCAGTTGGTGCTGTTCTTTCATCAGGAGTTTGCTTTGCCAATAGACTTGTCATTTGGGATTCCTACCCTCCTCATTGGCATTAGTTGCTATCATTTTGTCCAGTATTTTGTCTTATATCACCTTCTGTTGGTTGCACATCAGGTGAATTAAACTATGAAAGCATTGGTTGGTAGGTGCGGCCTAGTTATGTTAGCAGTAGCTTTTTCCAAGACCGTCTGCAGTTTTTGCTATTCATATCTTTCAGCATTTCATCTTTTATTGGCTTGTTGATGTCAAACTGCAAATGCTGTTGGGTATCGTCCTGAGATAATTCTTCATTTTGAATTTTTTTAACATCTGGTTAACCTGCAGTGTAAATGAATCATCCTAGTGAAAAATAGTCCATGCAGTCTTTTAAATAGACTTGTTACTGGCAGCCTAAATTATAGCCATAAAGTGTGATGAACAGATGATAAAATTTTTCACACTGGGGAGAAATCCTAAAAGACATATTAGAGTTACTCACAATAAATATGAGTGGTAGATACCTAAAAACAACATTTAAAGAATGTTAAACAGTGTCAAATGTGAGGAGTTTGTTAAAATTAGACTTTGTATCAAGTGATGAGGTGAGAGCTGTTTTTAGAAGCTTGCAGACAGTGGCCATCCTCAGAAGCCATCTTTATTTGATTTCTGGGAGACTTTGCTTAACAACAACAAAGACTCACAGTGCTTATCAGTTATGGCTGCCTCGTAGCAACAAGTGGCTGGCTGTGAATTACTGTTTTGTGACTATGTATGGAATCTACATGTTCTATCTCTGTGTGCATTGTTTCTTCTTAATGTACTCCAGTCTTCATCCCACATTGTAAAGATGTGTGCCTACTGGGTTAAGTGCCAATCTGAATTTATGTGTGTATGCAAATGTGTGCTCAGAGTCAGAACCCTATCCAGGGTGGGTTCCTGTTTTCCATTGATGCTGCCAAAACATACTTGTGCGTTATCTCCAAACACCCTAAATTACACTAAGCATGTTGGAAAATGTAATTCAAAAACATTTTCATCTTCTAAAAAAGGTTCTTGTAATTTTTTAACTTTTGGAAATACAACAAAAAACTGATTGTCCCTTTGATAACTGTTCTGCTACCCAAAGGTAATAACAGATTTTGTTTTTAATTAAAAGATCAGGAAATTAAATTTAATGAAAAATCCAGGCCAAGTTCAATACAAAAAATCAATCAAGATGTCTAGCATCAAACATCAAAAAGCCAAAACTCTTAGGAAAACACACATAGAGAATAATTATCTACAAAAGCAAGTAATGAAAAACCACACTGGCAATTTTTTGTAAATTGTATCTACAGTCTAAGATGTATATGTTGTGATCTCCACATGTGTCCATCAGTCTTTGAAGGATGAAGAGTGTGAAACCGTGCTAACAACTGATGGACAGTTATGTTTAGAAGGACCCCAAGACTGGTCTTTGGGACAATAAATCTCACCAGTGAACGAGATAAAATACACTAGAACTCTACATGTCAAACACATGCTAAATCTCATATTCTTCATTGCCACTGACAGGGAAAAAAATCTTGTTCTTACTTACATGAAAAGATTCTTCAGACTTCAGCAATACATATGTATAAGACATTTATTTTATGAAGATGCCTCTGGAGCACACCACACAAGGTATAACACTTGCACTGCGGTAACTAATGTGTTAACAGCCCTATGTTCATATAAAGCCATTATAGTCATATTTATCAAAGCCTTCTTAGCATATAGTTGATAACATGATAATACTGAAATGATAACTCCTTATTTGGGACCTATAGTTTTATATACCACATCTTTATTTGAAAACTAATAGCGTCAGATCAGAAGGGATTGTAGCATGCACATGACTGAGAGAATGAAATTGAAAAAACAAAACACCGACTTTTACAAGTACCATAGATTTACACCGGCTGTTACAGATTCAAATCAAATGTATGTCTTTATTATATAAGAGTAATAAAATAGCAGCTCACTACGTAAAATAGTAACTGGTGGACCCAGAAATTGTACTGCCAATCTCTTGAGTATGAGTTAGCATTGCACCCTAAGCTAAATTCTTTTTCTTCGGTTTTATACTTAAATAAAAGCGCACTTGTTTTGTTTTACTTGTACCTTATGTGTTTATTTGACATTTGGACTTCACTCTTAACACATTATACACTTCATGTCTACATTTTGTCAATTATTACTAACATGAAAAACATCTCTGTTTTAGCTATATGTCGGCCAATTACTTAACAGAAGAAAGCTTTTTCAAGGGAATGAAATGCACATATTTTGAGAAGCTATCCACAGTCACTTATATGGTAGTGCAACATTGACAAGTGAGAAGATCTGTAATAGAAAATGCTTCAAATAGCCGAATTGTCTGCAATAACCCAATAGGAAGACCTTGGGAATACTTACCTCTGTTGAAAGTTCATATGCTTGAACAAAATCATGCACATCTTTGCCCATTTTCTCCCACCACAAATAATACTTTAGCAGTTCTAAAATTTATGTAATACTGGGATGCCCAAAAATATCAATAGAATGGGCCCATTCCAAAACTCTAATATAAGATTTTCTGGTACTTGATAACAAAGAAGCTTAATGTCACCCCAACTGGATTACCACCAATAGACAAAATGTCTCATTTAAATTTTAATCATACTTTAGAGATTTCCAAGGTTCATAGTACAGAATTACTAAATACATTTTTGCAGCAACCAAATCTATTAAAATAAAACCATCTGCATCAAAGGTAACTGCTGGCACAATTATAGAAATTTCAAAACAATATGACTGCTCAAGCCCACCTTCCCTATACTAATGAGAGTGAATGCTTTATTTTTTCTTTAGGTCCACCATGGAAGTTTGACTTACTCCTATGAGGTTTATTTAAAATCCTCATATCTAAGTTTCTTCTATTTCAAGCCCCATTTCCCCCTTCTACGTTTCTGTAATTTCATGGCTAAGAACACTATCACATCATAAATATTATTATAAAGATCTTTCGCAACCTTGTTTTATTCTGAAATTGTTGAATCAGTCAATTTATTTTAGAAATGTAATGTTCCATCTTAGTCTCCCGCATTTTTATGGTCTGCAGTTTTGTTCTGCCACTTAAAAGGTAAAGGCAATTTTTTTTTCCTAATAAAAAGATCAGGAGATGAAACATAGTGAAATAGCCAGGCCAAATTCAATATGAAAATGATCTATAAATCAAGAAGACAGACATCAAATGCTAAACCAAAACTCTTATTCAGGAAAGCAGCCACAGAGAAACATTATCCAGAGAAACAAGTAAAGAAAAACCACACAGTCTCTCACCGACACAAGACAGCCAGGAAGTTTATGATGTTGACGTTATATACGTTTTATGCAGTGATGTTACATGCCACACCATTCTATTTGACTTTGCCTAATAACGTAGCAAATGTCAACAAAAATTCTTCAAAATGGCAGTGCAAGAAATTGACATAACATGACATATTGACTTAACATATTATGAAAACTAATCTAAAACAAAAAAATAGACTCCTTTGATTTCAAATCCCGATTCTGCAAGTAAACCTTTTGATAAAAGCTGAAGGAAACATCAGAAAAATAAACTGAATAGCTGATAATAATAGATAAGGTTATTTTGTTTCTGCTCAACTAACTTATTTTTTCACACTTTTGTCACTGTGCTCTTTCGTCCTGCACACTTTTTGTAAGCCATCATCTTTAGAACTAGGATGAAGACTAATTACGTGTGAGGTATTTTACACACCTGTTTTCCTTGAGTGTCTCTTCACTTCTGCCCACCTCAGGGTGTAAGACTTTTTTCAACAATGGCTGCCACTACAGTCTATGCTTGTCTGAAGCCCCATGCATCACACTAAAGGTGTTATTCCAGCATGTTACACAGTCATTAATTAATATAGCATGTTTTACTTCAGTAGCTTGTGCATAGTTTCAAGTGGGTAGCTTTCTAAAGCTAACTTGATGAAATGGAATTTTGCAGCATTTTATATACTTATTGGTATTTCAGTGGCTCACGTGGTAACCCTTAACAAACAGCCAGATTCCTTATGTGCACAACATACAGCACATTCACTGCCTTTACCTCTCTATGGCATTTAACACTAGAATTACCAGAGCCAACAAAAAAACTAGTAAATCCAGCCCACCTTAAATCCCTTCGCACCTCTCCGTCAGTGTCTTTTGTTTTCTAAATGTGTCGATAAGCCCAATATGTGACTAGTGTTTTGAGACAATGGAATTGGAAATTCTCTGATCTGGAGGGATAAAAGCTGACACACAAATGCTGGTGAATCTGCCTTCTTCGTATCTCACCATCACTTGAATTTTTTTTATTCAGTTTTATTGAGTGTTCCTGTTCACGCTGAATTAGTATGCATCGTATGGTCCATGATGTCCAAGTCGCACTGACAAAAAAACAAAGACATAGGTATATATGATATTTGGAATAACTCATTTTATGACCTGTATAGTACATTTCGGAAAACATTGTGGCACTGATGCAACATTATTCATATTCATATTCATTCACATGTCTTCTTGTGCTTGTAATCAGTGACCGCGTTTTTTTTTTCCGATCTTGCCCATGCAGGCTCCACATTTTGGTGCACAGTACTGTTTCTTTTGTACTCCAGGACATGGGGTTGTATCGTGATCGTGACTGAGAGAATAAAAGTGAAAAAAAAAAATACTTTTACAATTACTAGAAATTTACACTGGCTGTTACAGACACAAATCAAATGTATGTTTTTATTGTATAATATTAACAATAAGAGCAGCTCACTACTCAAAACGGTAAATTTGCCATGGAGGTGGTTTCGAACTCACGACTTTCGGATTATAAGTCAGCAGATCTTACCACTGCACCACAGAAGCTGTCATATTGTAGTTGCACCTTTTGTGAAAGTGTTTATTTGATATTTGGCTGTCAGCCTTCACACATTATACAGTTCATGTCTACATTTTGTCATTTATTACTAAAACATGAAAAATGTTTCTGTTTTAACAATGTGTTTACATAGATTGTTGTAGACACAAAACACACATCAAACTATTTCCCCTTACAATTCTAGGTAGCTCATTCCCAGATAATCAATCAAGTCAGGAACTGGGAGAACTTGTTGCCCATTCTGAGGCGGTGGGGGGAATGGTATAGCAGGCTGCTTGCTGCTTGGGCTTATCGACATATTTAGAAGACAAAAGACACTGACGGAGAGGTGTGAAGGGATTTAAGGTGGGCCAGATTTACGAGTTTTTTCATAGGCTCTGGTAATTCTAATGTTAATTGCCAATGCTAATTATTGTCAATTATAACTACAAGCACAAATCCATTTTTATATTAAACTACCTGTTTTACCCAACTTTGCCTGGGAATGGACCTCAGTTATAATGCCAATTGGTTATTCAAATGTATCAGAATACTATGTAACTAAGTACTTTTCTGTATACAATATATTTTTTTTTTTAATTAGAGTATACTAGAATTACTGGTTTACTTGAATTGCTTCCTGGTGAACATGCTACATACAGTTCTTGTTGATTTCAATGATAAAGAGATTGCAGCAGAACTTCATGTTAAAGCCGTATTCAGTAATGATACAAAAATGATTTACTGTAAAGGTAAAACTGATAAACTTCTCAACTCTCTGTTAGAATCAAGGCCTAAAATTAGTAACTGCCTCAGGATACAGTGGATTAAATTAAATGTCTACTAACGTCTTTTATTTCCTCTTTGTTTTTTTGAGTTCAGAAAGTGCTTAATGCTGATCATTAATTGTTATTGCAGACTTAATGATAATATGCTTGTATACAACAGTGTTGGCTTTTTAAAAAAACACAAGGCCATGCACTGATAAAAATGTTTATCTCAGATTTTTTTGTCACATGTGACACACCCCCAGCCTGTTGAAGAGATCAGCAATGCTGCATGATATTTTTCTCCATTTCTGACTGTTTTCGTTTTACTCAGGGCAAACTCCACAAATCACACTCAAATCACAAAAGACAAAAATGCTCCCCTATCAAATGCTGTCCTCAACTTAAAAAAGGTAAAACTGGGTCCCAAGGTCTCAAAGCATGAGAAACACTACACTAAGACAAATACTGTAATCCAGCAAGACAATAAAATGAATTGTGGCAACAGTTGCAACCTTTGATGCCATGCCACGTTTGTTGACACTCTTATTTAAACTTTTTAAGCATTGATGAAATTGTGCTAATAATGCATTAATAATACTGATAATAAGAGGGAGAAGAAAAAGCAAAGTAGCCTTGTCCAAAAAAAAAGGTATGGAATCTAAGGAACAGACAATGAACCTAGTGGTTATGATAAGGTTATGGACTGCAGGTTTGTCCAGTAATGGGAGACTAAATAAGCAGTTTCCAGAAGATGGACAAAATTCTGACTGAGCAATTGAAACACTTTGTAACAATTAATAAATCAGAGGAGTCAAAGGTGGCAATCAATGGAAAATGATGTGTAGTTGTAAGGAGCTTATTAACAGTAGAAAAAAGTGTTCTGGTGTTATACTGTCCACAAAGAATGCTATGTCTAGAAAAAGAGGTCTTAATATTTTGTAGTGCCTGCTTATGAAGGGCGCCATGTTCCTTGTAGGCAGTCACATGGATAACCAAGCCATTGTTATAAGAGAGTCAATGTTATTTGCTTCATGTAGGAGTGGCCATAATCTTTTGACTCATCAGTGTTATATATCTCAGTGCTTAGTCTATAAATTCTTAACTACTCTAGTACATGTGCATGATGAAAGTGAAAGATTTCAGTTCCTGCTGCTGCTGCAGAATATTGTTGTATAGCATTTTAAATGTGCACTTTTGTCCCCTTCCTGACCACTGTGAAACTGTAATCTTATTAATAATGTTCAGGGAACAGACAGTAGCAATCAGTCAGCTTCCAAGAGAAGCAAAAATGTGCAGTACTCTAAAGAAGAAAATGGGGCTTTTTTCTTATTATTACTTGGTATTTTTATGAAAAGATCTTAACTTCAGACTGTGAAACTGAGAAAAATGTTTTTTCTTTAGTCTATGTTTTAATCTGAGCATGTGGCAAATTTGTTTTAAATTGCATTTTGAATTTTATTTATGGTGTATGAATGTTTTGGGTTGAGATTGGATAAGGGGTGTTTTAAAACTGATGGTGCATGTACAACAGTAATCACAATTTAAAATATTTCACTTAATATATATTGTTGGACAGCCCACTGGTGCAGCAGTTATTTCAGCTGCCTCATAGATCCTGTGCACTGGGTTCATGTTATTCCCATGTCCTGGTAGTCTAGTTTCCTCATACATTCCCAAAGACATCCATCTTAGGATAATTTTTAATACCAGATTTTCCCTTTGTGAATATGGGTGTGTGTGGTAGTCGACATTTCAGTGTAATGATACTTCATGCAGGCTTATGTCCTTATTTGCACTTAGAATTGATAGGCTCTGCAATATGTGCAAGCATGAAAATTTGATTAGTCTGAAAATGTTATGTTTATAATGTCATTTTAAGTAAACCCCTCATGGCACACAAACTTGACCTGGTATTACACTTTTCCCTCAAGAGCTACAAATTGAAATTTAGGATTAGTGACCACAAACCCAAAATTTGCAAAGTGCGGTTTCAAACTCATAAGCTGTAATACAGTTTACTGGTCACTACACAATAAAAAGGTTATTTTAGGACACAAGAAATACCCAACACAGTCTATAAAGAAAATAAAAACTCTGATTCAGTCTCTGCAACTATTCAAGAAGGGTAGGTAACCACCTCACAATTTTGTTTCAACTTACCAAGTAACAATACAAAAATATTTTTTTCTTTTTAGAAACACAGAGCCATATATGGTGTAATGGACCAAAGTTGTACAGTGGTGGATGCTGCTGCCACGCAAGCAGTATACTGATTATACTTGTTCACATACTTAATGTAAGAAAGATGTTGAAGATAAAAATTCTTTGCATTCTGAAGCTGTTGTAAAGGTGCAAAAAAAAAAGACGGCAACATAAACACAGAAAATGATATGTGAGACCTTTAAATATATCGCATCATTACCACGGGGAATATGCAACACTTGTTTTGGCTAGGCAAGAAATGGATGAAGAAAAGCACCATGAATTCTTTTGTATGTCAGAAATTACGTTTGATAATTTGCTTCACTACATCAAACCATTCATCAAACATCAAAGCACATACATTGATCCTGTTGGTCACATTATCTTGCAACAGGCATCAGTCTCCAATCTTTGGCAGCCAGCTACAAGCTTGGCCCAGCAACAGTTTCCACCATCGTGGCTGAAGTTTGCCAAGCCATATGGACTGCCCTAAAGGAGGATTTCATAGCTTTTCCTGATACAGAGCAGTGGGAGAATATATAAAGGGATTTCTGGTATTTTTTGGAACTATCCAAACTGCCTAGGCACAGTAGACAGGAATCACGTGAGGGTATGTGCACCTTGTAACACTGGGAGTGCATTTTTGAATTATAAAGGATACTTTAGCTTTATCCTTATGGTTGTGTGCAAAGGCAGATATGGATTCACTGTTGTAGACACAGAAGTATATGGCCATGACACTGATGCAGGAGTATTTGTGAGAAACCAATTTGGATCACAACTTATTCAAGGGGACCTGACCCTGTTGCCTCTGTCTACTCTGCCTGGAAGTGAAGTCCTGAGCCCCAGTGTAGCAGATGAAGCATTTCCCTTGGAGGTGAACCTGATGTGACCCTATTGAGGTCAGTGTGAACAATGATCTCTCTCTCTCTCACACACACAAATCATTTTTTGTGTGTGTTTGACTTTTTAACAGCAATATGCAGTAATTTAATCATGCTTTTATTTCATGATTTATTAACAGGAACCAATCTCACTTCTGAGCAGCATATTTGCACTATTGGCACTCCAGAGCTAAACAGGTTGTAGAGAATGCTTTTGGAGTACTTTCTGCTAGGTGTGGAATTTTTGGAAAGGCCAATGAGTGTCCAGTTGACAAAGAACAAGACATCACCAAAGCATGCATTGCTCTACACAACTACCCCTGTGCTCGGGACAGTATGGATTCTGATGAGGCACAATATGTATCCAGTACCCTAGTGGATGATGGGGGCATCCCAGGAGAGTGGAGATGCATGGTCGAGGAGATTGCAACCTAAGAAATCACTGCTGGCCAGGCTACTAGGACTGGCACTCTCGTCCGTGTCCATCTCATGCAATATTTTAAGACTGCTGCAGGGAAAGTGTCCTTTCAGGATACTATGCTAGAGCACAATCAATTAAGACTGTGTTTATGCTGTTTCTCATTGTTGGTCCCTCAAAGGTTTAGACTGTAAGTAATTAATGAGATGTTAAAAGATTGTAATGTGAATTAAGATACTTACTTGACATATTTATGAAGAAATACTTATTCCTTTATATTTTTGTCACAGCAATGCTGAACAGTTCTGTAAAATCTTTCTTACACACAGAAATGATTTTTCATGCAAAACCTTTTAAGGGTTTATGCAAATTTTTAAGGGTGCCTTTAAAATGCAAGCAACATATGTAAACAATCAGAATACTGTTTATTGTGTTTATGTAAACATAACTATATAAAACTATATTCAAAAAAATAAATACAAATGTATATACAGTTAGCACCTTTAACAATGAAAACTATTAGTGCAAGACTTTAGTGGTTTTGTAAACCTACTTATCATATGACTGCAGGAGTTGCTTTATCTCTTTAATCAGTCTCTTTTGCATCCTGTTCTGCATGCTGCAGAAAGAACTCTACTAGGTCATTACAAAATGCACTATACATTTTTTGGGATGGCTGACTTTCATCTTGCAGTTTAAACAAAGCCTGGGGAAGAGCAGCATCAACAGGTTCAACTTTATTGTCTCGCTTTCTCTTCTTCGTTAATGGCTCTGATGGTGGTAGTGTTGAAGATCAACTACACAAAAGACTTGGTGAAGGAGCTCAGTTATAGGTGAAGGCACATATGTTTTATTTAGTCCAGGAATTTCCTGGTTGCTTGTCTGTAACAACAATGAATTTATGTATGTCAACAAACTGTGATGACTGCAACAAGTGAGCAAAAACTTTTTGGCGGCAATATGCACAACTTTTATGTGTAAATATTTCTCACATTGCTAAAATTTAAAAGATTAAGATTGAATTATACATAAAGGAACCAGAGTAAAAACTAATTATACTGTGAGTACAGGATGAGGTGATGTTAGCTAGCTCTCGTATTAACATATGCGATATGTTAAATATGACGCTTTAGCACTTACCACTGTATCGATGGTTGTGTCAGTTGGACAACTGGTCACAAAGTTTTGCAGCCATGAAAGAGGCTTGACATTTTCAGGACAAAACACAGCTTCTGCCGAATCCCCATTTCTTTCTCAGACATTTTCTGCTTTGCATGGACGTATTTGTCTTGAATTTGCTTCCATTTTATCTTTGCCAGCTCTTTGAAAGTGGGTGTGGAAACATGCAATTTGATGCCAGTTGTTCTGACTGGCATGCTTGTCACTATGGAGAGGGGTCATCACATGTAAAATTTCTAACCTGTTGTATTAGCTCTTCCTCAAAGCATTCGGCCATGCTGGTGGTAAACAACGATACTGATGTCACACACCAAAACGTTAACACACTGACTCCCAAATTTTTGCTGGTACTGCAACTCACGCATGCATCACATTAATTTCTAATGAGGTGCTCAGAGGACACTGGGAACGTGTGGCAGCTGTGATGCATGTGGGGAAGCATTCTGAGCGTCAAGTATATCCTGGCCCTAAAGGTGTGTAGTATGACTTAATGGTTCGGTCCTGCCTTGCACCGTTTTTTATCAGGATAATCTATGCCTTTCTTTTATGAAGAATAAGTTGGAATAAGATGTTACAATTAAGTAGTCAGTCTAGATTTTCAGTTTTTGTTGTGTCACATAATATAGCATAACACAACATTCTCAAACGCACAGTTAACACTAGAATCCCTGAACCCTATGGAAAAACTTATAATCCTGGGCCACGTTAAATTCCTTTGCACCTCGTCATCAGCTCCTTTGTTTTCCAAATGTGTCAAGCAGCACAGGCAGCAAGCAGCCTGCTATCCCATCCCCCCACCGACACAGTTCAAGTCACACAGCCAATTCTCAGAGCTCAAGTCTGTTTATTTGGGTGTGAGGTGCCCGGAATTGTATAGGGTAAATAATATATCATTATTTGGAATATATGCATTCATGTATGTTCCGTGTCTACAATGATCTATGTTAATGTAGAATGACAAGAAATGCAAAGCAGGAATTGTTGCACACATGACTAAAATGGAAACATTTTTCATGTTTTAGTAATAATTGACAAAATGTAGACATGAAGTGCATAATGTGTGAAGACTGATGTCCAAATACTAAATAAACACTTTCACAAAGCACATGTGCAATGCTACTTCAGTATGCGAATGACGCGTTGTAGACACGGAACACACATGAAATGCATGTATTCCAAATAACAATATATATTATTTACCCTCTACAATTCCAGGCACCTCACACCCAGGTAAACAGACTTGAGCTCTGAGAATCTTCTGTGCGACTTGAGGTGCGTCGGTGGGGAGATGGGATAGCACGCTGCCTGCTGCTTGTGCTGATCGACACATTTACAAAACAAAAGACACTAATGGAGAGGTGCGAAGGAATTGAAGGTGGCCCGGGATTATGAGTTTTTATGTAGGCTTCAGGGATTCTAGTGTTAAAGCTGTTATGCTATCAAAATGTGCATCTACCGAATACTGACTTGAAGGAGATAAATACTTACATGGTCAATTATTTTGTGTTTTAGATTTGTAATTAATTTAGATCACATTTCAGAAATCTGTTTTCACTCAGGCATTAAAAAGTCATTTCCTTTTGGATCAGTGACGAAAAAGTCACAGAAAATCCAGAGTCAGTGTTGTACAAAAAAAAAATGTGAAATCTTCCAGGCGGGGATACTGTTTATAAGCACTGTATATGTCAATGTGTGAGTAGATCATCTTTTTGGGTTGGCATGCTCTTAACTATGTCCAGTTGTACAATCAAAATCATAATTCATGTTTCTATAGCCATTTTTTAACAGTCATATTATATATATAGCAATGGACAATATCAAGCTTGAATATTATGCCTGTACAGTTGATGATCAAGAAGAATTCATATGCTTTATGGGTATCAACTGTTTGAGAAATTTGGCATTGGATATTAAAAGTATAACTTGGGTTTATAACATTAAAATACAGAAAGAGTATGTGCAATGAAATTTTAAATAATTTTCAAACTGAAAAATATTAAATACAACAAAACAAAATACAACAAAAACTGGTAAATATTTGCCTGGTTGAGTGAGTATGTGTATGTTTACAAAGCATATAAGGTAGTGTCAGTAATAAATTTCAAAATGGTAAACATGAAAATTTGAATGGATGCAATATTCTGGAACTTCTATGTAAAGTTATTTACAAAATAGCATACAAATTAGACAAATTATTCTCAATGAAGAGATTAAATAAAGTTGATAACCTGATATTTCCCAAGCTCCTCTAATAAATGTCACATATTGTACAATAAATAATTTAGGTATTTTAATTTTTCATTTTTTTTTCTGTACAGGATTAGTTTACTGCATTTTTCATTCTTCGCATTTAGAAAACAATTGATCTAGGAGGCTTCTTAAGCTTCCCTGTTATACCGCTCAAGAAATTCACTGAAATAAAACACTAAGTACAGCAATATCATGCAATGCTTTTCGGCAAAAATAAACTATGAACAAAGTTATACTTCAAATAAAATTTGCAGTAACTTTTACTGAAAATGACCTAATGTGAAGAGGTTAAAATCTCTTTGAAACACTAGACCAAAAAAGTCTGATCCCAGCATTATTTTGCCTTTCAGAAAATGTAAAATATATATTTTTTTATAGATGCAACAATTAGTAAAGTACACCATATAATTAACACAACATTTTATCTCTTCAGTGAGTTCACAGAATGTCCTGCTCACAGAACATTACGGTCTTATTTGTGTCTGCTTTGTTGTAATGACTGTAATTGTATACCATTCAATGGTGCATATAAACCGGGACCCAATGTAATAGTCATATTCATTTTATGTGACTTTAAACGTATACCAAATAGAGAGTTTGTGAAAACCTGTGTGTTTGTAAAACTTAGAACGAGTAGAGAAATGAGACAATGAACCAAAGCTGTATCCTCAATAGGTAAAATTACAGACTTCCTTCTTTCAAAGAAGCTTTAAAGACTTTAAGGTACAGGGTCTTAAACATTTTAATCTGAGGACCAAACAAGAAAATTGGTACTATCTTGTGACCCAAGGAGAGGACTTTATCATGATAGATAGATAGATAGATAGATAGATAGATAGATAGATAGATAGATAGATAGATCGAACTTTATTTTACCTCAGGGGGAAGTATTGCTTTTTACAGAAGGTCTTTAAATAAATAAATACATACATAAGTAAGTCAGTCAGTCATTTTCCAACCTGCTATATCCTAAAACAGGGTCACGGGGGTCTGCTGGAGCCAATCCCAGCCAGCACAGGGAGCAAGGCAGGAACAAATCCCAGGCAGGGCACCAGCCCACCGCACACACCCACACACCAAGCACACATTAAGGACAATTTTGGATCACCAATGCACCTAACCTGCATGTCTTTGGACTGTGGGAGGAAACCGGAGCACCCGAAGGAAACCCATGCAGACACATGGAGAACATGCAAACTCCATGCATGGAGGACACAGGAAGCGAACCCAGGTCTCCTTACTGCGAGGAAGCAGCGCTACCACTGCACCACCGTGCTGCCCTAGATAAGTAAATAAATAAATAAATATACACACACATTTTGGACTGAACACACACTGGAATAACTATAAAGCAAGAAAATTCAAAGGTTCTGACTTGGTGGCCACTGACACAGTGAGGCATTATATTATACAAATAAGCCGTTGGTATAAAAGCCCCCAGTAGTGTTTCCTGACAAACTTCTGCTGAATGATTCATTGGCTGAAAGTCCTCGGTGTTAGTGGCATTGTGAACAATGCTGCACATCTTCTCTGACACACTAAGCTTTATTTAAATTCTCTCCTTCGCTATGACTTCCAGGGGGTCCAGAATGCATCCTATAACTGAGCTTGCCCTTTTAATTAGCTTGCAGGTCTACAGCCTGCCTCGATCTTTTGATATTTTATTATGGTTCTTAATTATTTTAACATGGCCTTCATAACCATCATTACACTGAAATTTGTCGAACCATTTTAAAACAGTGGTGAAAAAAGGAGTTGTTCCTCTTTGAAGCAGGTTAAACTTCAAGCCATATCTTGTTTACAGGTCTGTTACAAGTTTAGATTCAAAGTATGCTGTTACAGTAAACACATGAAAAAGCAAGGACCAGTTGTTCATGAAAGTGCATTTAGCATGTAACAATCCAATGGCAGTATATACCCCAACCCTATTCACTCACCCTTCATAACATCCGAAAAATCATCACATCCTTGAGCTGCACAATTGCTTCTCTTCAACATTTAACACTAGCACCGCCAACCCTTTGCCTCACAAGCTTGTCTCTCCCTTTCTAATATGTGTCTTTGCTTGTCAGTCAACTTAGTTTACTGGATGTGAGAGGAAAGATGAAGTTGTGGGGAATATCTTTATCTTAGGACCATAGAAACAAATGCTGTCTGTGATGTGTCAACTGCATTATTTCACATACTACTGTATATCACTCGCCACAGAATTCACATTTGGATGAACTGTGGCCAGCTAAGGTGGTGGACATTTTTCTTCCCAGCACCCCATAATGTTTTGTGGGGGCCAACGTGACATCACAGAACTGTAGCAGCCATGCGTAGAACTTTCAGGCATATGTACTGAGGTGCAACCTGGTGGCATCGGATGGACTGAAACATAATGTCCCAGAGGTATGCTGTTGGATTCAGGTCAGGCGAGCGTAGGGGCCACTTAATGGTATCAATTCCTTCATCCTCCAGGAACTCCCTGCATACTCTCACCACATGCGGCCAGGCATTGTCATGCACCATGAGGAACCCAGAACCCACTGCACCAGCACAGGATCTGACACTGGGTCCAAGGATTTCATCCCTATACCTGTTGGCAGTCGAGGTGCCATTGTCTAGCCAGTAGAGGTCTGTGCGTCCCTCCATGGATATGCCTCCCCAGACGATCACTGACCCACCACCAAACTGTTCATACTGAACGATGTTACAGGCAGCATAACGTTCTCCACGGTTTCTCCAGACCCTTTCACGTCTGTCACATTTGCTCATGGTGAACCTGCTCTCATCTGTGAAAAGCACAGGGCACCGATGGTGGACCTGCCATTTCTGGTATTCTAAAGGCAAACACCAATCGAGCTCCATGGTGCCAGGCAGTGAGCACAGGGCCCACTAGATAACATTGGGCCCTCAGGCTACCCTCATGAAGTCTGTTTCTGATTGTTTGGTCAGAGACATTCACACCAGTGGCCTTCTGAATGTCATTTTGTACGGCTCTGGCAGTGCTCATCCTGTTCCTCCTTGCACAAAGGAGCAGATACCGGTCCTGCTGATGGGTTTAGGACCTTCTACAGCCCTGTCCAGCTCTCCTAGAGTAATTGCTTATCTCCTGGAATCTCCTGCATGCCCTTTAGACTGTGCTGGGAGACACAGCAAACCTTCTGGTAATGGCACGTCTTGGTGTGCCATCCTGGAGAAGTCGGACTACCTGTGCAACCTCTGTAGGGTCCAGGTATCGTCTCATGCTACCAGTAGTGACACTGACTGTAGCCAAATGCAAAACTAGTGAGAAAACAGTCAGAAATGATGCGGAGGGAAAAATGTCAGTGGCCTTCACCTGTTAAACCATTCCTGTTTTGGGGGTTGTCTCATTGTTGCCCCTCTAGTGCACCTGTTGTTAATTTCATTAACACCAAAGCAGCTGAAACTGATTAACAACCCTCTCTGCTACTTAACTGACCAGATCAATATCCCAGAAGTTTCATTGACTTGATGCTATACTCTGATTAAAAAGTGTTCCTTTAATTTTTTTTGAGCAGCATATATATATATATATATATATATATATATATATATATATATATAAATTTGCTGCTGGAGATCCACAAAGGGAGAAAATGAATCACGTATCATAAAGTACTTTATATATATATATTATATATATATATATATATATATATATATACACACACACAACTAGTTTAGCTCCTACTTCCCCTTTGACTTCAGTGCATTTAATGAAGTTTGGCTTAGTTTGCAAATGTTGCCATGTTTTTGCCGAACTCACGGCAAAGCAAACTTCACATGGTTTACTCATCACTATTAACAATTAAGTCAAAAACATGTTATTAATGACAAGGCTTTTCCTTATTTACATTATTTATCAGCCATAAAAACAACAATGCTAAGTTTAGCAGTGAAATATCTCTCCAATGCAGGTTTTGTGTGGTTTGTCATAAACAGTTTTACTCAATGCTACCTTCTGTTGATAAGTGCATTTTCCACTTAATGGTAATGGGGCAGGCTTAACTCCATATACATGAAAAGAATCACATCTATATTTCCAAGAAATCTTCCATACATTATGACAATTAAGTGAGTTAACAAAAAGCTTTAAAAAAAGTGAAACAAGGGAGTTCTGAGTTTGAATCCTGGCCTGGGCATTGTTTGTGCAGAGTTTCAAATTATTTCTCGATTTGGCTGTTTTTTTTTTGTCTTGCATTTTTTCTCCAGGTTCTCTGGATTTCTTCTAACATCCCAAAAACATGCAGTAACTGTCAACTTCATCTAAGTATGAGCAGGGTCTGTATTAGACTGGTGCTGTATTCAAGGGTTGAATCCTACATTGCACCCAATGTTGCTCTGAAACTTCTTGTCACCATAACCGAACTGCATAAGAAGATACAAAAGACGCCTGAATGGAATGGAATATTTTAGTTGAAGGGCTGCAACTTATAGTTGTTATTTCTGCCTAACCTGCAGAGTGTTAAGAAGTTTGCTTGATGAAAATTAAATCTTCAGTTATTCTGCTTGTATACAGTACATTAATTCTTTTAATTAAGTTAATGTTCAAAAATCATAGATAGATGTCAGGAAGAATTTGTATTTCATATGAGTTTTGTTAATGAAAGTTTCTCATCTGTATTTTTTTTTCATTATAACACTGGCTTCCAAAATTATTTCGGTATATTAAATTGATTAAGCTTTATATAACCCCTATTAAGTATACTATTATATGCAAGCATACTATATATTATATTACACTTTAAAACTTATAACCCATACAATGAAAAATGATACCTATAATTTGCATCCTTATATTAAGCCACGCATACAATTTTAAATGTATAACATAAATAATAAAAAATTATAGCTAGAATGGACCTACGTATATCATAACATAACACAATGAAAGGATATCTCTACAAAAATGCGTCTAGGCATCCAGAGAAGCTATGATTTCTTGTTGCTTGAAGATGTATGATGTATAAGCACATAGCCTATGTTGCATCCTGTATCCTTGTTTGAGACAATTATTATTAATCATAGTTATTATTTTATTTTATATTTGTCCATTTTCTTTACACAAGGGAATTTACAAAATCAAAATACATTATAAATGTTTATAGATTGTGGACAGGTGGAAGGAATACAGCAACTGTAAGTGCTGGGGTGTCAGCCCAGCAATAAATAACAAAGCAGGTGCTTGTGTCTGCAAAACAGAATGTAAAGCGGCCTTCTCAGCTGTCAAAATAATGGCTCCTGTGAGCAAATAAAGATCTTGGAACTCTGTCCTCTTGGTTTGTCCAGGTCCAAATGAGATGCCCTCCTTCAATAGTATTAGGCTTTTATAGATATCCGGGTGGAAGGAGTGGGGTTATTTCCCTTTCCTGCTGAGGAAGTGAACAAAGATAATACTTTTAGCAGTAGGTCCCCCTCTCACCCCAGTGGGGTATTACATACATTACCTTGAATGAGCTTTGAAGGTGTTCCTCAGACGCATATGCATGACAATATATTTCTTACAGTTGGGACACAGTCATGTGTTTGGAGTCATACAGTGAGTCTGAAGTGGGAACTGAACTGGCAGCCTTGGAGGTAACATCCAGTACCTTAGAAACTACATCACACTGCATACCCGCCTGTTCCTATCATGATGATATATTCATATAGCTACAGCATCTATCTTCATCTGAATGCTATAAAAACACTTACATTTCAAATAGATTTATCTAATTAAACTAAATTAACTAAAGAATAGTTATTCATGTGCTGTTAATGATCTTTTGCTATTTGCAGTTAAATTATAACACAACTGAAGAAGGATCACGTACCAAAAGTTGCATGTAAAGGGAAAGTAAAAAATGTTACAGCACCAAATCATTTGAGGCATTGTCTGTAATTGCAGACAGAATAAAGGGTGTAGTGTTATTAGACTTCACCATATAATATTATAAAATAATTTGTTAACCAGGATGTAATAATTTAAGTGTGTGATCTAAAAGACCAATTTAAATTTTGAAAACTCTGTTTTTAGTGTCAGGAACGAATTAGTAATTCATTTTGTGATGTTGGCATGTGCACCTGCTCTAGTGGCTGCTGAGTGTTACAATTTTGCTATAAAAGAAGGCTGAGCACACTGTAAAGAAAACAAGCTTAGATCACATGGAGTAAAGACAAACAAAAGAAACAAAACTGTTTCTAGATTACTAATTTTGAATGGTAGATTCTGACTTCAAATTTGGTTTCTCCTGTTAAAGTGGAAAAAGAAAATTCATTGAGCACCAGGTTGTGTCAGTGCTTATTTGCATTTTATTTTTCATTTTATTGCAGGTTCATTGCTGTTCAGGCTAAAAATGAAATTGGAAATGCTGTTATTTCATTTTATTTTAAAATTTTGCAGCATTCCTTTTATGTAGACTCTCAGGGGTGGGGGTTGATTTGTTTTCAATCCTATTTTTTGTAAAAATTGGATCTATTTGTATGGAATGATTACAATAAATCAATAAAATATAAATAAAAATATATATAGACTTTAAAAAGGAAATTGCAAATGATGTTTTGTCATTTTTAAATTTTGCCACATTCTTGTGTGTAGACTTTAAAAATAAAATTGCAAAAGAGAGAATGCATTTTTGTTTTATCATTTTAATTTTAATTAGTTTTTTGCAGAAAATACCTCCAAAATCCCTACTGATAGAAGTATCAATAACAAAACAAATGAGTTGGAGTTGTATGTAGCAGAGCATAATTATGATATTATAGTAATAACAGAAACCTGGCTAAATAACAAAGATGAGTATAACATAGAGGTATACACATTTTTAGGAAGGATAGACAGAAGAGAAAAGGAAGTGGGGTTGCTGTTTCTGTCAAACAGAATTTAAATGCAAGTCCTCTTCAATTGAATGATGAGCCCCATCTTAGTGAGGATATGTGGCTTCATCTGTAAAGTATTAGGGCAGGGCTGGATAGTGTCAGTCCTGGGGGGCCGCAGTGACTGCAGGTTTTTGTTCCAACCCAGTTTCTTAATAAGAAGACAGTTATTGTTGATGCAGCACTTATTGCTCAAGTGACATTTTGATACTTCATTTTAGTGGTCCCGTTTGTTAAGATTCCCCACCCATAATTGCTTATTTCAGTCTTAAACAGCTGCATTCACTGTCTTTAATTGTTCCTTATTAGCAATAAGATGCAAATTACAAAGGAGCCAGCAGTTCTCCATCTAACTTGTTTCCATTTACACTTTTGTGGATTCATGCGCTATTTGATTTAACAAAACACTTTAGAGAAAAAAGTGACAGACTGAAAATGATCCATTTTAGGCTTCAAATCATTCGGATGATATCCTTGGAAAGGAAAAGATGTATGATTTAAGAACCTAACATTACAGACTAACAAGCCATGAAATTAAATCTGTTTTGAGTAGTGAGCTGCTCTTATTGTTACTGTTATAGAATAAAAACATTCATTTGATTTCAGTCTGTAACAGCTGGTGTAAATGAATGGTACTTGTAAAGGTTAGCATTTTTTTTATTTTGCGGTTTTATCCTCTCAGTAACGTTCAGGCTCCCCCTGATCTGACACTGTTAGTTTTCAAATAAAGGTGTGGTATAACTGAGGTGAACTCAGATGAGGAGATAGGGATGAGGGTTCTACATCAGAGAAAAAGGACAGAAAACCTCCCTACAAGAAATGTCCAGTCACACATAAGAGCAACACAGCTGCACCAGGCATAAAGGTGAAAGATGGCAGGTTGGGCTTCATCCTGCCAGTGAATCTGCCACACACCTGTCATTCAATGAAACAGCAGGGACTACAGAACTTGCCAAGGTATCGTGCAAAGTTGATTTTGTGATTATGTTTTTAGATGGTCTTTTTAAGAAAAATATTTATGTGTTATTTATGTAAAAGCCACATCAAATGTTGTTTACCTATATTTATTTACTTATCTTCCTACTGCGTAAAGTCACAAGTAGACTGCAGAGCTTCCTGTGTTTGATCGACATAGGCATGCTGACAAAAAGATCTTACCCATCCCACGGGAGAAAGACTTTGTGAGACTGTGGTCATAAAGCTTATGAAACTGTTTCTGGACAAAGGCAGAAGTGTAACGATAGACAATTTCTTCATATTGGTGTCACGGAAGTTCAATCTGTTCTCTGCCTGTCGAGGGCACGTTTATATGTTGTGTGTCCTGCAGCATGTACAGTTCAGGTTTTCCGGCTGACAATGTAGACAGCTTCACCTGCCAAAAGTTTTTAGTTAACTTAAAGTTGGTCGGGAAAATACATGAATTGGAGTACTGCGTTAGGAATCTGATAGCAATTAGGCAAACCGAAAATTGGATCAACTCAGTTTGTTTAGACAATTCAGCTACTTCTGATTTGGCTTCAGTCTCTCCAGGTCCCAGTGTAGTCAGTGCACGGGCAAAGTCAACGGCACCAATTCAGCCACAGGGCGAGTGGGTAACAGTAAGATGGGGGGTCTAAGAAGCCAAAATTTAGTCATTCTGCACCCAGGTCACCAATTCGGACTCCGAGCAGATTCTCAGCACTATGCAGCGCGCCTGTGGAAACTGAGAATAAGAAAGTGCTCATAATTGGCGATTCCATAGTGCTGAATGTTAGAATTCCAAACTATGTTAAACCAGCAGTTAATGTTAAATGCCTTGCAGGAGCAAAGAATTCTGACATAGAGGCCGCGTTTGATCATGTCGCCAACAATGAAGTGTCTACCTTATTGTTGCAAGTCGGCACTAATGGTATTTATTTACAATAATCTGAGGTATTAAGGAGGAACTTTGTCTCTCTATGCACCAAAGCTAAAAGAAAATGTCGGAATTTAGTTGTATCTGGCCCCTTACCAAGATTATATAGAGGGGATGTGATTTATAGCAGATTGCATTCCCTTTACTGCTGGCTAGAAACCTGGTGTGCAAATAAACGTATAGCGTTTGTAAACAATTGGGATGATTTTTGGGAAAGGACTGGATTTTTCAAAAGAGATGGTCTTCATCCTAACTGGAGGAGATCTTGTGTATTATCCCAAAATATGGCAGCAAAACTGCCTGGCTGACTGATTAGAGCACCATCCAGGCCACAGTCATATGATCTTAAATCACCTGTTACTATCCTGAAGCTGTTACCCATAATCCCTGTTGTGTGGCATCCAGTAAATTTAGTCTTGATGAAAACCTTAAATTACTTGATAACCAAAAAATAAGGTGTATAATTAGACCAAGAGATAAAACCAGACACTCCACCAGCGTCACCTGTAATAGAAATTTACTTCAAATTAAAACAAAATATATATCACCAGTTCAGAAAGAAGCATGCAGTTTTAAATGCTGCTTATTGAACATTCGCTCTCTTGGCAATAAAGCTGTTTTGGTAAATGATATTATATTATATCTGTGTCTTCTCACTGAAACCTGGCTTAGTAAATGTGACACTGTCCCCCTAGCTGAGGCATCACCAGATGGATACTCGTTTCTTCATAAGTCTAGAGATTCAGGTGGAGGAGGAAGCCTTGGAATAATTCATTGTAACAAAATGCAAATCACTTCTAAAAATGTAGGTGACTTCACATCCTTTGAGGCATTCATTTTAAATATTAAAACAGATTCCAGCACAATTATAGTACTAGTCTATAGACCACCAGGGTCATATTCATTGTTCATGACTGAATTTAGCAATCTTTTATCTGATTTGGTTATAAATTATGATCACGTAGTATTGATTTTGTCAGATTGTCAAAGGTCCAACTCATAATCATAACCACACATTAGATTTAATTATACAAAATTTAAATATTACTCCATTAAATGAAGTTATTTCTGATCACTACTTAATTACATTTGATTTAGTCCTGCCCTTGCCAACATCCAAGTTGTAATTCTGCTTCAAAAGTTATAGATATTTTGAGCAAGTCGAAGGTAATTGTGGAAAACCATTTCGATCAGTTAACATCAAATGTAAACATGGAAAACAATTTAGATCAGCTAACATCACATTATAATGTGACCTTGAGAGATGATCTGGACGCAGTGGCTCTCCTTAAAACAAAAGTGATCAAAGCTCTTAAATTAGAGTGTCGAAAACTGGAGCGAAGATGGAGAACAACAAAGCTACATGTCTTTCAAATTGCATGGGCAGAGAGTGTTAAAAAATATAAAAAAAGCTCTCTTTAAAGCTCGCTCAGAATACTATTCTACAATAATAGATAGCAATAATAAAAATCCTCGGGTACTGTTTAGAACAGTGGCTAAATTAACAAATTAGAATTCAGATCTACAGTGCAAAAAACCAAAAGATATTAGCAGTACAGACTTTATAAACGTCTTCAATGAGAAAATTAAAAATATAAGATCCCAGATCTCAGCATCACATTACAAACTGCATACAAGCTTAGCAGACCCTGTCTCACATTGCATTCAGCACTTTAGTAATTTTAATCCTGTAACTGAGCAGGAAGTCTTAACTTTAATTTCTAAAATGAAACCCACTACTTGTTCCTTAGATCCAGTGCCAACAAAACTAGTAAAAAGTGCAATGGATGTTCTTGCACCGCCTATTCTAAACATTATCAGTAGTTCATTATTGCATGGCACAGTACCTGAAGCACTAAAACTGTCAGTCATTAAACCATTACTTAAAAAGTCAGACCTACACCCACACATACTTAATAATTATAGACCTATTTCAAATTTACCTTTTCTCTCTAAAATACTAGAAAAAGTAGTCACCTTCAGTCACACCTTAAACATTACAATTTATTTGAGAAATTCCAGTCTGGTTTCCGCACTGGTCATATTACAGAAATGGCACTAACATGGGTTGTAAACAACATTCTGATATCCTCTGATAACGGAAACTCCACTGTAATTATGTTGTTAGACTTAAGCACAGCATTTGACACCACTGACCATTCTATTTTACTGCACAGGCTAGAAAATTATGTTTGCCTTACAGGCACTGTGCTCACTTGGTTTAGTTCTTATTTATCAAATCGATTCCAATATGTATAGAAATGTGCTGACAGTACTCCATCATTATACACAGAAGTGAGATGTGGCGTCCCGCAGGGCTCAGTACTCGGACCTTTACCATTTTCACTTTACATGCTTCCACTTGGATCTATCATTAGGAAACATAATGTTCATTTTCACTTGTATGCAGATGACACCCAGTTATATCTTTCATTTAGATCAAATGAAGTTTCTCTGATGTTGTCTTTAATTAGTTGTGTTAGTGAATTAAAGGAGTGGATGGATGAAAACTACCTATCTTTAAACACCAATAAAACAGAGATGTTAATTGTTGGAGGGAATGACGCTGATCACAACAATATTTTGTCATCATTTAGCTCAGTTGGAATCACCATTAATTTTACTAAATCAGCCCGCAATCTAGGAGTTATCTTTGACTCTAGCATGTCATTTAAAGCGCACATTACAAAGCTGTCCAAATCATGTTTCTTACATCTTAAAAATGTTGGGAAATTAAGGCGTTTTCTAAATAAGCAGGATTCTGAGAAATTAATTCATGCATTTATTTAGGATTGACTACTGCAATGCTGTGTTCACTGGATATTCAAATTGTTCTTTATACAGCCTCCAGTTAATCCAAAATGCTGCTGCAAGAATTATTACAAGAACAAGAAAATACGAACACATCACTTCAGTTCTTAAATCCTTACACTAATCCTTACACTCCCAGTTAAGTTTAGGCCAGATTTCAAAATCCTCCTTTTAACATATAAAGCATTAAATGGCCAAGGTCCGGCTTACTTGTCTGAACTTATCATGACTTACAAACCAGAGCGCACACTAAGATTTCAAAATGCCGGTCTGCTAATGAGAATTAATAAAAAAACAGTGGGAGGTTGAGCTTTTAGTTACAGGGTCCCTAAACTGTGGAACGGTCTGCCTGCTACTATAAGAGATGCTCCTTCGGTCTCAGCTTTTAAATCCCGGCTGAAGACTCACTACTTCAGTTTAGCATATCCTGACTAGAGTTGCTGATTAACTGTACAGACTGCATCTCTGTTGTTAGTCATTAGCACTAAAACATAAGTAAACATCCATCCATCCAATTTCCAACCTGCTGAATCTGAACACAGGGTCATGGGGGTCTGCTGGAGCCAATCCCAGCCAACACAGGGCACAAGGCAGGAACCAATCCCAGGCAGGGTGCCAACTCACTGCAGGACACACACAAACACACCCACACACCAAGCACACACTAGGGCCAATTTAGAATCGGCAGTCCACCTAACCTGCATGTCTTTGGACTGTGGGAGGAAACTGGAGCGCCCGGAGGAAACCCACACAGACACGGGGAGAACATGCAAACTCCACGCAGGGAGGACCCGGGAAGCAAACCCGGGTCTCCTAACTGCGAGGCAGCAGCACTACCACTGCACCACCGTGCTGCCCCATAAGTAAACATGATAGTTATAATTTGTTACTAACCCTCACCTATTCTGTTTCTCTTCTCGGTACTCAAATATGGCACTTGGTGCCACGGCCCACCTGCCAAGTTGTTTTGCCTGCCTAAGGTAAAATCATCCCTGATGGAATATCACAGGAATCGTGGGGTAGATGGGTCCTTTCATTGGATTGGCTGGCCCAGCGGTATCCCAGCTGTGGAATGGCCAAATGGGGGAGGCATCTTGATGGCTGAGGTCTTCAGGACTCTAAACAAATCCAAATCATATTATGGGATATCATCTATTGTTACATTCTGCTCCATACTGATAAATGTTTTATTTTTTATACTGTATTGAGGATTTGTTTTGTTCTGAGTATTGTATTGACCCCCTTCTTTTTGACACCCACTGTACGCCCAACCTACCTGAAAAGGGGTCTCTCTTTGAACTGCCTTTCCCAAGGTTTCTTCCATTTTTTCTACAAGGGTTTTTTTGGGGAGTTTTTCCTTGTCTTCTTAAAGAGTCAAGGCTGGGGGGCTGTCAAAGGCAGGGCCTGTTAAGCCCATTGGGGAACTTCTTGTGTGATTTTGGGCTATACAAAAAATAAATTGTATTGTATTGTATTGTTTCACTGGCAAATAGACTGCTGCACCGCAACACAACTCTACTTGGCATCATAAATAAAGTGCAACGCTAGCTTCCAACTGCAGCTATAAACACTTCAGTACATGAGCAATCATACCGAGAATGCAGAAAGATTATTTTTGGGTACATAAACCATCAGCATGGCACTCCCAGATCTAAACACTAGCGTGGAAAGTTGCTGGAATACTGAAGTGACTTTAGCTGCAGGTGGAAGATGCATGAAGTGACGTGAAAAAGTTGTCTGTTGTTACGATTCTGCCTTTGTCCAGAAACAGCTCCATAACCTTTATGACCACAGTCTTGAAATGTCTTTCTCCCATGAGACGATTGGGATCTTTTTGTCATTCATACAGTATCTGACAAAATGCATGAATATACAAAGAAGTCGGCTAGGTTACTGGTTTTGAGAGGCCTATGGCTCTTTTAAGGTGTCTGTTAGTTTTAGTTATAATTGATCTGAAGCGTTTACCAGAGGGGAGTTTTTGGAATAAGTGATGAGCAGGGTGAGATGAGTCCGTGGTGGTCCTTTTGACATGATTAGTCACATGAGATGTATACATGTCTGCCACAGATGGCGCACAGCCAATTATTTTCTCAGCAGACCTCACAACATGCTGTAATTTAGATTTGGAGTGTGCCATTGCTGAACCGAAGCAGACAACAATGGAGAATGTGATTACACTTTCAATTATGGCTTTGTAAAACTGAACTAGGGTTAGTTGGGAAGTATTTAATTTTTTTAGTTAGAAGTACAATCAGTGCTATGCCTTTTTAGTGATGTGGTGTTAATGTCCTATCTGAGACTTTTTGTAATAGTTGCGCCCAAATATTTGAAGGATTTCACCATATTGTCTACAGAATCATTAATTTGTAGTGGGAGAGGTTGTAACTGTCTTGTTGGTACTGAGCACTAGGTTGTTGGAAGCACACTAAGACACAAGACGAGACACCTCTTTTCTATAAAGTGTTTCATTGCCCTTAGTAACTAGACCCATAATGGTGGTGTTATCAGCAAATTTAATGATTTTAACTGAAGGATCAGTGGACCTGCAGTCATTGGTGTACAAGAAATAAAGTAGGGCGGAACGTACACAGCCTTGAGGGGCACATATGCTAATATGGAGAAAGTCTGAGAGACGGGAGCCCACAGGAACATATTGTTTCCATTTACCAGAAAACTGTAAATCCATTTACAGATGGAAGGATTCAGTTCAGCCTGTAGAAGTTAAGTTAACAACAGTGTAGGGACAATGATCTTAAAAGCTGAACTGAAGTCAACAAACAGCATTCTGACATAAGTTCCTTTACAGTCCAGTTTTCTCCAGCACAAAGTGAAGGCCCATGGCCCATGTTGATGGCATCATCCACAGATCTGTTTGCTTGATACACAAACTGAAGAGGGTCAAGGGCTCTTTCTTTCACCTGACAGAGATTCCTTAGATCTTTGGTGAACCATGGCTTTCAATTGTTATAAATCACAGAAGCTGATATAGATGTAATGGTGTTGTTCAGTTCATGAATATTTTCACAAGCATTTTTAAAAACATCCCAATCTGTAAAGTTCAGGGAATCTTGTAATGCTTCAAATGACTCATCATGCCATGAAAGAATAGCTTTATTTACTGGTTTAGCTAGTTTTAACCTTTTGGACAGTTACTGTAGCAAGACGTAGTCAGAATTACCTAGCAGCATGTGAGATAAAGCCCGGAATGTGCCCTTTATAGCATACCAGCAGTGATCCAAAGTTTTCCTGTCTCTGCTGGGGAATTTAACAAGCTGTTTGTATCTGGGAAGCTCAATGGTTAGGTCTGCATTGTTAAAGTCACCCATTACTATAATCAGGGATTTTGCATGACTGTTCTCCAAACTAGTGATGTAATCTTGCAACTGCTGTTAAGCTTCATTCACTTCTGTGTCAGGCGGGAGGTAAACTCCAACGAGAATTATTGAAGAAAATTCTCGGGGTGAATAGAATGACTTACAGTTAATAGCAAATAGTTCCAGATTGCTGGAGCAGTGCTTCGATAATATGGAAACGTCAGTACACCAATTGTTATTAATGTAGAACCAGACTCCACTGCCTTTTGACTTTTTGTTATCATCAGCAACTATCTGCTCTGAAAAGCAGAAACCTTGGCAGTTTTAATGTAGAATCAGGAAGCCATGTCTCCACAAAGCAATATGCTGAAGAGAGAAAATAATCCTTACTTTTTTTTGTGGAGAAGATTAAGTTCATCTGTTTTGTTCCTCAGTGATCTGATGTTGGAGAAAACTAGACCGGGAAGGGGCACTCAAAGAGCTTGCCTCCTGAATCACCTGGGGCTGTTTTTCATGGTTTGGTCCAGGCCCCTTGGTTCCAGTTAAGATTACTGTTAATTCTACAGCATATGAAAATATTTTAGACAATTGTGTGCTTCCAACTTTTTTGCAACAGTTTTGGGAAGGCCCTTTTCTATTCCAGAATGGCTGGTTTCCTCTGCACACAAAACCATAAAGACTCAGTTTGGCATGGAGGTACTCAAGTGCCCTGCACTGAGCCCTGACCTCAACCCTATTGAGCAACTGTGTGATGCATTGGAATGCTGATTGCAATTGAGGTCTTCTTGTCCTACATTATTCTTGATTTCACAAATTCTGTTTTGGTTGAACATTCACTCCAAAGTTTTGTTAAAAACCTTCCCAGAAGATTAGAGGATGTTATAGCCATGAAGGGGAGGGGGCAACTCCATATTAATGCCTATGGTTTTGGAATGGGATGTCCATCAAGCTCATAAAAGTGTGATGGTCAGGTGTCCACCAACCTCTGACCAAATAGTGTACCTTCACTAGCCAAAAATGAATAGTTAAAATAATTCATGGTAAAAACACACACTTTGAACATTAGAACATTAGAATATTAGAACACTCTAAACGAGAACAGGCCATTCAGCCCAACAAAGCTCGCCAGTCTTATCCACTTATTTCTTCCAAAAAAACATGTCAAGTTTTGAAAGTCCCCAATGTCTTACTGTCTACCACACTACTTGGTGCTTATTCCAAGTGTCTATCGTTCTTTGTGTAAAGAAAAACTTCCTAACGTTTGTGCGAAATTTACCCTTAACAAGTTTCCAACTGTGTCCCCGTGTTCTTGACAAACTCATTTTAAAATAACAGTCTTGATCCACTAATTATGAACTAATTCCCTTCATAATTTTAAACACTTCAATCATGTCACCTCTTAATCTTCTTTTGCTTAAACTGTATAGTGTATATCTTTCCTCATAATTCAACCCCTGTAGCCTTGGAATCCGCCTAGTCGCTCTTCTCTGGACCTTTTCCAGTGCTGCTATGTCCTTTTTGTAGCCTGGAGACCAAAACTGCACACAGTACTCAAGATGAGGCCTCACCAGTGCATTATAAAGATTGAGCATAACCTCCTTGGACTTGTACTCCACACATCGTGCTATATAACCTAACATTCTGTTAGCCTTCTTAATGGCTTCTGAACACTATCAGGAAGTCGATAGCTTAGAGTCCACTATGACTCCTAAATCCTTCTCATAAGGTGTACTCTTGATTTTCCGACTGCCCATTGTGTATTCAAACGTAACATTTTTTCTTCCCATGTGTAATACTTTACATTTACTGACATTAAATTTCATATGCCACAAATCTGCCCAAGCCTGTAAGCTATCCAAGTCCTTCTGTAATGATATAACGGATTCCAAATTATCTGCTAATCCACCTATTTTGGTATCATTTGCAAACTTAACCAGCTTGTTACTTATATTCCTATCTAAATCATTTATATATATTAAAAATAGCAGCGGCCCTAGCACTGGCCACTGTGGAACACCACTCTTAACATCGGCCAGTTCTGATGAGGTTCCTCGCACCACCACCTTCTGCTTCCTGTGTCTGAGCCAATTCTGCACCCATCTAAAAACATCACCCCGAACTCCCACTTCTTTTAATTTGATGCCCAACCTCTCATGTGGCACCTTATCAAATGCTTTCTGAAAGTCCAGATGAATAATATCATATGCTCCACTTTGATTGTATCCTTTTGTTGCCTCCTCATAGAATTCCAGCATGTTAGTAAAACACGACCTCCCTCTTCTGAACCTATGCTGACTGTTCCTAATAACTCCTGTCCTTGCCAGGTGTTGTCTCAATCTTATCCTTAATAATGCCTTCCATTAATTTTCCTGTGATGCATGTTAAGCTTACTGGACTATAGTTGCTTGGATCTGCCCTGTCACTCTTTTTATATAATGGAATGATATTTGCCATTTTCCAGTCCTTCGGAATCTCTCCAGTGTGCAGTGACTTCCTAAAAATATGTGTTAAGGGTTTATATGTGTACTCGCTAGCCTCCTTAAGAACTCGAGGGTAAATATTATCTGGTCCTGGTGATTTGTTTGATTTCAGCTTATTTAATCTGAACAGCACTTCTCCCTCTACAATTTCCAAATCCCTTTAGTAGTCCAGTTTACCTCTGGGAGGTTATCCACTTGCTCACTTGTAAACACCCCAGAAAAATGTAAGTTTAGGGCATCCGCTATTTCACTGTCTGTATCTTTTAATTCCCCTTTACTATTTCTGATGCACTTGACCTCCTCCTTGACTGTTCTTTTACTACTAAAATATTGAAAGAATCTCTTAGGGTCTTCTTTCACCTTATCTGCTATATTCCTCTCCAACTGTCTTTTAGCCTCCCTGATATCCTTCTTAACGGTTGCCCTCATGTTCTCTTAAGCTCTACGATTCACTTTGCAGCCATTAGTCTTATATGCCTTATAAAGCAGTTTTTTCCTTTGCAACTTCTTTTTTAAATCTTTATTAATCCACTGTGGAGTTTTTTTTTAGTTTCCTATTAATTCCAAATTTAGGTATGTATCTGTCCTGCATTACATGTAAAACATTTTTAAACCTGTTGCACTGCTCCTCGACTGTCTACACACTTAAAAGCTTATCCCAGTGTATCCTACTTAGACATTGTCACATCTGCTCAAAATTAGCCCTACCAAAGTTCAACTTAACAATTTTAGTCTTTGCATCTGCACTCTTACAAAATACTGAGAATTGTATTACATTATGTTCACTTGACCCTAGTGGTTCAATCACCTCTACACCCTCAATTCTATCCTGATTATTACAAAATACTAAATCCAGACAGGCTTCACCCCTTGTTGGTGCTTTAACATGTTGTGTTAGAAAACAGTCACTGATTACTTCTAAAAACTCCTGCTGTTGTGCTCCTCCATCTGCAAGGTTATCCCAGTTAATATTTGGATAATTAAAGTCCCCCATGACTATAATATCTCCCTGTAAACTTGCCTTTTTGATATTACTAAAAAGATGTGTGTTGAAATTACTGTCTGAATTGGGTGGTCTATAACACACTCCTAAAATAAGAACTCTTTCCCTAATATTTTCCAGGCGAAGCCACATGTCCTCACTAAGATGGGGCTCATCATCCAACTGAAGAGGACTTACATTTAAATCCTGTTTGGCATAAACAGCAACCCCACCTCCTTTTCTGTTCTGTCTATCCTTCCTAAAAAATGTGTATCCCTCTATGTTACACTCATCCCCATCTTTGTTATTTAGCCAGGTTTCCGTTATTGCTATAATATCATAATTATGCTCTGCTACATACAACTCCAACTCACTTACCTTATTTTTGATACTTCTAGCATTAAGGCAAGCTATTTTTAATGTGTTACTCCTTCTATATTTAAATGTTTGCTTAGAATTTACATTACTATGCATTTTTATTTCTACACCATTGTTTGTTCTTCCATGTATAGATCTAAACCTGGCCTGTCCTAAACTCCCTGCCCCCCCATTCCCTAGTTTAAACAATCCTCGACTAGCCTACACATATGCCTCCCAAATACATTGGTGCCCCTCCAGTTCAGATCTAACCCGTCACGGCGAAACAGGTCCCATTTGTTCCAAAAGGAGTCCCAATGCCCCATAAACCTTTACCCTTCTACCCTGCACCAAGATTTGAGCCACGCATTAAGTCTTCTTATCTCCTCAATCTTACCTGGACTGGCGCGTGGCACAGGCAGAACTTCGGAGAAGACTACCTTGTCAGTTCTGCTCTTCAGCTTGGCACCTAACTCCTTGAATTTGGATCGCAGAACACCCTGTGTTCAGATTCAGCGGGTTCGAAAATGGATGGATGGATGGATGGATGGAACTGGCAGACTACCCTTATGTATGTCATTTGTTCCAACATGGACAATGACAACTGGATCCACCCCCGCTCTGGCCAAGTGCCTATCCACCCTTCCTGGGAGGTCTCCCCCATGTGCTCCCAGAAGGAAACACACCATGCAAGACTCTATCTCTCTGGAGCACACCTGCGCTTCAATCCCCCTAATGATTGAGTCCCCAACTATCACTACCACTCTCTTTTTGGAAACTGGTTTTGAGGTAGCCCGTTGGGGCTCCTCATCCCTGCCTACCACCTCAGAATTATCAGAGACACCATCCAAAAGATATGATAACGGTTTGACACTTCTAATTCGGGGGTTGATGCCCCCGGACAGTGTGCACCCTTTACCTTACGCCTTATGACCATGACCCACCTATTTCTACCTGTCTGGTCTGGAATCTCCTCCCACGCTACTTTGGGGGTGCACACTATCTCTCTAAAGGACACCTGGGCCAAGTCCGCCAATTCTCTATTACAACACAGGTCAGCCAACTTCTCCTCCAGTTCAGCGACCCTGAGCTCGAGGTGCTGGATCAGCTGGCATCTCTTGCAGATGTAGTCCTCATAGACAACTGGCTCTTCCAAACCATCATCTAAAAAGTCCAACTTCCAACAGGAATTGCATTGCACTGGCCTCATTATTAAAATTTGATTTGGGATTAGTAAACTGCCTTAACTTTTTTTTTTTTTTTTTTCTTAAAATTAAATTTCTTCTTCTTTCAGCTGCTCCTTAAATTAAATGGTAACACTAAGATCTGCTACAGATATTTTACACCTTCTGTCCCCTTAAGCTCCTGTACTGTTCTCCCTCTCAGCTGCCTACTATTTGTCTTTCTATGAGGTTAACTTTACTTTTCTCTGTCTCTTCTCCTAACTTTGCGCTCCTCTTACTTATAAGCGCTCCACTCGCACTGTTTGTATACCCCCATATTAATGAATCCTTACACTGTCGCCCACTTAACTGCTTTACCTCTGGACCGTTAAGGACTGTTTAATCTAAAATAAACAAATAAATAAAACTTTACTACCTTATTTGCTCCTACAGCCCCTTGTGCCTGATTGGCGTCTTAACGATGGCCGCTTACTGCGCACCGCTGAGCCTTCCCCTTTTATTGCTTTGAAGTCAGACGCGGCCTTTTTCTCTTTTCCTTTAAACTAAGGAATCGCTGTTACGATGGCGTGGTTATTTGGTACAAACACCAATATCAGTTACTGCTTCTTTTTACCCTACCTCCTCGATGCTAATTCAAATACAGATAACAAGAACAAGTACAGGTACAGGTACAAGTACAAGTAACTTTTCCAAGCGCACCTCCATACACCCAGCTACTTTTGGTCTTGTGTGGGAGAAAAAAAAGCAAAAAAAACCCCTTCTAAAGGGAAAAAAGCTTTCAAAATTCCCACACGGTTCCTTAGCGGCAACCAAAACTCAAGTTTTTAAGAGCAAAATGTATTATTTTTTATTTAAATCTCACACCACAGAGCACATAAAAAACTCTCAACAGCCTCTAGCGTTTGCAAAGGGCTGTATTAGGAACCTGATTGCTGTTAGGCAAAATGAAACTTGGATTGACTTGTTTTTTTAGACAATTCGGCCATTTCTGATTCAGCTTCAGTTTCTCCAGGCGTCACTGTAATTAGTGCATGGCCAAAATCAGCAGCAAGATGAGTCACTTTGAGACGTGGGTGGAAGGAATCAAAATTGGCACCCAGGTCATTGATTCTGACCCAGAGCTGATACTTTGCACTCAACAGCATGTCTGGCAAGGCTCAAAACTTGAAAGTGCTCATAACTGAAGACTGGTTTCTTGTCTCAGTATCCTGGGGCCTCATGTATAAATGATCTGTATGCAAAAAAATGTTGTGTATGTCCGTTTCCACGCTCACATCGCGATGTATAAAAGCAAATCTTGGCATAAAGCCACACACATTCTTATGTCAGCTCAGTTTATTGCATATGCATGTTTTTGGCTTGGTTTTGCAAACTGGCAGCAACAAGCATCAAAGCAGTGCTACTGTTCCAGTGCGGTTTCCCTTTATTTGTTAGATTCACATCCCTGATTCGGCTTTATCAAATACACTGAAATTAACCGCATATCATTTATTAGTTTAAGGCATCTAATTGTAATCAACCTGTAACCATATAATGGTGCAGGGAATGGACAAACTATTTCAAATACCGTAGTTGCTTTAGCATTGTTACTTTCAGTCCACCACTCAGAGTGTGTATCTGGGAATGTAAACCTCAGTGTATCTGAGTGTGGAATCACAGCTTTACAGCAGCTGACACTGCATTTATAACTCTTGGGATTAAACTGTTTCTGCGAGGTCCCTGCAGGAAAGGCTCTGAAGTGTTTGCCAAATGGGAGAAGTTCAAATAGACTGTGTGCATGGCTGAGGCAGTGTGTGCTAGGTGCTGTATCAAAATAATCCTCTTTCATCTTGCAGGAGGCAGGAACAATCTCTGGACGGGGCGCTAGCTCATCTCTACCACTGCACCACCATGACCACATGTTTAATACATGCTTTAATTCATTTCATCATGAAAATGATATCAAGTATACATCTTAGTATTTAAATTGTTAAGAGAGCTGTAATATCATGAATGTAATGAATTCTGTGTCCTGTCGGTGTAAGAGAAAGCACGCTTAAGAAGAAAGTAGTGATTCACACACATAGAGTACATAGAAGAATACATAGAATACGAAGCATTTAACATGCTACTTTAGTTATGATGGGATTTGAGAAACTAGTGAATTAAACGATTTTAAGATGATGTTTATGAGGTTCTACTTTAATGACAAAACAAACTACATGATTAAAGTGGAAATTTTGAGGTTAAAGTTGACAATTTGGCCTTTTTTTCCAGAGTCCCTATTTTTTTTTCTCTGTACCATAATACGCCTCCATATGACTCTCAAATGGTGAGCTACGACTCACCTTTTCACAGCATCTTTGATATCTGACCACTTCTTTTTTATTTCAGGCACTGTGTGACTTTCTGAACTTGAACTTTCAAGTTTCTCCGCCACTCTATATCACTCGATCAACTTCCTTTTTTTGTTTATATCACTGCTTAAACCAACAAATAGTACATTTTTCCTTGCCTCCACTTGATATTCGCTGAAATTCTTCTATTTTCCCCCGGCTTTTGCCATTGTCTTTTCACAGAACACTGAAGTTAAGGGGCTATTAATATTGATTTGCACATTCAAAGAGGCGTAATTCTGGGAGGAGTCAGTGTGGGGAGGTAGGCGCATGCACGTGTGCTACATTTCATGCTGACTATAATTTTTGTAGTGGAAGAACGTGGAAGTTGGCATACACACAGATTTATTCCTCTGGATTTTTTTGTGCGTATGCACATTTCTGTTTTTGTCCGTACACCATGTTTTAGTGTGAATTCTACGCACGGCGTTATACATGAGGCCCCTGGTCACTGTTTGACATCCAAGCTGTTTTCTTGATCATGGAAAGACATCTGAGATACAGGGAGTACTGGAATAAACTGAAGTAAAGATTCTGTCATCAGATTACTGTTCAGCATAGGCCCTACTGTAGAATGCCAGGAACAGCTTGGGCAGCAATTTAGTGGAGGTCTCCAGAATAGTGACTGTATTTGAATGTATCTTTGACTTTGTCTCTTATAACTGACCGTTGACCACCCATAGGTTTATTTTCTTTAGGGATGCTGCTACTGAGTTTTTTTTCTTTTCTTCTGTTGCCAACAGGCCAAGGTTCAACAATTAATTAGTTACTGGACAGGTAGGGCTGGGCTCCAGTTATGTTAATCAGTTATGAACCACCTTGTTTCTGTTCCGTTTAAACAAATCTGTGTAATTACGTATGCTCATTATGTAATTAGTAATTTGTAAAGTTTGTATTTGTATCTACTTGAGAACTTGTCACAGAACGCTGCACTATATAAAAATAAATGCACTGAAATGATCAAGGCCACTCCTTTGCCAGCGTGATTCTCCCATTTGTAGGTCTGTGGGTGGATTTTCCAGTGCCCTGTGTCATCCGTTAACTTGGCAGCCTTTTTGCCATTTAGGAATTCTTAAACAGTAATTTACAGTATATTTCATACATGAAATTTGCTTTAAATATGCTAATTTTTCATGTTTTTTTTCCAGATGCACGATCTGCAGTCAAAGGTGGAGCTAATTACTCTTTAAACAGAACTCAGAGTTTGGACATTTTGTTGACCACCATCCCCATAAAGTGTACAGTAAAACACAAGGTCCTATTTAATCAAGCTAAAGGAATTTAGCTTCTAAATCAGGTGGCTATTCAGTTTTTGAATTGAAAGGTTTTTGATGATACTTGAATCAAGCCCACAATGAGCTCTACTCCATGAGGATTTGTTGCTTGACTGTCACTAGACAACAGGCAATTCACACAAGCAGCAAATTCCTGGAGTGCAACTAATTTTATGCTTTTCTGAATATTTTTTTTTTATCTCATATAATATTTCTGATGGCTGGTAACATAAAAATATGCACACAACAGACATTTATTGAGCATTTTCTGCTCCTTTTTCACATGACAGTACTTTGCACCATAGTGCAGATAAACATTTCTCAGTCTTAGACCTGGAGTGCCGCTGTGCTTGATGACGTAAATCCCAAACAAATTATTAAACACTGGACATTTTCTTCTTACAAGTGAACACCTAGTTTTTATTGAATAATTTATTATTTACTATTTTATACATTTGATATGCTAACACACCAGTTATCTGAGTTCATTTCAACCTTTCCACTGAATTTACCAGAAATGTTTGTGTTTAATTCAAGGAAACAGTTTAATTTCTTTGAAAATGTCATTTAGTAAAGTAGCCACTTGAAGATTGCTTTTTCTTTTGTATTGTGTAAATAGCTACAGTCCTTGTATGAAAACATGCCTTAGAAATAAAAAAAAATGTTGTTGATTGGAGGTGAATAAACAGGCTCCTGTTTGGGAAATTCTGATATTTGTGCCTATTGTTTTATAATGCTTTTTTCTGTGTAAAGGTAAATATTGTAAAAGCAATTAAGGGAATAATTGTTTCTTAATATAACAAACTTTAACATTCAATTCAGGATTGTGGGGAGTCTGAACAATAACCCAGCAGCACCAGGCAGTGTTTTATCGTGTTTTTAGATCACCTGTGCAATACACCTAACACATAACATCTTTGTTTGAGAATGATTTTCTTTTTTTTTTTTTTTTGCTTATTTTTGAGAGTTTCATGCCACCATATTGCAGTTTCAGTGAGTTGTTAATGGATTGCTAGTACACACGGCATGGTTCCTAGGGATCTCTTCCCAGAAGGCACCACAATTCACATCACAAAAACTTGCTTATAAATTTCAGCTCCAAACCATTAGTTATTTCCTTGAGATTATGTTTTTGAATTTTGAACAAGACTTGATTTAGTTCTTTAGGTTCTGATTTCCTGGTAACGACTAATAGCTTTCCATGTCTCATTTTGATTCTGGTTAAATTTTGGGCTCTTTTTAACAACTCCTGGCCATTCTTCTTTGACTATGATAATGATTAAGTCCTTTGTTTTTTTATAGCAATCCTCACTCTATTTAGAAACCTGTTTGTTGTATTTTCTTTTCTTGAAAACCAAGCAAATATCCTGTTCTGTTGCTAATTATATCTAGCAGTTGTTTTCTCTCATTTTATCGGTAGGCTATTCACAAAGTACAGCTGGAAATTAAAAGCCAAGAGGAAAGCATCCGTGCTGAAGTCATCTAAGCTGCCACAAATACTTGCTTCTGGCATAATATTCTATAATTGTCACAATTCATTGAATCTTATTTCTGCTCATAGATGGGGATAAGAATACATTTCCTTGAGTTCTTAGGTTTAATTCTTTCCAAGAGATTAATTATTTTCCACATTCAAGTCACTCCTTCCTCTTTCAAAACCTTAATGGCTTCCACCGTGACTCCTGCCAGTCCTGTAGCCTTCCCCACTTTTGATCTCCTAATGATGTTTGCCACCTCTGCCCTTGTGACTTCCAACTCTGGCCAGTGTACCCTGGGGATCACTTCAAAGGGTTCATTTTTCACACTTGAATAGTCTTTGAAATAAGTTCTTTATCTTTGTTTTATATAAGTAGAAGTTGTCAGTACTCTCCCAGCTTTATTATTGATGTTTTTTTTTCTGTAGTGACTCTTCTACAGTCTTTTCTTTAAAATGTATCAGCACAATTAAGATCAAAGCTTTCCACCCATTTCAATTTTATCTCACCATCATCATTCCTAACTTGAAAACTTTTACATCCATGAAATCTCCCAAAGCCCTAAGCTAGCTCACATATATGGCATTTTAGATCAACCCTCATTTATCAAGTGTTCCTCACCAGGGCTATATTTTATGACCCAGTTTTGAAGCTGGCTGTCCAGCCTGATGTCTTAGTGTTTTCTGAGGTTTTCTGTCCCCTTGGGAGGTTACCATTCCTGGCGGCAGAGTCCTCCCAATTCTTGTAAGTGCTGTAAACTCCTTGGGGGGCTTGTCTCTCTGCTGTTTCCATTTAGTCCAGCAAGGGATTCACTACACTATCCAAGTGTTCAACAATTACTATCTGGCATGTCAGGTTGTCAGAACTATTGTCCGTCTCCCTCCTCACTTCTCAACTAGGCGTGGGATAGTTAGTGGGGTTACTATTACAATGTTAGCAAACAGATGTTTTTCAACCATGGGGGTATTTTTCGTACGTGGATTACTCGCTTAGCCGGATGTAATTGTTGACGATTTGGCCTGATCCTGGATCTGTCGGTTTTTTGAAACTCTTGCTGGAAGTGTTGTCATAGCAACACATCCAAATCCGCCAACCTGCTCGGAGCAGGTTTGTTCTGCGCAAACAAGGATTAGTTTACACACGTGATCAGTGACGGTGCGTGGAAGTCATCCAGTCAGGGCTTCGCCGTTCATGAATGAGCGACCAATTGATATTGGTGCGCAAATTATACGAAGAGAATTTCATATAAAGAGGGTTTTGCACGATTGGCAAGATCCTTTATTGCCCCCGGAGGAAATTCTGTACAAAAGATACCGCTTTAGCCGAGGGGGAATATTGTACCTCAAAGATTTATTAGCTCCGTATATTCGAGTCAAACTCGGCGAAGTCGGGCTCTCACAACCACACAGACAGTAGGCATTGCTTTGAGGTTTCTTGCAAGCGGCACTTTTTTATATACTGTAGGCGATGCGGAACATCAATCGAAAAGTACAGTTTGTTAGGCAATTCGTAAAGTCTGTTTGGCTCTGAAACATTTCCTTCAGGTTTTCATTGTGTTTCCTGGACACCTGCATGTGCAGACAATAAAAGAGGCGTTTCATGCCATTGCAGGTAGGTAATACACAGGCTAAAACACCCACAGTTCCATAAAGAATCCTGCAATCAGCCTAACATTCTCATTACCAGGATTTCCAAATGTGATTGGGGCACATGGAACTGATCAGAGTGGAGTTTGATCAAACATTATTTGGAAAATGTACCTCTCCTCCTGATGAATAATCAGACACAGTGTCTTCATCAAATATTTGACCTTCGTTAATATCTCGTTGGTCAGACACAGGTTCAAGGGATATGACATTCCCTGCAACTGACCCAACAAAAAAGAGGGCTATATGGAACATACCTATAGCACACATGGAGGACAAATATGTAATGACCATCCTTTACCTGAAATGAAGTGACCGCTGCTTCCTGCCACTGGTTCTGAGGAGGAGCTTCCCCCTGGAATGCCCTCAGAAACAGGGCGATGGGCATTTTGCTGGAGAGCCAACTCTTCTGCAGGGGTTAGGTCTGGACTGCGTGGACCTCCACCTGTTTTTTTGCTTGTCTGCCTCCTTATTAGCTTTAACGTTAATGTTTTTATATTATATATGATTCTTTATGTCAACAATACTTTAAATAGTTATATACCAATATTTACCAGTTTGAAGTATATTCTTGTACTTCACTTTAACCTGTTCCCATGTTCTCCTTGTGCTCACGTTTGATCTGGAATTATGACATATTAAATAATAATTAATCTGACACATAGGAAATGAAATGCTGCATTCAGTAAGTACAATGTACACTACTTAGCGTTTAATTTTTTCAGCCACTTTTTGCCAGCCGTCTTTTCTGGTCTGGGCTGCTTTTGCAGTGTTAACCCTTATGTATATTAAATCTTGAAATTATTTGTGTCCTTCGAATAAAAGGTCTTGCGCCGCGTGTGTGAAAAAAAATGCGCTCGTTCTTTCGTCATTTTGTTGCAGCCTATCAAAGACTTGCTGATCATGTTTTCTAGACTCAATATATATGGGCTTTTCACTCAGCGCGGGCGCGCGCATTCATCTCGTATGATTAGATCCAGCTACACTAATCTAATACACAGCTGCGTTTGAAAAACCGACTTATCTGGATGAGTTTCACTGGCATTATCTCATCCAAGATGAGGCACCTGATCTCGGATGGTTTAAGCGACGTACGAAAAATACCCCCCACGTCTACTGTCTTTTAAAATAAACTCAGTAAACAATCAAAGTCACATCACCTTACTGGTTGCATAAGACTATCCCCACACGCACCTGGGGTCTCTCCTATTGGGCAACACCATAGTGGGAGAGACAATTCCCCCCACTTATGATTGTGGCCTTGATATTGTGAAGGGTTTTGTGTGTTTCAGTGATCCCTAGAGCTACAGTATGTTGTCTGGAGCTGTATGCTCCTTATTGAGTTACCCATGGTGAAATGGTATAGATGAAAAGACCAGACAACAAATAAAAGCAAAAAAAAAACTCTTCAGAAAATATGAGATTATGTCAGTGAGTATTATAAGACCTATAGACCTGGACAAGCAAGACCTCAATTGTTTCTCTAGACATTGGTACTGGCAGTTGTTTTATCATGTTATCAGATCATCTGACCCAAAAGAGGCCAACCTCTTAGGTTATTTTTTTAATAGGACCTAGGAAGAAATGCAAAAACCAGCTATACATTTGTTATCTGTAAACTCTTACCTGTCTGACTGTCTGTACTCCACACCACATGTATCACTCTCGAGACCTCTATGACAGGCTGCTTGCTGACTGGGGCTGTCCTTACTTTCAAAACTGCTTACCATCAATACAGGGCTTCACAATGGCATCACCTTGTATCATTAAGGGAGTGCAGTTAAAAAAGAACAATCTAATCTCCTGGCCTGCTAGTAGCAGTCAGAGAGAGCCTTTTTTTCATCTGTGTGTACAAAGTTTTACATAAAATCATACCACCTGGATGGGTTAAGTCTTTGAACAACAGCAAGTCGACGGTGACCATTCAGATGACCTTTTTTTGCAGATTATGTGCTTTTAAGCAATACTGTAAAAAAGACAGCCTTCCACCACTTCCCTTAAACAACCTGTCTCACTTTCTCCTCTTTAGATGACATTTTACAGTATCTCAAAACACATTAAAAGTGTTTATATAAAAATGTTTCAAAACATCATTATCACCAAGCTCGAGGTTAGTTTTTGGGATTAAAACTTAATTAAGCAATATATTCTGGAATCCTGCTTTATGCTTGAAATTCCCCACCATGCACTGCACTCCTGCTCAGCTTGACAAGATTTCAGACTAAAAGTAAAGGGTCTATTACTTGAAATGTTTAAAATATCTTCTGTGCAGGCACAAGCCAGGAAACAATCTTGGAAAGGATGTCAGTCCAGTGCATTGTCTGCTCACTGAGTTTCAGGGAATGTAGGAGAAATAGCAGAGTAGGCAGTTAGTGACTGGGCCCATATTTAACCTTAATGTCTGGATGCAGCAGCAGCTCTAACCAAGGCAACACTAATCCTCCTGGACTAGAATATTAATTTAGTTATTTTCAACAAGTTCTGATGGCTATCACTTAACCACCAATCATGTGTCAATTTTCCTAATATTTCAATGAAGACTTAATTCACAGAAAAATAACGTGGAACCTGTAATTATCCTAGAAAATGAATAATTGTTCAATACTTATAAAAATATGAGAAATGCAACAGTTGTTTTAGAGTTTGGCAGTGAAAGCACATTACATATGAGTTGTGAAAATGTTGGAAGGGTATTCATCTGAGTAACAGAGAATACCCAAAGACAAACTGTGAGATTAGATTCAAATCCAAAACGACTTTTAAAGGTATATCAGTAAAACAATCTGGAAAATCCTCTTATAAAAGAGCAACTCAAAACCTTAACCTTTACCAACAAGTGCTTTGAGATCTGTCAGGCTGATCTCTAGTCACTTTTAATTCAGAAAAATGAATGTCTTTTCTTCATTTTGGCAGATTTTTCCACTTTAACCGTGTGTGATTCAAAAATGAAGCTGTGTGCATTTAAGAAGATCACTGTGTGTGTGGGCAAAAGAGGAAAAAGGGAAAACATGCTTTAATACGATTAAGGATTTAACTTTTAGGTGCAACCCTGAGCATTTCATCCCTCTTCAATATTTAGTCTTCTTCATTCACGTATTAAAGCTGGAGAGTACCATTTGAAAAGCAAAATATTTATTATCCATTCAACTGAATTCGCACAGTGTTGCGCTGTAATCACTCACTGCACTGTTGAAAAATGTGCTTAAGGACATGATGTGTATTTGTATTCTCAAAGAGCAGAAAAGCTAAGCCTTAGAGATTGAATTACTGAGTACAGTGTGTGTACTATAGCTTTGCATCATTACACAAAAGAATCAAAAGAATTTCAATGAGTTAAAGGTTGGGTATGTACGTGCAGCAATTCTTCAGCATAGCAAAAATTTACCCTCACACATACAGGTCTCTGCAGTGACATGCAACTATGGTGAGCCTTAACCTTAAAGAAAGAATGCAAGGCAAGGCACTAGAGAAAAAAAAAACAGAACTTGTCTAACAGGTTTACAAAATTAAGAATTTGCACAGTATCCTCTGTAAGGTGGAGTGGCTGAATGACTGACTTTTGGCGGCAAAGAAACATCTGAGGTCCTGTGCTGAATTTAAGCATGTAAACATGAGGGATTCACTTCTAATACTTTAAAGGATGAGCAGCCTTGATTATAATGCAAGTACTGTTGACTCTCATTTGTCCAAGTCTGGAATAAAAAATTGTATTATAGTTAATAATGTATGTATCACTGTGATCTATAAGCATAATAGTCGTATTAATTTAGTTTTCCATGTAAAATCCATTTAGTTGTTATTTAGAGTATATCATGTGAGGCCCATCTAGAAAAATGAATGGAATTCTGATAGGTTAGGCCAAGGTGGGTGTTTCCAGCATGCTGGAAAACAGAAACTGGATATTCTTAACAGTTTTTATCTAACTGATTAGCTGATTCAGTGATAAAGGACTCTAAATACTATAAAACATTAGAAAATCTGAAGGACTGGTGGGATGGGCTGCTAATGGACAAAGCCAAGGCCTCATGATCTAAATCTCTGAACTGCTGAGTGCCTGTCTGTTGTATTTATTAACCAGTAACATTAATACAACCTAAGTGCATATTTTCATTTTGTTTTGTTTTTCTTTATTTTCTACAGTAACTTGGAGAAACCCAAACAGTCACAATATTGAAAAAGAATTGAATTCTCATGGAGCTAGCACTCCATGCTGCATACAAAGTGATGAAGATCAAAGCACAGTAAACTCCACTTACCTGAGACTTAACATCCGTAGAGGGAAAAGTAAAGTCCTCAAGGTTGACTCTGTCAGTACATCCCCCATCATGTTAGAAGGCACTGTGCTGGAAAAGTGGAAAGCTTTGCCTAGCTTGGCAGCATCATCGACATGAAGGGCAGGATATATACCAATGTTAGAGCCAGGATTGTCAAGGCTAGGGCAGCTTTCCCCTAACTGAAGAATGTTTGGGGATTCGGGGACCTGTCAGTCTCCACCAAGATCAGTAAAATTCAGTCCTACTCTACGAACCCAAGACTTGGAGGACCACTGCATCCCCCATCAAAAAGGTCCAGACATTTATTAACACCCGTCTGAGAATGGTCCTCTGGGTTTTCTGGCCTGACACCATCAGTAACCAAAGACTGTGGTAGCAAACAAGACAAGAGCCAGTAGAGGAAGTGATTCTCCAGGAAAGTTGGAAGAGGACAGGCCACAGCCTCTGTAAGCCAGTCTGAAACATCATAAGACAACCTTTCCCATGGAATCTCCAGGTAAAGAGGAAATCGGGCCAGCCAAGAAACACCTGGCTATGAGACTTGGAACTGGATTCCAAGAGGATGGGCAACACCTGGGGACAATTGGTAAGACTGGTCAACACAGACATGCCTGGAGAGCTCTAGTTGTTGGCCTATGTCCCAAGAGGGACAACAAGTGTAAGTAAATAAGTAAGTAAGTGCCATAAACCCCTTCAGTAGAACATTATCAGTTAAAGCTTTTGTTCTCTTCTCTATCTGTCAGTTAACTCTAGAATTACCAGAGCCTACGAAAAAACTCATAAATCCAGCCAACCTTAAATCCCTTCGCACCTCTCCATCAGCATCTTTTGTCTTCTAAATGTGTCAATAAGTCCAAGCAGCCTGCTATACTATCCCCCTACCGCCTCAGAACAGGCAAGAAATTCTCCCAGTTCCTGCCTTGATTGATTATCTGGAAATGTGCTACCCAGAATTGTAAGGGGAAATAATTTGATATGTGTTTTGTGTCTACAACAATCTTTGTAAACACATCGTTAAAACAGAAAGGTTTTTCATGTTTTAGTAATAAATAACAAAATGTAGAAATGAACTGTATAATGTGTGAAGGCTGATGGCCAAATATCAAATAAACACTTTCACAAAAGGTGCAACTATACTATGACAACTTCCGTGGTGTAGCGGTATGATCCGATAATTTATAATCCGGAGGTCGTGAGTTCGAAACCGGCTCCCCAGTGAATGTACCGTTTTGATTAGTGAGCTGCTCTTATTGTTAATATTATACAATAAAAACATACATTTGACAAAAAACACACTGTAAAAGCCGGTGTAAATTCATAGTACTTGTAAAAGTTAGTGTTTTTTTTTTCACTTTTATTCTCTCAGTCACAATCACGACACAACACCCATACAGATCTGACGTGGTTACTTTTTATCTGAAACTGGGAATAACTGTAGATGTGAGTGGTGTTTTGTGACAATGGAACTGGAAATTCTCTGATCTGGATGGATAAAAGATGACAGTGGTGAATCTGCCTTCTTCGTATCTCATCGTAACTTGATTTTTTTTATTCAGTTTTATTGAGTGTTCATACTCATGCTGAATTAGTTTCACCAGCGTTTGTGTGTCAGCTTTTATCCATACATTTCAGACTCATTTCAAACTCACGACCTCCAGATTATAAGTCAGCAGATCTTACCGCTACATCATGGAAGCTGTCGTATTGTACTTACATCTTTTGAGAAAGTGTTTATTTAATATTTGGCCATCAGCCTTCACACATTGTACAGTCCATGTCTACATTTTGTTATTTATTACTAAAACATGAAAAACCTTTCTGTTTTAACGATGTGTTTACATAGATTGTTGTAGACAAAAAACACATATCAAATTATTTCTCCTTACAATTCCAGGTAGCTCACTCCCAGATAATCAATCAAAGCAGGAACTGGGAGAACTTCTTGCCTGTTTTGAGGTGGTGGGGGGATGGTATAGCACACTGCTTGCTGCCTGGGCTTATCAACACATTTAGAAGACAAAAGACGCTGACGGAGAGGTGCGAAGGGATTTAAGGTGGGCCGGATTTATGAGTTTTTTCGTAGGCTCTTGTAATTCTAGTGTTAACAAAATGTTGTGTTAATAAACTTAATGTTTCCTTCAACTTATAATGGTTATGTTTCCTGATTTTCCAAGAGGTATGAGGTAATATAGCCATCACCGCTAAGGCTCCACAAATCTGGGTTTATATTGCAGCTCAACAATGTCTTTGTGAAGTTTGCACTGATTTTCTCTAAGCACATCAGTTTTATCCTTCATTTCTATGTGCAGATTGATTGACTGGTGACTCTAAATTGCAGCAGTATGATTGAATATATTCTGTGATGTCCTGCAGTGGTCTGACACTTCATCTAGGGATCATTTCCTGTAATGAACCCAGTGCTTCTAGGATAGAGTATAGGTCTCCATGACCCTTCAAAGGAATAAATGTATTTGGAAAATTAATGAATCTCTATGAACAGTCCATTGCTCAATCTACCATCAGGGTAACTTTGGATACACACCCTAGGGGCCAGCTTGCTAAGAGGTCTTTTCTTAACCAGAGAGAAAAAAAACTGTCTAATAAGAGGAAAAGTCCAGTAATCTGCTATTGATTACAAGCATATCTAATCAGACCTAAACATTGTTAAAGAAAAATATTAGTCTTGATTGTAGATACTGGTATGGCATGATCAGAGCAGGTGTCTAATAAGTCAGTTTTAGGATGTGTTACATTTGATGTTTTATCATTCTACAAAACATCTTCATGGACATTCATTCAAAATGAGACTCCAGTAGTGCAACAACAACAAAAAATCATTAAAAAAGAATAGTAGAAGATACTGTTATGGAGAAAACCATACCTATCATTTTCAAAACATAAACCAAACTAATGATGTGAACAAAGGATGCCACTGTGGTGCAGTGGTATTGCTGCTGCCTTGCAGTAAGGAGACCAGGGTTTGCATGCCAAGTCCTCCCTGCATGTAGTTTGCATGTTCTCCCCACATCTACATGAGTTTCCTTTGGGTGCTCTGGTTTCCTGCCACAGTCCAAAGTCATGCAGGTTAGGTAGACTGATGATGCTAAATTGACCCTAGTGTGTGGGTGTGCGTGTTCGCCCTGCGATGGATTGGCCTTCTGTCCAGGGTTTGTTCCTGCCTTGTGCCCTGTGCTGGCTGAGATTGTCTCAGGTACCACATGCAACCCTGTTCAGGAATGAAGGGGTTACAAAATGAGTGACTGATTTGAACAACCACTGTACAAGCCATAATACTGCATCAGTCAGGACAGGGTTGATATCACTGCTTTTAGCAGCTTTAGTATCAATGTGCAGTCCAGTTCTGTGGAGTCTGCAGCATAAACATAAACATATATTTTAAACAATGAATCCATTGCAAGGGATAAGATATATCAGCTTTTGTTTAGTGCAAATATGCATCCCCATGACACTCTGTTACTATCTCCTTTTTGCCAAAGTGTGGCATTGGACATTGGGAAATGTTAAATTGATGTTCCATCAGAAAAAAGTTGATTTCCTACAGATGTGATGTTGTACCCATCAATTAGTTTGTTAATTTCATTGTAATACACTAATAAACAAATAAAGAATGTGAAGTTGACCTGATATAAAGTTTTGGATATGTTTTACAGTACTTCAATTCCTGTACCTGATTTATTACTAACATATGTGATGTTCATAGTGTGTGAGTATTGTATATGTGTGTGTCTGGTGGGGCAATGAGGTGAAGTTGGGGGGTGCTTTTGAGCTTTGACACCTTAATCCAGCCTTATTCGATTAAAAGTGCTTTATGACAGATTGTCATAAAATAAAACACAGATGCAAGAAGTGTTAGGTCATCTTGTAGGTGAACACAGTATAATTGATGGAGAAAAATAACAAAAGGATTCTGTATCGTAAGTATGTATTTTCAGATTTGAATCAACAAACAGACTGGCTCAATATGGCGGTGGAACCCCTTAAGAAGAATCCAGACCAGAGGGTGTAAGGCCAGGGAACTGTGACCCAGAAGTGATATCATTGGTGCTGCTGGTCATCTGATCTGTAAAGGAGAGAGGAGGAGAAACACTAGTAAATAGCGTCAGTTTTCAACTCAGGGTGGAATTACCATTAGATAAGCCATCAAGTTGTCTCCCAAGTGCACATGTGTGGCAAGATATTCCCATTTGTAGCTGCATAATTCAATATATGTATACTGTATTTGTGTAAGGATGTAAAGTTATTTTTTTTGTTTGCATTTTTGTTACTGTGTTTAAGTTTAAAATTTTGAGCCTATTTTCTGAGGAGAGCAATATATATCCACATTACATTATATTATACATTGAATTGATCTATATCTTAGCCTCAGGGTTTGAAGAGAGGCAGTCTCAAATGGGAGCAGCAAGTTTTTAAACTTGACCAGAACAAAATGATGCAGTCTCCTATTTTTCTCAAATCCTGAATCAACCTGTCCTTCAGCAGCATGACAACCATTAATCTATGTGAACGTGCAAAAATACAGTTTTACTGTGTTCGTAGGATATTCTGTTTATCAGTTACATAATTTTAGTTCTTAAAAACCAATCTCTAAAGGTGACTTTTTATGACTGAAGGAAATTAATATGTCTGTCATTCCTTTCATGTTACACTTGCCTTCCTGCCAGAAATGTCTGTCAACCTTCTCTCTTATAGAGAAAAAAAGACAGGCTTTAATTGAGCATTGTTACATTTTAAAATTTAGTACAGTCTGTAATTTTCTCTGAACTGTACTGATATGTCCATTACCAGTACTGTATATCACATCAGTGCCATGGTATGATTTTTTTGAATTGTTAGATTTACCAATTCATAATGCCACAAAATACTAAAAAATAAAAACCATTGTCTTAAAAACTATAGATACAGTTACAGTTCACAATGCCTCCCTGTAAAGTAGGAGTCCATTGCATATGGAAGACCCTAAAAAGGGTAAAGAACTCCACGTGCCTCACAGTGTGCTCTTCTTTTCTAGGGAGGACCTGAAACATCATAAGTAAGACATGCCAACAGAAAGACACAAGGAATACCACGGAGGTTGTCCTGTCCAATAATATTATCACGATTGACTGGACTTCTCCTTCTGGTCAGCTAACCTCAGACCAGTATTAAAGTAACCTGACACAGTGACTTGTCAGTTCACTGTCTGAAGTAGGGACAACAACTGCATCTGAGGCTTATTGACTGGAAAGATAACAAAACTCTTCACAACTAGTGCTTGGAGGAAGAAAAGGCGGGAAATTTGCCAGGTCCATAGTTTTAAACATGGACCTGTTCTCATAAAAGTCCATACTGCTACCTAGGATTCTATAAACTCTATATGAAAACCTCTCAACAATTTGATTTTTTTTGACTATTAAACTATTATTCTTTTTTGACTATCAAAGGCTGTTGTAGTTGTCAGGGATGGAAGATTTATTCATTTGTGTGCTGGCTGGTAGTCCACCTGCATGTGGTTATTTTATATATATAAAATATATGTATAATTTTAAATATATATATATATATATATATATATATATATATATATATATAGTGGAGACCAGCCTCGACACAGACAGGCAGACACCAATGTTCAAATCACCACACACATTTATTTACAATATCTACAATAAATACTGTCCAGCACACAACCCAGTACCCCTACACCACACACCCTCAGTCCAGGCCTTTCAAACTCCTGTCCTCTCTTCGCCGCCTCCACTCCTCTCCTCCGAGTTTTGTCCTCTTCCACCCGACTCCAGTTGATGACTGGAGGGAGGCGGCCCCTTTTATGTCCACTCCAGGTGCCCCCTGATGAGCTTCCTGTGGCACTTCTTGGTATTTTGGAAGTGCTGACATCCACGGCTCCACAGTCATCCGGGCACCCCCTGGCGGTGGCCACAGGCCCCTATAGGGTTGAGCTTCCATGTTCAGTTCCTGTGGCCCCCACACAAACCAGGGCAGCTGCCCTCTCGTGGTCTGGGGGAGGCATAGTCCATCTCCCGGTTCTTCTCACCCTCCCTTATCATTGTGGCATATCAGAAAGTACAGCACCTGTCCAGATGTGGGATCAACCACAGACACAAGAAACAAAATTTACAGCAATGCATGCAGTGCATGCCCACTGGTATACTGTACATGGGACAAACATCTAAAAGACTTGCAATATGTATACAGGATCATTGCAATGCAGTCAGAAGGAAAGACTCATGGTTTCTGATTTCCACAAATGCATGTTCCACTCGACACACTTTTAACTGGGACGCTGTGAAAGTAAAATTCAGGGCCGATACTAAGAGTGCCAGAGAGCTGGCCGAATCGTGGGTCTCTAATGAAAATGCCATTAACAGACATTTGGACTTGAACCCAGCATATGCAGGCTTAAAAAGAAAAACATCTAAATAATAAAAAAGACTTTATGACTAACACCTTCTGGACCCCACCTTTCTAATTTCCACCCATTACAATTTCCTCCTCCATCCGCACCCTTCAGCAGCTATATATTGTCTTTAATTCCTGCATGTCTAATCATTTTCCTCTGATGATGATACCAGGCAGGTTGTTGAAAGCTTAGGAATAAGAAACTATTATAAGATACAGTATGTGACTCATTTTCTCCCTATATGGACCTCTAGCTACACACACACACACACACACATATATATATATATATATATATATATACAGGTGCTGGTCATAAAATTAGAGTATCATGACAAAGTTGATTTATTTCAGTAATTCCATTCAAAAAGTGAAACTTGTATATTAGATTCATTCATTACACACAGACTGATGTATTTCAAATGTTTATTTCTTTTAATGTTGATGATTATAACTGATAACTAATGAAAGTCCCAAATTCAGTATCTCGGAAAATTAGAATATCAATTAAGACCAATGCAAAAAAAGGATTTTTAGAAATGTTGGCCAACTGAAAGGTATGAACATGAAAAGTATGAGCATGTACAGCACTCAATATTTAGTTGGGGCTCATTTGGCCTGGATTACTGCAGCAATGCGGCGTGGCATGGAGTCGATCAGTCTGTGGCACTGCTCAGGTGTTATGAGAGCCCATGTTGCTCTGATAGTGGCCTTCAGCTCTTCTGAATTGTTGGGTCTGGCATATTGCATCTTCCTCTTCACAATACCCCATAGATTTTCTGTGGGGTTAAGGTCAGGCGAGTTTGCTGGCCAATCAAGAACAGGGATACCATGGTCCTTAAACCAGGTACTGGTAGCTTTGGCACTGTGTGCAGGTGCCAGGTCCTGTTGGAAAATGAAATCTGCATCTCCATAAAGTTCGTCAGCAGCAGGAAGCATGAAGTGCTCTAAAACTTCCAGGTAGACGGCTGCGTTGACCTTGGACCACAGAAAACACAATGGACCAACACCAGCAGATGACATGGCACCCCAAACCATCACTGACTGTGGAAACTTTACACTGGACCTCACGCAACATGGATTCTGTGCCTCTCCTCTCTTCCTCCAGACTCTGGGACCTTGATTTCCAAAGGAAATGCAAAATTTACTTTCAACAGAGAACATAACTTTGGACCACTCAACAGCAGTCCAAAGGCGAGATGCTTCTGACGCTGTCTCTTGTTCAAGAGTGGCTTGACACAAGGAATGCGACAGCTGAAACCCATGTCTTGCATACGTCTGTGCGTGGTGGTTCTTGAAGCACTGACTCCAGCTGCAGTCCACTCTTTGTGAATCTCCCCCACATTTTGAATGGGTTTTGTTTCACAATCCTCTCCAGGGTGCGGTTATCCCTATTGCTTATACACTTTTTTCTACCACATCTTGTCCTTCCCTTTGCCTCTCTATTAATGTGCTTGGACACAGAGCTCTGTGAACAGCCAGCCTCTTTAGCAATGACCTTTTGTGTCTTGCCCTCCTTGTGCAAGGTGTCAATGGTCGTCTTTTGGACAACTGTCAAGTCAGCAGTCTTCCCCATGATTGTGTAGCCTACAGAACTAGACTGAGAGACCATTTAAAGGCTTTTGCAGGTGTTTTGAGTTAATTAGCTGATTAGAGTGTGGCACCAGGTGTCTTCAATATTGAACCTTTTCACAATATTCTAATTTTCCGAGATACTGAATTTGGGACTTTCATTAGTTGTTAGTTATAACCATCAAAATTAAAAGAAATAAACATTTGATTAAACATCAGTCTGTGTGTAATGAATGAATCTAACATACAAGTTTCACTTTTTGAATGGAATTACTGAAATAAATCAACTTTGTCATGATATTCTAATTTTATGACCAGCACCTGTATATATAAAATATATTTTAAAGATGATTGGAGTCAGGACATGTGTCAACAGGTGTTGCAACAAATTTCCTTCCTTTCTTTATTGTCTCATTAGTTGTGTTTTTGCCTACAATGTCCTATAACCTTCTTCATTGCCTTCAGTTGTAATAAAATCCTTTCTTCTGTTATTTTTTTTTTTTTAGTTTGGTGACTAGAAGAGCACCACCTCCCACAGGCCAATATATATATATATATATATATATATATATATATATATATATATATATATATATATAAACCATTTGAGTGATATGCATGAGTGGGATCTGGACATGCTAGACCTGCTCATTGAAAGGTGACTTTTGGACCATGGAATGTACTTTTTGCAGTTGGGACTTATTTCAACAAACAGCATTATTTCAATCAATAATGGATCCTCTCTTTCACTCCCTTTCTTTCTCCTACTCTGGTGTTGCCTCCAGGCTATTCTCAATTAAGGATAAGGAAACACAGACCTCAGCTGGGGATTCGCATAGGTGGGAAAAGCAATTTAAGGAATTCTTAAACCAGGTGTTTAGGCTCTTCTCATGGGAGGCAGTGTCAGGAGCATTAGATGGGGTTGGGTTTGATCCATCAGTTCAACTGAGGTTGCTGCGGCGCTTAAAAAGTTCTGCAGTGACAAGGCCAGAGGGTTGTTGGTGACCATATTAAAAAAGGTGGAGAAAAGGATTCTATTGCTAAGGGATCACATTTCTCTGCCTCTCTGGGAATGGCTATGCAAGTGGTACTCGAGTGGAGGTGCAATGTGGATTCCACCTAGTTTGTGGATTCCACTTAGTTTGTGTATACTGGACTGACTCTTTGTACTTAGATATTTAAATTAATGGAAATTTCACAATCCTATATACAATACTGTATATGTGTCTGCATGTGGTTTATGGACTTTAATACTCCATAGTATCTTGTAGATAGCCATTTAAGTATATTGAGTTCTGAGGCTGCAGATGTGTGACATCCACTATCTGTATTAGTATAGCAAGAGTAATGTTCATATAGCTGGTATTATGTCAAACTCATTCAAAATTATTTTTGGTGTCCACTAAGACTGTATCTTCTCTCCCAAGAAATTGTTCTCTTCAAGTAAGGAACAAGTTTGGTTACAGTGGCAAAGTTCAAACTAATCTTGCAATTTACTGCTCTTGATACATCCCATCATTAATAATGATCATGAACAATAGATAGTCAGTCAGTCAGTCATCATCCAACCCGCTATACCCTAACACAGGGTCACGGGGGTCTGCTGGAGCCAATCCCAGCCAACACATGGCACAAGGCAGGAACAAATCCTGGGCAGGGAGCCAGCCCACCGCAGGGCACACACACACAAACACACACACACACTAGGGACAATTTAGGATTGCCAATGCACCTAACCTGCGTGTCTTTGGATGGTGGGAGGAAACCAGAGCACCCGGAGGAAATCCTCACAGAACATGCAAACTCCATGCAAGAAGGACCCAGGAAGCGAACCCAGGTCTCCTTACTGCGAGGCAGCAGCGCTACCACTGCGCCACCGTGCCACCCACAATAGATAGTGAAAACATGAAATCAAGATTACAAAGAGCTGAAATGAGATTTCTGCCCAAGGTTGCTGGGCTTACTCTCTGTAATAGGGTTGCATTGAGAAGAGACAATTGAAGAGGACGTGTAGTTAGGATACCCCTGGACATTTTCTTTGGAAGGTACACAAGGTGCCGCCTACTGTAAGAAGACAATGGGGTAAACCTATGACACGCTGGAGATGGTTATATTTTCTCAATTGGCATGTATACAGGCCCATAAAATGCTGAAGGAAGTAGTATGGCACCAGATGGCCTGGTTGGCTTAGCTCAGTATGTTGGCACCCTGACCTTCATGCAGATATAAGATGACAACAATGTCTGTATCATTAAAATACTGTGTATGAAGGACATAAAAAACGCTGTTCTTAAATAAACCATTTTCTGTGCAAAGTTAGATTCTATTTTTTCTTTCTTTTAGTTATTTTTTTTTTTTAAGAAATGTTTGCCTATTTGATCTCTTACTTGTTTTGGCAGTGGGGTCACTGTCTGAGGTGTTGAATTTTTTTTTTTTTAACTTTATTGATTTTATTGTAATCATTCCATACAAATAGATCCATTTTTACAAAAAAATAGGATTGAAAACAAATCAACCCCCACTCCTAAGAAAGAGAGCATGGCCAATGGAATAAAACTTAAAAATAGTAAAAATAAATAAATTGATGAGTTTATTAGGCGGATACAGATAAATGGAGAAGAAAAAGAAATGGGGAGAGAATCTACTTCCTCAGTGCTTTAAGAACTTATTCTAAAATATTATTGATTAGATCCTGCCAGGTTTTGAAAAAGTTCTGCACAGATCCTCTAAGTGAGAATTTGATTTTTTCCAGTTTCAAATAATACAGAACATCAGTTACTCACTGACTTAAAAGAGGAGAGTTAGGATTCTTCCAGTTAGCAAAATAAGTCTATGTGCCAATAGTGTAGTGAAGGCAATCACAGTTTGTTTGTCCTTCTCCACTTTAAGCCCACCTGGAAGAACACCAAACACAGCTGTTAGTGGATTAGGATGGATTGTGACACCAAGGCTTTCTGAAAGGCACTTAAAGAATTTTGTCTCGAATGATGTTAATTTGGTGGAGGCCCAAAGCATGTGACCCAGTGAGGCTGGAACTTGATTGCAGCGTTCACAGGTTGGATCTTGCCCTGGAAACATTTTGAACAATTTCAAGCAAGACAGATGTGCTCGATATATAATTTTCAGTTGAATAATTGTATGCTTTGTGCATATGGAGCTCGAATGAATTCTCTGCATTGAAAGACATAAAAAACACTTTTTAAATAAACCGTTTTCTGTGCAAAGTTAGATTCTATTTTTTCTTTCTTTTAGTTTTTTAAGAAATGTTTGCCTATTTGATTTCTTACTTATTTTGGCAGTTGGGTCTCTGTCTGAGGTGTTGAATTTGAAATAATTACAGTATGTGATAAGTTTAGCATCCCTTTAAGGATCCTTATATATCTCCAAAACATGGATCAAAATTTACTCCAGCCCAATGGCAGCCGGCAACAAAATCATTGCAAAGGGCCAATGGAAATCGATTTTCCATGAGCTCATCCACTGGAAGAAAATCTTTACCATTGCAGTTGTAAACACTTTGAAAATGATTTTGCTAGCTTTCATAAAGACTGAAGATTGAGATCATTGTTGTAAGATGTAAGATTCAAGATACCTTTATTCTCACTGTACAATACAATGAAATATTGTTTGGAGCAAGCCTATAGATGCCTTAGATAAAAGCATATAAGAGTAGATAATAAAAAAAGTAAACATTAAACTATGAGAAGCGCAGTTGCTATTAACATTTCCAAATATACACAGAATAAAAGTAAAGGCAAACATGTAAGCATAAATAGATAGATAGATAAACAATAAATGAAGTCACAAATAAATTACGTCACAGTGAAGATTACAATCAATATAATGGTCATGAGTCCAGAATCAATTCCTTTGTTTTCTTGAAATAGAGTGCAAGGTTGTTGTTCTGGCTCCAACTCTCCAGACGGTTGACATCTTCTCTATAAGCTGCTTTATCATTATTGGAGATCAGGCATATCACTGTGGTGTCGTCTTCAACCTTTATTATGATGTTAGTATCATGGGTAGGTTTGCAGTCATTTGTGAAGAGGGAGTAAAGGAGAGGGCTCAGTACACAGCCCTGCAGTAATCCCATGTTCAGTATATTGGATGAGGAGAAGTCCTTACCCATGCGCACAGTTTGTGGTCCGTTAGTGAGAAATTCTAAAATCCAGTTACACAGGTGTGAACTGAAACCCAAGTTGTTTAGTTTGATAGCCAGTTTGTTCAGGGGAAAGAGTTGTAGTCAATGAACAGCATCCGCACATAGCTGACTCTCTGCTCCGGGTGTGATAGGGCAGTGTGAAGGGCAAGTGAGACAGCGTCCTCAGTGTCCTCAGTTGACCTGTTTGCCCTGTAAGTGAACTGCTATTGGTCCCAGGAGGTTGAGATTTTGCTCCTAATGTGTATAAGGACAAGTCGTTCAAAGCATTTCATAACAATAGGGTCAGGGACACCAGGTGATAATCGCTCATGGACCTCACCATTGCCAAAATCTGGAGATAGCAGTTATAAAGAGAGAAGAACAAGACACAAGGTTACTGCTGATGCAATGCTTACGATAGACATCTACACTCAGTTCTTTCATGGTGAGTTGATTAATAAAATACTGCCCTGACTACTTTTGCTCCAATACCCTACATCAGGAAACATGTCAGAGTGAATGAAGCAAAAGTCGAAAACTGTGAATCAAAGGGATTTTTCATCAGATTCAGAGCATGGTCAAAAATTCAGAATGAAAGCAGAACAGCAAGGACATGTCAACCAGGAAATAATCAAAAAGAAATTCATTGGAAAGCGAAACAAGGGGTTATCTGTCAGACTCAGATGAAACATGGTTGAATGAGCTAACTTTTAAAACCTTGACCTAACGAGGTAAGGGTCATGACCTCTGTGAACATGCACCCAGCAAACAAAGGGTGTATCATAGTAATCTGTATCCACAAAACTGCAGCACCTGAGAGAAAGACAAAATTGGTATGTGAAACTCAAAAGCAATCCTCAAATTTGGAATCTTTGCCTGACAAATCCTTATAATTGATATGCAAGTAGCAAGAACTCTGCTAGAACTTGCAAAATACATTTTATAAAAATAAGAGATCTTAACACTGGGTTTGGAACTTTATTGAAAGTTCAAACAAGTTCAACCATTCAACACTAGTAGAACACAAAACCACCAAATTTCACCAACGTGCTGCTACTTCTATATGTGTTGTTTCAAGTAAGAAATCAGGAACTGTTAAAAAAATCGGAACTCGGACAACTGAACATTTATTATTTCAACTAAGCAAATACTAGCATCCACTGACTGACAAAACTGGGTAACAGTTTACGAATACTAATTTGGCTATGTAACACTAGTGACCTTTTGTGCACTAAATTCTTTCACTTTATTGTTAAAACAATTTGCGTGACTCAGTGCTCTCCAATGGCAGCACTGATGCTTTAGATAGATAGATAGATAGATAGATAGATAGATAGATAGATAGATAGATAGATAGATAGATAGATAGATAGATAGATAGATAGATAGATAGATAGATAGATAGTGGAGCAAAGATCCAGTACCTATGTATTTTAAAGGGTCAGCATGAAAGTGCATATGCCCTGGAGAACTGGTGGCACAATGTGAATTTTTCACGCATATTTGACAAAACATTTTTACTGTGAAATGCAATAGCCTGTGTTGCTGAGATCTAAGGCAGGGAGTCTCCAACAAGAATGACTCTGGCAAGCAATGAGTCAAAGCAAAAGTACTGGTAGTCCTGCTAAAGTCTCACAGATTATAAAATGAATGCAGTTCTTACTGAATATTCTCTTAGTGCTAAAACTGTTTTTTTTTGCAATTGCTGTAATATGCAGTGTATATAGGATATTGCCACACACGTGCGCTTAGGAGGCAGTCAACAAGCCCTGAGATGAGTGAAATATTGCGAGATGAAGGGTTAATAATAATACATTTAATTTATATAGCGCCTTTCCCATGCTCAAGGCACTTGTTTGATTTATGGTACTAATGCCTCTCTCTCTTTTTCATCAGACCAAAAGAAGAAAAATAATCCGATATACTCAACACACCAACTTCCAGATTCCCTAGATGGCCGCCCAATGTCACTTTCACATTCAACTCCAGATGAAAACGTTACTTCCGGTCTCCTGCTGATGATGTCACTTCCGACTCCCAAGGATGACATCACTTCTGATCGCTCACTGACAAAGTCATTTCCATCACATCAACAATAACATCACTTCCGGTCTCCTGATGATGATGTCACTTCCATCAACCCGTTACGACATCATCTCCTGCCACAACATTTCCTCCAGACATCTTTTTCCTCTATAAAAACACCATTTCACTATTTCACTTTGTCATTTGCTTCTTTGAGTCTTTTGATAATTTTTACAACTTTGATGGACAACATACAGGTTATTTCCCTACTCTTTGTTTGTTGTGGCTATCCTCTTTATTACACAACAACATCTACATCACAAACCAAATGTGTGCATGTGAGAACAATTTCAAACACTTGCAAGTGTACTGTCTCTTACTGTGGGAATTAAATATTGTGGTGTAGCCAAATACCGAGCAATTTTTAGCACCGGGGTAATCTTAGCTTTACAGTACACTGAAATGACTGATTTATTTGTAAAATCCAGAAGTTGTAAAATTGATGATGTGAACTCTGTCATCTTGAAAGCAATGCAGACTTCCTGTTCGGACTCATGACCTACAAGTGCTGGAAGTTCACTGTAGGAAAATTATCACATTTCCATCCAAAAGCATTATTATGTATTATGAAAATGTTTTGTTGAAAGCAGACATTTAGGTGAATTACTTGGCAGCTGAGTAGTCTGAAGCCAGCTTTATACCAGTTCCTTGAAACTTGTAAAGTAAATTAACTTTCTTGGGAGCAACTTAATCTGATGACATAGAATCATCACAAAGTATTCAGGCATTAATGGACCTAAATTTAAACATGCCTGCTATCTCAGCAGTATGGGAAAAGTGTTTCTGTGTTGTTAAGTTAGACAAAAGTAACTAGAGAGCAAATTTAACAAGGGTGATTCTCAGTGACCTAATGTGCATTCAGCCATCTAATGAAACAGTCAATACATTTGACTTCAGTAACTCAGTTAATCTGTTGAATGAGGACTCTGTTCAGCCACAAAGGCCAGAAGTGGACAGCTATTAAAAGAAAGAATCACAAGATGACACAAAGCAAGAGGAAATTATATTTACTCAGGTAATATTTAAGCACTAAGATTGAAATGGCCATGACTTTTAAATTTTGCAATGTATACTCTTTTAATTGAAAATTTCTGCTATTGTTTCTGTTTATATGTGCATGCACAATACATGGATAAAAAGAAGTGCAGTTTCTTCGGTATGTACATGATGTAATACAAATTTAAAATATGGGGCTGTTTTATAGTTGCCTTATTTAGTAAACTTCAACAAACTATAGTTAAAACAAGCTTTTAATTATAGAGCTATTAACCTAATACAAGCCTAACCAAACAATCATTATAAGGCACATTGCTTTGCTTCTTTATTAGCAAAAAATCAAAGATCTACATCATGGATTAAAAAATGTTTATTAAGCATAAAATAAAAACATATCAGTGAATTTGCTCACATATTCCACAAAGAAGGAAGCCCATTGGCCAAAGAAATTTAAAAATTTTGGCTTCCTGCCCCAAACACATCAAATACAGTGCTTATAAAAACTATTCACCCCCCTTGGAAGTGATTTTTTTCACATTTTATTTTTATACAACATTAAATCACAATGTATTTAATTTGTGTTTTTTGATACGGATTAACTTTTAAACACTCACAGATGTCAAAGTGAAAACATATTTCTGAACAGTGGTCTAAATTACTCTGTGTACAGTATAAATAATGCAAAGTTGATTGACTGACTGATTCACTCACTCACTCACTCAATCATTAAACACTATTTCCAGTTTAGTTAAAAAGCTGAAATTTGGCACACTGGTACATCTAAGGCACTAAGAAAAGAAAAGACATTTCACTTTATCAATATTTAAGGGTAGCCCACACAACTGTAGATAGTTGAAATAGTCTAAATTCTCAAAAATTCTTTGACAGATTTGACTGAAATTTGGTGATGTTATTGAAAAAAGATAATTAGCCAACACTTTTTCTTTAATTGTCAATATTTGCTAATATTATGTTAACTTACGTGCTCTGTGCTGCTCTGAGTGTGTGCTTAATGCAAACAAAAGGCAGAACAGAAAGGCTTGATGGGCCACACAGCAGTATTATCTAATTGAACGAACAAACAACTGAAGAAGAGACGGTATCATGGAGAGAAAAAAAGAGACATGATCACATTTGGAGACTACAGTCGGGTAAGAAATGGAAGGAGAAATTTTAGTGAAACTCAAGGAAGATGCAAAAGTCAGTGGTTATCAAGTGTGGTATATATCTCAATTGCCAGTGACAGGCACTGTGGCTATGATAGATGTTGCTTCACTAGTAGCAACAGGTAAAGGCAAAAGTGGTGTTATCCAATCTAAGACTAGCCAAGAGTGACGCAGCGGTGTCGGGAGGAAGATCGGGGCTTCAGGGGCTTGAGTCTTTGATCTATTGTCCTCAGCCCTTGATCTTTGTCTCAGTTATATGTATATGACCATAGTGTAAGCCCATGATCCTTTTGCCTATCATGTACATTATAGCCTCTGATCAATGTTACACCATTCTATGAATGTGCACGAAAGCCCAGTTTATATTAAGACCACATGTGACAATCACAGATGGGGCTAAGTCCCTGATACCCACAAATCCTAGAAATGTCCCTGGACCAACAGCATCAATGTTAACTTAACTCCCCCATAAGATATTGCATAGTAATATACATTCATATCTAAAGACTTTGAAAGGGGACCTCCACCACAACCTTGCTTACTCAGAACAGGATTCTCCACTACACTCCAAAATTGTTTGCATCAAGTGGGCCGGTACTTCTCATTTTTTTGATTTTGATTACCACCATTCTTAGATGTGCCTATCATGGTAATTCATTTACATATACATTTGCATCTGTGGACTTTAAAAGGGGGTGGCATGGTGGTGCAGTGGTAGCACTGCTGCCTCGCAGTAAGGAGACCTGGATTCACTTCCTGGATCCTCCCTGTGTTGAGTTTGCATGTTCTCCCCGTGTTTGCATGGGTTTCCTCCGGGTGCTCCGGTTTACTCCCGCAGTCCAAAGGCATGCAGGTTAGGTGGATTGGCGATCCTAAATTGTCCCTAGTGTGTGCTTGGAGTGTGGGTGTGTATGTGTGTGCCCTGCTGTGGGCTGGTGCCCTGCCCGGATTTGTTCCTGCCTTGCGCCCTGTGCTAGCTAGGATTGGCTCCAGCAGACCCTGTGTTAGGATATAGTGGGTTGGAAAATGACTGACTGACTGACTTTAAAAGTGGACCACATACAACTTATGAAAAACATATACTATATATGTAAAGAAATACTGTACTTGAGTGAATGATGTAAACAAATAAAAATTATAAATATCTAATAATGACAATATACAGTGCATCCGGAAAGTATTCACAGCGCATCACTTTTTCCACCTTTTGTTATGTTACAGCCTTATTCCAAAATAGATTAAATTCATTTTTTTTTCCTCAGAATTCTACACACAACACCCCATAATGACAACGTGAAACGTGAACTCCAATTCCCAGGCCACCCTGTGGGTTTCCATACTGGGGCCAAACCAGAGAAGTATTGCCCCCTTTTATACTGGGGAACGAATTGTTCATCCAAACTGTAGTCCTTCCGTTATGACCCCCTAGCCAGGTAAGGATCCATCTTCCATCCCAATCTGGATGCCATTCCATCCAACATGGCATTTAACACACTGTATACTTGCCAGATCAACCCCTGTGATTGTGTGTATGTAACTTGTGTTATATTGCATGTTTCATTTGTATAGACACTCTATACAACAATACTATAATATTTGAATAGCAATAACCATTTCTGGTAAAATGTGTTTCATAAATATTGTGCACAACCTTATAAAATATGAATGGACAAGCACCTTCTATCTAAATTAAAATGTATTTAACCTCACAAGAAAGAAATTTGCTATAAAGTCGATATTTTGATGAACTACAAAGTGCACCAAATCACGGATTTTGCTTTCTTCAAACTTCAAGAACAACAAGCCTGAAATCAGCTAGAAACTGCCGTTTCCTTTGGTATTAACAAGCAATATGCCAATCTTATAAATATATGAATGACAATCACTTCTTTATGAAGTACACTCAGTATGTTACAAGTAAAGGGACTGGTATTTGTCTGCATTGTTATAGGCTCTCACATCTTTACTTTAGTCAGTATCAAAAATCAAGCATGGTTGATGCGAGTGTGAGACTGGCTGTTTATCTTCACTGTCACCAAGGTGATAAGAAGGCAAGCAGGAGGTGTACAATGAGATTATATTCCCTTCTAAGCAGAGAGGCTGATAAAACCATCAAAAGCACAAAGACAGAAAAATGCCATTCACATTTTTCAAGGCCCTTGGAGGTGATTCTCCAAGATTGTAGACTTAAATATAGAGTTTTTACTAGTTGAACAACCCTTGCATATTATAAGAATGACAAGAAATGTTAAGAGATAAAAAGCATCAAACCTGGCCTTCTCAAAAGCATATTATTAAGATGCCAACAGGTCTTGTGTCTAAATGCAGTCCACTGTGTTCAATGGAATACAAGGAAAGACACTGCAGTTTTACAGTTGAGTAACTGCATTCAAAGCAGGTTAATAATTCCATAATGAAGCTGAATAATCAACATTCCCTAATTAGTAGTGAAAATCACTGAACCTGGCAAGTTATGTTTAGAAATTTAATCAGAAATAAATAAACATACAATAACAAATTGCCTAAACATTAGAAGCTATTTTTAGTTTGTATGCACTCAGCTATGTAACACCGCAATTCTGGTGTTGTGGACATTATGTGTTGAAATGATTTGTGCTTTATACATACAGTACACTCATGCATGGAATTTTTCTTTACAGTTACCAAATCAATAATCTATATGCTTTAGGGGTGCAAGGCATAAACCATGCATACCCCAAAAAATACTGTGACACAGGGACAGAACGCAGTCTCCATAAGGCAATTACTGGGGAACATGACTTAGTCTTCTAAACTATAAGGCAGCAGTGCTAATAAGTGTGAAACCTCATTAATCAAGAAGTCAACCTAAATTACCCTCACTACAAAGTAAGTACTGCTCAATTTGCTTTACAAAATTACAATACTAACACTATTACAAAAAATGGGGTGAAATGTGGGCAATAGTACAAATTCTTACCAATAAATGGAGCTACAGTTGAAGAATGGTTAGCTAAGTACAAAACCTAGAAAGTCACCAAAGAACAAAGGATGTAACATATTGTTACAGGGTGATGAGTGAGAAGCTGAGTCAAAAGGTGGACAGCAAATGGGAGTGGTATGTAGTATAATTGTAGGCAAGAAACCTGACAGACACAAGTGTAAATCTTTATATGTTGTGTTTACCCAAAAATAAGACAGGGTCTTATATTAATTTTTGCTCCAAAAGATGCACTATGGCTTATTTTCAGGGGATATCTTATATTTATTCATGTACAACAATATACATTTATCCAAATACAGTCATGTCATCTTCTTCTAGGATATCGTCATAACTCTCCACATTCAAACCCTGAATTTCAGCCTGAATTTCTTGCTACTCCAGCCGCTTATAGGATCCTCCAGGATCGGTGTGCGCGCTTCGATGTTTGATGAATGGTTCGATTTGGTGAAGCAAAATGCCGACATACAAATGCATTCACATATTCCCCAAAGTAATGACACAATACATTTTAAAAGTCTCACATATCATCTTCTGTGCCATCTTTTTTTTTTTGCACCTTTACAATACCATCAGAATGTATGGCGGCGTATTTGAGCCACAGAGGAAAAAAAAAAAAAAGGACATAATGAAAATGGTTTTTTTTTGTGATTAAAGTGGAAATTTCAGCTTTAAACTCAAAATGTCCCCTTTAATCCCATAGTTTACTTTGTCATTAAAGTAGACTGTCGTAAACATCATCTTAAAACCGACCCAGTTGTTAAATCGCTACGCGCTTCTGGGGCTTCCTCCTGACCTGACAGCAGCGGCAAGCAGCATCGCTACACAGAACACATTACATTTAGAATATTCTAGCTCTCTGCACATTTAGAATTCCTTGATTTATACTTGATATCACTTTCATGATGAAATGCATTAAAAATATGTATGTTACATTTTACAGATAAATCATTAACTTTAAGTAATGAATACTGCTAATCGTTACACATATGGGGTGGCACGGTGGCAGAGCAGTAGCGCTGCTGTCTTGCAGCGACTCACGTCCCTTGTGATTCCTGCCTGGAATTTGCATTTTTTCCTGGTGAGTTTCCACAGTGTGCTCAGTTTTCCATCCAAAGACATGAAGGTTTGGGGATTTGGGGTCACTAAAATGACGTTAGTGTATGTGTGCTTGTGTTCACCTTGCAATGAGCTGATGCCCTGTCCAGAGATTTTGTTTCTGTCTTCTGCCGATGCTTGCTGGAATGGGCACATCCCCGAATTGATGGATGTAATCATTAAACATCGTTTTCAGAGATATTGTGGCACAGTGTCCTCGGAATTTAATGGATGTTTTGGGCACAAGCGTCGCATCGCGTGAAGTATAAACCTGGCCTTAGGTGCCTTACTTTTCAGCTGACGATCTTGACTAGGGCTTATTTTTGGAGTAGGGCTTATATTACAGAGCAGCCTGAAAATCATGCTAGGGCTTATTTTCGGAGTAGGTCTTATTTTCAGTGAAACACAGTAGTAGAGAAGCAGGAGATTTTTAATGCTCTTTTTCTTAATTTGGCATTTTGCTTTTGTTAATTCCTTTTATTACATTTATGTATTTTTGTATAAATTAAACATTTATATTTGTGTTACTCTGGGTACAGGACTAGTTAGGGAGTGAGAAACCTCCTCTTTCTTCCTCTCATTCTATTTACATACTATATATATTGTAAGGTTTCTCCCCCAAACGGGATGACACACCGAAGAGCATTCCGAAGCATGATCGCCGCGTTTGTGAAAGACAGCGTATCAGTTGCTGGGGCAACCACAGGTTTGCTTTTTGCTACGAAAGCAAAAGGTCACGGTCACGCTATAAGCGCCTGCTGTCAATGGGTAATTCAACACTGTAAATGCAGAGAACAGTATTACTTGGCCACTAAACTGACCACGACCCTGCCTGATTGCTGTGACTGTGTATAGGAAAGTGATAGATCCCACTACAATAAATAACTGTGCTGTTCCTGTTTCAAGTGGAATAAAAGCTGGTTCTGCTAAAACTCTGAGACTCAGCCGCATGTTTTGGGGTGCAAGACAGGGACTCACACATCACTATTTATATATATATATAAAAGGAAATCCTGAGATGAGACTTTCTTTGAGACAATTTCAACTCCTGCGAGAGATAATTTCAAGTCCCATGAGACGAGACTTTTTGACAAGAGATTTTGACAAGTTCCGCCCTCCTCTCAAACATTTACAACCATGCCCATGGTCCACTCACTTTCATTTGTGTGAATGCTATTGTCAGACACAGTTCCTGTGCTCTCAGCTCCAAGAGGGGTCAGAAATAAAAGACAAACAGTAGAAGACAAAGTAGAACAATGTAAAGAGGTTCAAAAACATTGGCACGATACACATGCAGAACAGGTTAGAGATTATGAAAGTACCAAAATTCGAAAGTCTCAAAAAACTTATAGTAAAGATTGCATTAGCGCTTACAAATGGAAACTATTACCATGTGAACTAACAGAACAGCGAAAAGAGATTGAATATATGGACATAGGTGATATGACAGAAGTATGTAGATACTGTTTGGCCTTAAACTTTAAGTGGGAAACTTGTAGGTTGTCTAATTCATATTGCCATCAGGGAAAAGTAGTGTTTCTTCCCAATGAAGAGGCATTTCCGTGAGAATTAAAAGATTTGTTGTTTGGTGAAAGTGAAATCCACATATGGGAGCGGCAGAGACGCAAAGTCGCTGGCACATAGCTACTGAACGGGGTTTGGTGAGCGAACCCATCCCCTGTGGCTGTGCCCGATAGTAGTGAAACATGGCCCGCAGCCTCTGTCTCGAGTTTAGCACAAATATATCACTCCTGTAAGCAATCAGACAACTGGAATGTTCAAGCAAATTATAGAAAAAAACCCGATCTAAAACCGTTAAGTAGTTCTCTTGTTTGCTAGCTAAGCGGAGGTAAGGAACGCCCCAAGGATGGAGCATGAGTGAGGAAGGCCCCACCATCCCCTCCCCTCGGCCCTCTGTGTGTCTCAAGGATTGGAACAAATAAATCGGTACCACAAGTGAACTATGATACATAGCGCAATGAGAGAAGTTGCAAAATCAAATCTAAATCTGGTAAGCAGTTCTCTCGTAAAAAGTGAACAGACAGACAGGATTATATATAGAGAGAGATATATGAACAGTTTCATTACATATTGCTGTACAGTAGAACTGCATTAGTCCAGAATTGAAGGGACTGCACTCGGTCTGGATTCACCACAAGCTAACTGTAACATACCAGTTTTTATTTAAAGTTTTTGATGCTGTCCTATTTTTTCCATTACTGTTTATTTTGCCAACCCTAATTTGAGAGAGATCCTTATTAAACTATCCCCCTTATCAATGCAAACCATTGTTTGTTTCATTGATGCTGATCATTTCTGTTTTTGTTGTCATCTACTGTTAACCAAAACCAATAAATAAACAAACAAATAAATAAGAAAATAAATAAATACATTAAATAAATAAATAACACAATTAGAAACAAAAAAAATAGAGCAGGTAAAGATCTGAGGCGAGTTGTATATGTGGACACTGCTAATATCAGCTGTCAACTGAATAGAATAGCTGAGCGACTGATTTGTGTTTGTGTAGCAGAGGAGAGAAGCTACTGAGTGTGTCATTTCCATGAGTCTAAGATTCATCCCCCTCCCCATCACTGATCACATGCTACAGCGCACCACCACAGTCACTCTAATCCAGTGCAGCGAACAGATAACTGTTAGTAAACACGGACTATTTGTAGTCCCTTTGTCCCTGCTTGTCTTGTTTACAATGACATCAATAATATAAACTTAACTAGGTAAGCTCATACTGGTAAATATACTGAACAATTTGCAAAAAAAAATCCTAAGTCATTTATTTTAATAATTATATAAACAGTATATATATATCCATCCATCCATTTTCCAACCCGCAGAATCCGAACATAGGGTCACGGGGGTCTGCTGGAGCCAATCCCAGCCAACACAGGGCACAAGGCAGGAACCAATCCCAGGCAGGGTGCCAACCCACCGCAGGACACACACAAACACACCAACACACCAAGCACACACTAGGGCCAATTTAGAATCACCAATCCACCTAACCTGCATGTCTTTGGACTGTGGGAAGGAAACCGGAGCGCCCGGAGGAAACCCACGCAGACACGGGGAGAACATGCAAACTCCACGCAGGGAGGACCCGGGAAGCGAACCCAGGTCCCCAGATCTCCCAACTGCGAGGCAGCAGCGCTACCCACTGCGCCACCGTGCCGCCCGTATATATATATATATATACAGTGGAACCTCGGTTCACGAACGTCTCGGCACACGTACAACTCGGTTTACGACCAAAAAGTTCGCCAAACTTTTGCCTCGGTTCACGACCAAACACTCGGTATACGAACAAGCCAGGTTCCCTTTCGGTTTGTTGATGTTCATTCTCTCCCTGTGCATTTCCTGTGCAGCGAGGGAGATAGAGCGCGCGCGCGCATGCGCGCACACACACACACACACACACACACACACACACACACACACAGACGCAGCGCAAGAGACAGAGGGCTGTACACACACACACAGGAGCACGCGCGAGAGACGCGTGTGCGCACACACATAGGAGCGCTCTAGACAGACACACTGTGAGCTGCAAAGCTGATCGTACCCCCAGAGAATACAGACGCCCCTGGGAAAACCCCTAAGAAACATGGACAGACTACCTTCACATTCCTTCTTTCCCTTCTTGCCGGCTCTGTCGCGTAATATGCCTCTCGTGCGGTGCTCCGCCTTCTTAAAAAGCCTGCACGGGCTTCTTTCAGTTTGTTAAATTGGTTGCTTGCTTCTCCTTCTTTCTCTCTCAGACAATCTGTGCTCCTGGCGGAGCTGTCATCTCTGACTTCTCATGGAGCACGTTTAAACTTTTGAAAAGAGACAAATGTTTGTTTGCAGAGCTTTGAATAAAGTTCCTTTTTTTCTACAACCTCCTGTGTCTCTGTGCAAATCTGTGACCCAAGCGTGACAACACACACAGGCGCTCCAGGTTCGCAAAAGAGAGACGCACGCACACACAGGCGGGGGAGAGAGAGGCCCGCGCACACACACAGGAGCGCGCTAGAGAGACACACACAGGTGCTCCAGGCTCGCAAAAGAGAGATGCACACACACACACACACACACACAGGCGGCGGGGCGTGGGGGGAGAGAGAGGCGCGCGCGCACACACACAGGAGCGCGCTAGAGAGATACACACAGGCGCTCCAGGCTCGCAAAAGAGAGACGCACGCACACACACACAGAGCGATTAAATTAGAGAAGGCTTGTTTTTGTTTTCAGTTCTGTTTCCAGTGATCGGTTCGTAGCCTGCATTGTTGCAATGTTACTTTTCTTGGTGGTTTATTAAATTACGGATTTTTCAAATGTTCCTTTTTTCCCCTGTGCTTAAAACTCATTAAAAAAAGTGTTTTTAGCGAGAGCGGTTCCTAGCACTATAGCGCGAACTATTGCAGTGTTAGTTTTCTCTGTTGTTAAAGGTTTTCTCAGTGTTATTCAATGTTTTTACATTTAGTTTACCATTACGCTGTGCATTCTATGGTATAATTAACTATATTTGTGCTTAAAAACTAAAAAAATGTATATATTTACATACAGTTTCTATGGTCTGGAACGGATTAATTGCATTTACATACAATCCTATGGGAGAAATCGCTTCGGTTCACGACCAACTCGGTTTACGACCAGAGTTTTGGAACGAATTATGGTCGTGAACCGAGGTTCCACTGTATATATATATATATATATATATATATATATATTTTTTATATATATATATAATATATATATATATATATATATATATATATATATATATTTTTTTTTTTTTTTTTTCTCAATAGTTCGGAATTTTCCCATAATGGAAAATCATTTCTGGGTTAACCCAATGTCTGGATCATCAGGGTCCATATTAATGGGGTTCTACTGTATATTGCAGTGGCGGACCGTGCATTTCACACCTAGGCCTTCAGTAGTGCTCTGTCTGAATCAACCCGCCCCTCAAAAAATAATTTATGGTTATAAAAACCATCTTATTTTGCAGAAATACAGTATAAAGAGCCATTGCATCGCAGATAGATAACTCCTGTAGCCACAATAAATGCCTTTATTGAATAGACAAACCAGGGGTGAACAAGTTCCTTTCTACTGCAGCTACAGCCGCGACACACATAAAAAACATTAACAATAACTCATAAACTTGCAATATTATTTAGGAAAATCGCAACATTTTACTCACCGAAAATTCGGATTATTTGTAAACAAAATCCATCCTCCTCTCTTTCCTCAAAAACAGTTCAATTACTCTGTCGTACAGATTATCCGTGCGCTTCAGTTCCATCACGAAGTCCCTTTCTATTGCCATCTAAGCTAATGCTGAAAGTCGAACCTGCCCTGTCGTATTTCTGGCATAAGTTTTAATTCGCTTTAGAGCAGAAAATGTCCGCTCGACAGAAGCAGTGGACGCGGGAATGGTCACCGCCAAACATACCAATGTGTACAGCTGCCCCATGCTCTCATTCAGATTTTTCTATTACACCATCCTATCCAATCAACGGGTCTGAATACGGTGACGTTGCCGTACTCCTGCTAGAGGGCCCTAGTGACACCAACTCAAAATCTGATTGGTTGAAGCAACAGTTTAATCAACATTTATTTTGTGTTAGAGGGCCTGCAAAACAAATTGTGAAGGCCTCCGGGCAGACTTCTTTGACTTTGACCCTGCCTGGCAACAAATGATGGCTGAAATGTGATTGGTTAAATGCTTTAATATATCTATACATGTCTGGAAGCAGCACAACCATCGGAAAAGCTATGAAAGGAAGCGGACAGACTATTTGGAATTATTTAATAAGTATTCATGGACAAAATATAATTAACATCAGTTTGTGATTCAGATATTTTTTAAGGCCAGCAGAGAAGGCCTTGCAGGCCCTGATGGCCCGCCACTGGTATATTGAACTGAGAAAAGGTACCTTTTTGAGTCAAACTGGAAACGAGAATACTGACATTATGAAGTTTTGGAAGCCTTATAAATCTATATAGAAACAGCAAAAAATAAATGTAAAAAATTTAATTTTTTGGAAAAAAATATAATTTTGTTGAGATTTTTTTTGTGACCAGTAGAGAGCGTAGCAGCACCGCAAACCCCCAAACACAACTACACAACACAGTCCTGGATTTTACAGTACCTCTAATAGTACAATAGTATAATACCAACTCTTCTTGTCTCCTTCCACAAATTCAAAATCTTGCCTCCTACCACACCTCCTGCATAGTCTCAATCCACTCTCCTCCCGATTATGTCTACACATGCAGAAAGCTCTGCTTCTTTTATGCCACCACACTGCATCAAGGAAGCACTTTTGGGTCTGGTAGAAGTTTTTTAAAGTGGGGGCGGTCTGTTCCTGCAGCTCCTGCTGGTGGCACCCATGAAGCACAACAAGGCTGTTTCAAGGGACTGCATTTACCAGCCTGTTTTGCGGTTATCCATGCAGGCACTGTAGCCCAGGAAGGCTGCCACCTATTGTATTGGAGGAGCAAATAGTCCATGCGATTAGTCTCCCGCTGTCCTTCCGTTGAACCTTGAACCATCCCAGCCAGAGTGTTAGTCCATGACTGGTGTCCATGACAATACTCATTATATGTTTTGTTGTCAAAATGCTACATATCTGTATAAGCAATGAACACAGGTAATAAATAAAATTAAAATTAAATCAGACAAACTTAAATAAACATAATAGCTAAAAGGCTAAGAAGAATATGGGTATTAAACATCACAGAACGTAAAAGACAAGCAAGAGGCACAAGAACAAAACTACCGGAAGCAGTTCAGGTCAAAGCTTGAGAAGCATCATTTAAGACAGAAATTATTCTTTAGAGTACATATTCTCTATACTGAGGAACTGCTCGGATAAATGTTTACAGAATTAAACACACAAATGGACATTTTTCAGCTTTTAGTTAATTTCCAGTATCTGGCAAATTAGCTCATTTTAAACACATCCCATGACAGGTACTGTGGTGGGCTGGCGCCCTGCCTGGGGTTTGTTTCCTGCCTTGCACCCTGTGTTGGCTGGGATTGGCTCCAGCAGACCCCCGTGACCCTGTAGTTAGGATATAGTGGGTTGGATAATGGATGGATGGATAGATGGATGACAGGTATGGTCCAAAATCTCAATAAATGAAGGCAAATACAGGAATGAGATCAAATGTAAATGTGATGAGTAGTAATGGGTGATGATTTACAAGTGAAAAGAAATGAGTGACTGGTAAAAAGTGACAACACATGACATGTAGTAATTCTGATACTTGATGATAATATCTTGAAATGGACACTGTAAATACTGTATAGTGTAAGCTTTTCAGAATATAAAGTTAATATTTCAGTAAATAGTGCAGAGTGTATATAATTTAATGTATGAAGTCTTAAACAACACCTAATAATGTGATTGACAATATGCAACTACAGGTACATGGTAACAAATAAAAGCACTCCAATTATGCTGCCAACCATAAAACCTCACAATGTCATTCCACATATTTGGAAGGAACTAATGGGTTGATGGTATTTCTAGTTTTTTGTAATAAAAAGGAAGTGGTAATTATCACATTTTGAAAAGGTGACATATATTTTACCATGCTGAACAGTGAGAACATTTTTTTTTTCTAAAAACCCTCATTCGAAAATCTTTCCATACAAGTGGTTCTAAAAATGTGAATATTGTATATATTGTGCGTTTCATATATATGAGACAAACATGAACAAGTAGAAAGGGATACTGTGATGAAAGTGTTAACTGCTTTTGTGGCACAGATATATTTTGTGTAGAAACTGGTGCAAATCTGGGTGTTGCAGGGTGGATAATTTCAGTCACTGAAGCAGTAGATTGCACTTGTCACTGCTTATATATTAAGGTTGTCTGCTTATATTTATGACATCATTTGCTTCAAATACACAAGGAATTACTTAAGCAGGTTTATAAAGGAAAATGATGCTTCTGTTTCTGTAAAATGTGCAAAGAGGCATGGAAAAAACTCTGCAGTCATATGGCTCTATGTGAGACCAAAGGACATCCCAGAAAATTTTGCATGCTATATTTTAAACAATTCATAAAACACTATTTCCTAGTTTCAAATGAATAATATAAAAACACTGCTTTTTTCCCCTCATATTTTTTCCTTTGCTATATTCATACAGGCCGGCACAGTGGCGCAGTGGGTAGCGCTGCTGCCTTGCAGTTAGGAGACCCAGGTTCACTTCCTGGGTCCTCCCTGCGTGGAGTTTGCATGTTCTTCTCTTGTCTGCGTGGGTTTTCCTCCGGGTGCTCCGGTTTCCTCCCACAGTCCAAAGACATGCAGGATAGGTGCATTGGCGGTTCTAAATTGTCCCTAGTGTGTGTTTGGTATGTGCGTGCACGCCCTGTGGTGGGGCTGGCGCCCTGCCTGGGGTTTGTTTTCCTACCTTGCACCCTGTGTTGGCTGGGATTGGCTCCAGCAGACCCCCGTAACCCTGTAGTTAGGATATAGCGGGTTGGATAATGGATGGATGGATATATTCATACATATTTTTCTTGTGATTAGTTAACTGACTTGACTGTTAGATTACCTATTCTTTGTTACATTGTTGAAGTTTTTTTTATTATGGTAGGTTGCTGTTAATTGAAGTGTAACAATTGAAATTGCCTATCTAAATTCTTATTGCTTCTCATTTTTTTATGTGTCTTTTTAAAGGATCAGATCATGGCCACTGTGAATATATATTCTGCTAATTAATCAGAAGTATGAATTATGGAATGAAGAACTTAAAATTAGGTCTGGAACAGATGGTACCAGGCCTTAATCAAACTGATGCATTGCTTGAGAAACTGCAAACAGAGGTTCACACTGCTCACTGCTGCTTCATAAGCCTCATTCTGAGTCCCTGGCTTAGAACGTTCTGGACTTTACCTTTGGCTACTCTGGTCTTCCTCCCAGAAACATGCATGTTGGGTTAACTGACAGCCCAAACGGACCCAGGATGAATGAGTGTAGTATGTGTGGGTAGTAGTGAGTTACATTTACTCCGTTACAGTTACTTGAGTAACTATTTTAAAAAATTGTACTTCTAAGAGTAGTTTTACTGCATCATACTTTTTACTTTTACTTGAGTACATTTATGAAGAAGAAACGCTACTCTTACTCCGCTACATTGGGCAACACTCAACTTGTTACTTTTTTCCATTTACACATTAGATACGCTATATTTTTGCCAGAGAGAAGTCTCCAGTGGATCTACTGCATGACTGTTTCACCAATCAGACATAGCAACAATAATCACATGACTCCGTTTCACCAGTCAGACGTAGCAACAATATTCACATGACTCTGTTTCACCAATCAGACGTAGCCATGCAGTCCCATAATCACACACAAACTTCCTGTGTCTGCAGCATGTGAGAGACTTTTTAGTCACACAGGGCTCTTATTCACTGCTAAATGGTCACAGCTTCACTGCAAGAATCTTGAGAGCCAACTCCTGCTGAAACTTAACCATCACTTCACTGATTGAAGAACAAGCATATTTTAACCAAACATGCACAGACACAGACAGTCATGGTAAAGTGAGACTTCTTGTATGTGCACAAGCTGCCTTGTTCTAATGTTATTTTCTATCAGCTGTGCTATTTGGAGGACAAGTGAATATGCAGTAGTCTTTTCACCAAATACTTTTTTACTCTTACTTGAGTCATTTTTTGGATGACTGCTTTTTACTTCTACTTAAGTAATATTATTTTGAAGTAACACTACTCTTACTTGAGTATAATTTTTGGCTTCTCTACCCACCTCTGGTGTGACATGTGATGGCTTGGTGACCTACACTATCTAGGGCTGGCTCCTGCTTTGATTCTGATGTTCCCGAAATTGGATTTAGTAGGTTTGATAATTATGCATTTAATTCTAATTATTTAACTGTTACAGTGACAGCTACATCTTGCTAAAGCAAACTTTGTTTCAGTCAAATAATAGTAATGTTGTATGATATCACAAAGCAGAATAGCCAATTAAATATGTGAATTATTGTTCCTTCTTCTGGATTTCTGGAGAAGAATAGGTTAATAAGATATTCACACGCACATTCCATTTATTTTTAAACATGTTTTTAATACTCATTTCAACCTAATTCCATTTGCCATTAAGACATGGAGGATGTTTTTTATTCTTTTATCCAAATATGTATATTACCTGTAAATAATTGTCTCTTTAAAAATAAACAAAAAAAAACAAGAAAATGGCTAAATAAATTGTTGTTGAAACGGATAGACACTAAAATCTTAAAAATGACTGTTTGGCCTTCTTCCTGGGCATTACCACTAACACAAATGATTAAGAAATGGTTTTGATCAAGTGAAGATGAACAACCTCCCCAAGTTCACCTTCATATTTTAAAAATACTGTTTACTTTGGGGCGGCACGGTGGCACAGTGGGTGGCGCCGGGTTCGCTTCTCAGGTCCTCCCTGTGTGGAGTTTGCATGTTCTCCCCGTGTCTGCGTGGGTTTCCTCTTTGTGCTCCGGTTTCCTCCCACAGTCCAAAGACATGTAGGTTAGGTGCATTGGTGATTCTAAATTGTCCCTAGTGGGTGTGTGTTTGTGTGTGTGTGCGCCCTGCGGTGGGCTGGCGCCCTGCCCGGGGTTTGTTTCCTGCCTTGCACCCTGTGTTGGCTGGGATTGGCTCCAGCAGACCCCCGTGACCCTGTGGTTAGGATATAGCAGTTGGATAATGGATGGATGGATACTGTTTATTTTTATGATTTGTACAATGATATTATCTAAATGATAGATATTGACTGTCTTTTATTAAAGATGTACCTGGTTTTTTTTTTAAGGAATGCCATAAAACTTGCTTTAACCATTACATCTCAAATAGTGGATCACTGTGCTTTATTTTGTTTTATTTTCTTTAAGTTCACAAACTTTGAATTGACAGTCATCATCAATGTATTATAATTGCATTTGTAGTAGTTAATTTGAAAATAATTTTTATAGAAGCCATCCATTTCCTAGTCTGCTCAGGGCTGCAGGTAACCAGTGCTTATATCTCTGGGATACCAGAGGAAAAAAACAGGGTATCAGTCTACCAATTTTTTTATTTTTTGGCAAACAAATAGACATACTTGACATTAGAAACATTAAGGATGGAAGACAAAGAGGGGTGAAAAATGTAATATTCCAGAATGAAAACTTACTAGGTTTCGGCCATTATTGTTCAAGCAGTTTGTACCTCATCAGTGCTCTTCTGCTGTATTTTAGCCTCCTCAACGCAAGATCCGGTACTCTGCAGAATCTTTGGATGTGGTACCAAAATGCTGATCTGCTGCAGAAAGGAAAATCTAGGACTTTGCAAGCAAATTTGGACAGAAGCTGTTCAGCTTGAGGAAACATCAATAATTTAGTTTAGGTACAGTACAGGTCACAGTGCTACAAGAAGAAAATAACAAAAAAGGGAATTTTATATTCATTATTAATCCCACAGTGCCAGAATTCTAACATAAAAGCAGAGAGGTCTTCATGGAACAATCTGGTGAAAGTTCTGCACTGATAACATGCTTAGTCATGGAAATAAACATTTTTTTAAATTTTCTTTTATTTGTTTGTTTTGTGTCATTACACCTACTTAATTCATCTGCCAACAGCAAGATGTTATGAATGATTGCAATCCCCACCTCCTCTACCACACATACTGTTAAATCACCTATGACCCATTTAGTGGGCCTTTAACAACATTTTATTGGGCTTCCTCAACGACAATAACAGTGGGACATACAGTACATTGAATGTTGGCTCTCCTGGTTCCATGATCTAATACAGCACATCTCTACTTTTAGACAGAATTTCACCTAATTCTTTGCAGCTATATCTCACCTAGGTGGCTGCCCACTAAACTCTTGCAACAACGTGAATTCTTGTTCTTCGTTCCCTTCATCTTTTCCCACTTCTATGTGAGATCGGTGTTGTATAGTTTTCAGCATAATTTTTACAGCCGGATTCTATAGGGCATGAAATCATCAAGATTTTGAAAGTGGGGCACAGGATTACTGGTTTACACCACTAGTTTTTATTGTTGACACCCAGCAAGACTGATTCTTGGAGTTTTATTTTTATTTATGGATCTCATTTTTTCAGCTTGCATCGTCAGGATCTGGGATTTATCATTCTAGGCAGTCCTCCAGTCTTCACTGTCTATATTTAAATTTTTTTACTTACAACACTGAAATCCATTTTCTCATCTCCTGAACAAAGTATGACTAGCTGTGTGTTGTGATATGTGTCTTTCTGCAGTACTGTTCGATTCAGTAGTTGGATGACTGACAGTAGCCCAAGTATTACTAAAAAAATGCCTTAGCCTTTGTTTGCACCTTTCATCAAACGTTTGTTTCTAACCACTGGCTGACTTTTGCTCAGGTGTTTTTTTTGTCAGGAGTGAGGCTGGTTCTTGATATTCCCATGGAACTGTCAGTTGTTATTCTCTAAAGCACCCATGCTGGCCCACATTTACTCCATGACAATCTACTGCACTCTTCTTACTGCTTCAAATATTTTTTTTGCACACGTTTAACACTTCAAACGTTCAATCACATTTTTGTTGTTGTTTTTAGTCATTTGCTGGCTATTGTAAAGTTCTTCTGGTTTGTTTTAAATTAAACCAGCAGACCCCCGTGACCCTGTGTTCGGATTCAGCGGGTTGGAAAATGGATGGATGGATGGATAAATCAGGAGATTAGATTGTTCCTGTGGCAACCAGCAGAGGGAGCAGTGTGATACAGTTAGTGCTGTTCAGGCCAATAGAATCTGGCTGCAGACATCCAGTATGAGAAGACAACAACTGAGAAGCTGTATGTGCACTGACAGATGTGATGTTTCAAATCACAGATTCGCTGTCATGCTACAAGTGTACTGTTGTTGTGAAACTTTTTAAATAGATACCATTTATACAAATGTCGATTTTAAAATAACAATATACCATTAAAATATGTAATACTTTGTTAACGGAAGAGTGCAGGGCATTCCCATTTGTATAATGAGGCTTTTTTATATTCAGTACTCATGTGGTCTATTTAACCGTATTTTATCTCATTTAAATATATCAGTACATGTTATAAAGTAAAAGAGAGAAAAACTTTCATTTGATTGTTTAATTTCATTTATTTTCCTTAGCTCAGTGTTACTTTTAAAGTAACTTGATAATCTGCGCTAGAATTAATAAATGTTCTCATTACAATTGTTGTTTATACCTACTACAAAATACACACTGATTGCTTTATGAATTAAAATGAAATGTTCCATTCTATAGTAATTCTGGCAGTGTGTTAGCAGGATGTAGCTTTCCCACCAAAAGATAGCATTTTATAACTGTGAAGTACTGTACTGTATATTTAATTAATGTGATATGTTCCTGCACTCTCAAATTTCCACAGTTTAATAATTTAAAGGTTTTGACCTTAATATGTTACGTATTTTTCATTTCTGCATCACATATATGTTAACAAGTGGAGGCTTCATGTTAATGGTTACCGATGAAGCATTTAGTTAAACTGTGAAACACCTTGTACAATACCATATACAATGTGGGCCAGGTCAGTTCTGTACAGTTTGATAAGTGCTGAATTAGATAGATAGATAGATAGATAGATAGATAGATAGATAGATAGATAGATAGATAGATAGATAGATAGATAGATAGATAGATAGATAGAACTTTATTTGTCCTCTGGGGTTATTTGGATTTTTACAGAAGTTCTTTAAATAAATACATACATAGATAAGTAAGTAAGTAAATAAATATACACAGTCAAAAGAAAGAAAAGCTCTGACTTGACAGTTGCAGTCAGTCACACTGAGTCATTATGCAGACTTACTGCTGTTGATGTAAAGAAGACCCAGTAGCGTTTCTTGACACAGTTCTGCTGAATAATTTGTTGGCTGAAAGTCCTCAGTGTTAGTGTGTCAGAAAGAGGATGTGCAGCATTGTTCATAATGGTACTCAGTTTTGTTTTCATTCTCTCCTTTGCTACTACCTCCAGGGGGTCCAGAGTGCATCCAGCTAAGTGAGCTTTCCTTTTAATTAACTTTTTGATTCGGTGGGCCTCTCTTGAAGTGATATTACCAGCCCAGCACACCACAGTGTAAAAAATCACACTGGCAATCACAGAGTTACAGTATAAAACTCATATTAAAATAACACAGTCTCTTAAGGAAAAAGAGCGTACTCTGCCATTTCTTATATAGTTCCTCTGTCTTCCGAGACCAGTCCAACCTATCATTAATGTGAATCCACATATACTGTAATTAGTATAGGATAGGATGTCAGTTTACAATATTTTTGTAATACTGCCATTTACAGAGCATATATGCATTTAAGTACCATTTTATGCTAGATGTTGCTAAAGAAAGGAATGAACAATCATTTAAAACTGAAGTTATATTTAATAAAAATTCATCATTATTTTCCTGGTTGCAGCTTTCATTTAGCTTTATTGCTAACACTGCTGTTACACTAACTGAGCAGTAACTTATATGGGCAATTCAGGTCAAGAAGGGTCAGAGAAGAAGTTATTGAATGTATATGAAGAAAACCCACACTCATCCTTCATCCTCATTAGATGTTGCACACGCACAAAAAAAAATCACTGAAAGTGTACGTGGCCTTGTCAGAAATATTAGTTTGTATTACAACGGCTAAAATGAACTGTGCACTTGATGGGATGCCTCTGCAACCTTGCTTTTCAATCTTGTATTTATTTTTGTGTAATTGTGTACATATAATTTGTTGTTGAGCTTATTGGATTATTTTATTGTCATTCTGGTGGCATTATTTTGTGTTTCTGATTATTGGATGATCTCTGCCATTTGGGACACATTTTGCACAGGCCGTGGCATTGCTGTTTACAGTCATTTTGCCTGCTGCTTGACATAGGACACAGAGGTCACAAGACATATTGTGTTGTCATAGCTCAACTATATAAGATGGCAGCACTTAGGCTCTGGCATTCATGTATTGGATCTCTTTCTTAAAACTCTCAACCATTTTCTTATAAGCAATTGTGGAAAATAAAAGTGTTGTAACCCACCTACAACTGCTGGCGTGCTGCTTGTAGTTGGGACTGACCAGGACCGTAGTTGAAAAATAGAACAATTCAGAGATGCCATGATGTTAAAATTAAAGAAAGTACCGTTTATTACATCCAAACCTCTTTTGTTGCTCTTAGGGTGCAATCATATATACAGTGATGAAAAAATTAGAAAACAAGTGTCCACAAGAATATCAAGGTTACCCTTAAAAAAAAATATAGGGCTTAACAACCTTAACTACTATTTACATGAAAAAAACAATAAAAAACAAATAAGGTTATGCAACAGCATTCTCTCTAAGCAAAAAAGGGGTCTGTACCAGCTTACTGTTTTTTTTTTTTTAATATACACTCAGAACACGCCAGCCACTGAGCCACACAATCTCTCTCACCACTGTGCTTTCAGTTTTTTTTCAACACTTTCATTTCTAACCCCACCCTCTTGTCTATTATGGACAACCGAAAGCTATCCCATCTAGATGTTTGCTTCAATAGGGCATCACCATTCTTATCCTTAAGTGGGGTGGGGGGGGTATAACAACATTATCTAAATAATGACAATGATAAAAAACTAAACTAAAACTGATGTTAACACACTTACCGGTTACTTTTATTTTACTACCAACCTTTCTATCAAGAATAAAACTGACACCAACTACACCCCCTAATACTCGGTCTTCTACATACCCACGCAAAGTTGCGTTCGTACAAACAGTGCGCCACGTTTACACCTGACAAAGGCTCCCCGCATGCGCTCCCGCACAAAACAACCTACCGGCGAGCAGACTGAAAATGGTAAAACGACCATTGTGATCATGAAGCCCTCTGTGACAGTACGTTTAATCGGACCGGGAAACTAGTTATCCGTGTCTCCATGAGACTCATGGTCTCACAAAAAGGCTTTTCCGAGAAGACTTTATTTTAAGATCTCTTGCTTTGACTTTTTTGACAAAGAGTTTTGATTAGCATCTCTGATTTTTGTTTGATTCAGCTCTTATTTGCATTCCTAGTGTCCTGACCCTTGTGTATTTAAATTGATCAGGGTGGCAGGTTTTTTTTTCTAGGAGGGACTAAAAGATGAAAAGTAGCCAACATAAACTGGCAAGGGTTGAATACCAGAAAGTAATCAAATGAAAATCAAAAATTCAAAATAAGTTCTTGTACCAGGAAACACTAATCAAAAATAATTTCACACTAAGTTTTGAAGGAGTTTATCTGTAATCACAGATACCAGAAAGTGAATTGGGCCAACCTTTAAACTGTCACACCAGTAAGTCACAGGTTGTGACTTCTGACATCATGTCCCCTAGCCGTGAGTCACCACATCACAGCAATCCACAAAATGGTGGATTTTGTGAAAAAATAAAATGACAAAATAAATTTGACTACTTTGAAATAACCAAAAAAAAGAACAACAGCGACATTAGAATTTGGGTATTTCAAAATTTAGAATGGTGAGAAATGGAACTAGAAGAACAGTGTAAAAGTAAGAAAAAATTAAAACAAATCCACATTATAACAGTTTGTCATTTGATTTTGTTCCTGTCATTTTCTTACTTTCCCTTTTCTGGTCACAGTCATCTATCTGTTTTGCCTACTAACCGTTTTTATGATTCTGGCACCATAAAATAAGTGAAAAGGGTAAGACCTTCAAAAACCCTCACAAAAACAGAATGGAATCCTCACTGGCCTGCCCCAGTATAGGTCTCACTCCAAGGCAAGCCTAACCCTAAGACAATGGAAAGACCATGGGTCTGTTGATGCTCAAAATGAAGAACAGGCATTTAAAGTTAAAAAAACACAAGAAAATCTCAGATAACTCAACATATGACTTACAAGAGGGAGAACTATAAAACTCTGGCTTGTATACAGACAAGCCCAATAAAAACCTTTATGAAAAAAACAGATTTTGCTTCAAAAATAGCAAATATAATAAAACACTTCAAAGAGCAAAAAGGTGTTGCCTGAAAGATTACCCTAAAGTGAAAAAGTCCCAATACAGAAATTGAAAACCAAAAACAGAAGTAAGGATAATCAAAAAAACAGCAAAAGTGAAGAAATGGCACAAAGCAAAGAAATTGCTATACTTACTTAAGTTAAATTGTTAGAAGTATTTTCTTAGTTATGTTAAAATGTATGCCTATATATTAGCGCATAGCCAATAGGAGGTTCCATTATAACCTCCACAAGCTAAACTATAAATGGAATATTCTAATTATTTCTTGTCCCTCTGACTACAGACTACTTCCAGTTTATGATCTGCCTTGCAGTTGGTAAGGCATGGAGTGCAAACAGTTTTACACCGTGCCTAGAGAACGTACTGAATGTACTAACTGAAGCCTATGCAAGTGTGCTGTTGAGAAATAACACAATCTTTAAGTATAGAAAGTAACTGAAGTTTAACACGAGAAAGCTAAGATTGTAATGAAACAGAGAAGAATTTTTTTTTCCTTTTTGCCTTTTATTCTGTATGTGTAATAACGTTTTTTCTAAACTTCTGTGATTTGTTCCTGTTTTAAATTTTTACTAAATCCTTTTAAAACAGATTTTATTGGACTGAGAAATTTCTTTTGTTACGCATTTGACTCATGCTGGATCCTACCTTGGCAACTCAGTAGCTGCTCGATTTTGGGAACCTGGGAAAGATGCAGTTACACTTAAAAAACATTCTTCAAGATACAATGATCCCCTAAGGGATTCGCTTCCCAGTCTGTCTTTAAAGACTGGGGGCAATCCCCTAGCAGTGAAGTAAGGGTGGTCTCACCTCCCACAGGGAACATAAAACAACAATATTATACACATAGAAACGACAAAATAAACAGAACAAAATTAACATAAAATCCAAAACTAAAATAAACATATGACAAATATTTCACAAGTAGCAAAAACAACAATAAAACAGAAAATAAACATAACAACCTTGTAATCTGATTCTTAACAGAAGGGAATTTTATTGTGGTGTACATAATGTCCTGCTTTTTCTTGTTGTCCACCGGTGTGACTTTTTTATGCCAACTGGATAAAAATATAAAGCTTTTGGTGTGCTCTGCAAATTGGATAAATTTAGCAACCAGTTCTACAAAATATTGATTATGTTATGATTTTATAAAAATAATCTGCTTCTTTAAACTCTATCTCTGTAGTTTTGGCAACAAAATAATTGAATATATAGTTATGGCCAGCAGCTGTTGATATAGAACATTAAGGTAGTTATTGTTTTATCATATATTGCTCCTCAGTACTGTGACACATCATGTCATTGATCAGGAATTTTAACAGCTTTAAATTGTTTTTAGCATTAACCAGGGCACTTGTTTTGTTATACTTGTACCTTTTGTGAAAATGTTTATTTGATATTTGGACTTCAGGCTTCACACATTATATGCTTCATGTCTACATTTTGTCAATTATTATTAAAACATGAAAAACGTTTCTTTTTTAATGATGTGTTTATATAGATTGTTGTTGACACAGAACACACATGAAATGCATTTGTTCCAAATAACCATATAGTATTTATAAAAGGTGTAGTTTTGCTTGACTTCTCACTCTATACAACTCTAAGCAACTGACACACAGGTAAACAGACTTGAGCTGAGAAAACTGTGCAGCGGTTGGGGATGTGATAGTAGGCTGCTTGCTGCTTATTAACACATTTAAAAGATGCTGATGAAGAGGTGTGAAGGGATTTAAGGTGGGACGGATTTACGAGTTTTTTCGCAGGCTTTGGTAGTTCTAGTGTTAAAGGATTATTTGACAAACATGATCTGTGGTGTGGCTGGGGGTTAATGATGTGCATATAATGAGTGAGGGCTAAGTGCTAGAGAGGGAAGAGGAAGAGAGAAATAAAAAAGTGTAAAGGAAAAAGACATGAAGTAGAAGGGAGAATTGGGGGTGGAAGGAGAAATGGAACTGAAGAAGATAGTGAATGAATGGGCATATCTCCTGGTGATGGGTATACCTTGTATGAAAGCAGGGTCAGACCTGCTGCACTGTAGCTAGGTGCTTGCCGGATGGCGGGCTATGGATAGCTCTCTGCGAGTACCGACTGGTGGTGGCAGAGAGAAAGGAACTGCAGACTGAAAGATCTGTAGGCAGTACAACGTGAAGACGGAGTGACTGAAGTGAATTGCTAGCATAATCGTCATTTTTCCAATTAGTTTAAATTGTTTTTTTTTGTCTAAGTAATCCTTTCTTTCACTCCTGGTAACTCTCTATTGATTAACTAATTTGCAGAGTAATATTTGTTGTTTAAATAAATATGCACTTTTTGGCACCCTTAAATTCTGTTGTCTCCTCTCTTGCTCTAGTTCATCTTTGGTTACAAACTACTAGACGTCTCGACAGGGGTTGGTGCCCATGGCTTAGGTGCCAGGTCATGGCAAGTACAATCTATATATATAAAAGCCAAATACCACTGACTCACTCATCACAAAATCTCCTGAACCATGAGGACTTGGGACTTGAAATTTGGAATGTAGGTTACCTTTTGGCTCATAGGTGCTCGCTAAGAAACGGTTTTAAAAATTTCGTGGTCCAAGCACGTTCTGTCTGTATGTCTGTCCGCTTTTCACGAGAGAATTACTTAATGGATTTAGATCTGGTTGTTTTCTATAATTTGCTTGCACTTTCCGGTTGATTTTGCGACTTCTCTCATCGTGATAAGTCCTTTTCTGAGGACTTAAAAAGGATTAATCAGATGTAAAGTTCATTATATATTACCAAAAACGAAATGGACATCAATTTACAGTATGTATTTCTTACAGAAGACTTATATATTGGAGATATATTAAAAGCATTTCTGTGTCTGTCTGAATTTTTATATAATATATTAACTGAGTGTGGCTGATAACAGTAACATAACTTTTGGGCATACAGTACACTTGTTTTAAGAGGCAGGACTTTTGCATTGTGAGATTAAAATGTCCGTGTTTATTTGCTTGCAAAATTACACATTTTTCAACATGAACATAATTACAAAATGATACCAGTACATGCCAAAAGTCCTGAACTGTCAATCACAGATTTTCAAGTGGGGCAAAAGCTTTATTGCTTCTTAATTTTTTCCCTTTGCATTAAAATTCATTTGATGTATTGTTGCAAGTATTTATATTATAATGAGCTTTCATTCTTGAGAATTGAAACAGATATTACCTTCTAAAATCTAATCTAATTTAAAACATCTATACAGACGACAAAAAAGGAATGATAATAACAAGGAAAGTGAGACTGTACAGTGATTACCACTGGCACCTCACAGCTTTGTGACATCTTATGTAGTGGGATTGTGGACACAAAACTACACAAAGGGCGTCCTTGTAGTTTGGGACCAACAGTACCAGAAACAGCGTTCTGTCTGTATGTCTGTCCGCTTTTCACATGAGAATTACTTAATGGATCTTATCTTTCTGTCCTCTGCATCTTGTTCTGTTACACCCATCACCCGCATGTCCTCTCTAACCACATCCATAAACCTTCTCTTAGAACTTCCTCTTTTTCTCTTGCCTGGCAGCTCTATCCTTAGCATCCTTCTCCCAATATACCCAGCATCTCTCCTCTGCACATGTCCAAACCAACGCAATCTCACCTCTCTGACTTTGTCTCTCTACCATCCAACTTGAGCTGACCCTCTAATGTACTAATTTCTAATCCTATCCATCCTCGTCACACCCAGTGCAAATCTTAGCATTTTTAACTCTGCTACCTCCAGCTCTGTCTCCTGCTTTCTGGTCAGTGCCACCGTCTCCAACCCATATAACATAGCAAACAGAAACATTGTAAAAAAATCTCTTTCTTCGAACTTTCCTCGCACTGTTTTTTTTTTTTTTTTTGCTGTTTTTGTTTTCTGTGGTTTTCATTGATTCCTTTTGCTTATTGCTTGTCAACATTTGAAAAACATCCATTGGAATTTAACTCATTGTCACCCTCCTATAGAAACGGCAGACACGAAAAAAAGATTGCAGTGTTAATGTTTGTGATGTGCAATCTGTTGGATTGGCAAATGTAAAGCATATGTCTTTGTTATATGCAAAAAAAGAAGAAAAATCTCAGATTGCAAACGTATGCGAACTGCTTAATAACTTTAATAATAATAGAAATGTTATGTAAATTGTGTATAAAACTGCCCCCCCCCCCCCCCCCCCCGACCAGTCCGTGGAAATATTTGCATCTAATAAAGTGGTCCTTGCTGTCAAAAAGGTTGGGGACCACTGCTGTAGACCTTCCACAGTCCCAAAAAATATGTCGAATCCACAAAAATATTTACTAAGGAAAAATAAGTGCATATACAATGAGATAACAAGGGGACCAAAACCCAAATTATATATGAGAATGCCTCCACCAGTCAAAAGCTTTAACTAGGAGATACCTATAATACAAAGAATATATTTAAAAAATTGGCACAAACCGCTTTGTTTAACCTCTTTAGCGATAAATTATTTCTTGGAAAAATATGTAAAAAATGTATTTTTTGGCTCAAATAATGACATTTTTATTTTTTACTGTAAAACGTGCAAAACACTAAAAGTACCCACTCAGAAGTGTAAAAATTATAATAATGATGCAAATACCAAACAAGGGTTACTTTTGGATTCATCAGAAACACTTTCAATTTCACTGTCCGTATCGACTTCACTGCCTGAAGACAGATTCATTTCATCATTACTGCTGATGAGAGAGACCTCAACATCACTGCTCGTATCACTGCCAAGAGAGTGCAACATTTGGGCTGCTAAAAAATGTTTTTTAGGAGATGCCATTATCACTAGACATGCCTAAAATTGAGAGGAGAAGATGCGCCTATATGGTTGCCAGAGTAATGCTCTGGAGTACTGCTTTTAACACTGTTTTAACAGCCTGAGTAAAACTTAGGTCTAATGCTAGGGAGGTGAATTGCACTACCAAATAAACTGCAACTCACACTCACCAAGAGGCCAAAAGACAACCCCCTATAGGCAGGAAATGTCTGTTATATTCGACGCCATTTTTACCAACCAATCCTAGTGCACATCATCTCTCTTAGCCAGTTGTGCTTGCCCACACTGTGTCCCCACTGTGCAATGCCTAATTTCATTGCAGTCTCACAGACACGTGCTACCACCCACAGCTCTCAGAATCCTTTGGAACAACGATAAGTTTTCACTTCTTTTTAATTCAGAATCCCCACTACTTGTAACGATAAACTAAGTGCTCAGCATTTTCTTTTTGCAACGACTAGGGTCCATGAGCTATTAGCAGTTCAACACCATGTAAAGCTGACTTGGGGCTAAAACTGTAGTGGATGCGTCACCTTATGGACACTAATTCAAAGAAATAAACTAAGTACTGTTTTTCTTATCTTTCTTATAACACCTTAAAAGCACATTCTGAGTTATTTTCCTTTTGTTTTTGGGAATACCCAATTAAGTATATTACCACAAACTTCATGAGTCTGAATTTTGGACATTATTGGTGCGTCTGTGCAAGTTTTCCATGTAGTCTCGATTTCTATCCACACCCTGAAGGAATGCATGATATTATGACTGGCATCCCTAAATTAGTTCCTTGGTAGTGTGTCCTGTTATATACTGCCTGGCGTTTATATTCTTTGTTGCCTAAACTTGCTGGGATAAATTCTGCCCCTGAGTTTTGTTAAAAGAAAAATGATAAATGCACCTGAATAAAAATATCTATAATTGGTAAAGGAAACCTTTTCACTTATGGTTCCCACACTGCAAGCTGCTGTTTTTCTCTTTCTGATGGACATATACAGTAGCTGTGTAAAATTTGAAATTCAAATGTATATATCCAGATTATACAAAGCTGTAAGCTTATGATATGATAGAATAAACTGACAGCATCCACCTGATCAGCTTTTGGAATGAGCAGCAATACACTTTTACCATTAGCATTCCACTTTGGCCGGTATCTTCCTATGCAGCCCTGTATAATGGGCTTATTAAAACCAAACCCAATTCAATTATGTTTTTCACAGAGTGCAAAACAAAAAATAGTTTATTGTTTTTAATATATATTTTTATTACACTCCAAAATTTCCCAAATTGTGAAAAGTTTCTTTCCATTTGTATATTCATTGAATCTACTTTCTCAATTACAGGGATATGTTGAGTGAGAATGTATTAGCATTGTGTCCAGTGCTGGAAGAGACCCTGAAGTGGATGCCTGGAGCTGTGAGGCAGCTGCTCAGCCTCATTCTACTGTGATCGTTATTTTTGCACAAAATAATATAAATTGACAGCAGAGATGAAATTTGGACCAGTTTCCCACTAAATGAGTGCATGAATTGTCTTTTTATAATAAAAAAATGTTGAAAATATGTCTCCTGTTTATGCCCACAAAACTAATGCATTTGTGCATTTTAACTTGGTTTGCATGTCAGATGCTATAGAGTAGTAGGTGTGATTAAATACTGCTGATTCAGGACCAGCTATCAGAAAACATATTGGGTATTCTGAACATGAAATTGATATGCATAAATAGTCAATAAATGATTTATTTAGTGGCATACTAAATATGGAGGCTGCACGGTGGTGCAGTGTCTAGCATTGTTGCCTCACAGATACAGTTTTCTGGGTTTGAATCCCACAGCCTGTTCTCTCTATGCAATTGTGGGTACTTCTAGAACGACTATCGTTTTCGTCCCACATCCCAAAGATATGTATGTTAGGTATTTTAGGTTAATTCACTGTTCTAAATTGGTACCAGCCAGGGGTGAGTGGACTTTTAAACTATTAAGTAGTTTTTAGAATTTTATGCATATACTGTATATGAATATTGATGAACAAACACCACAGTAGAGCATAAAGTTAGTATTAGAACTTCTTCTGCACATGGTACCCCTGAGTTTCAAAATTTCAACAAACTGACTGAGATTTGCTTATTTGGACTTATCATCTAATAGTTGTGGCGAGCAGCTGGGAGCGGTACCCAGCCGGGACACCCGGAAGGACTGAAGGAGGGATTACGCCTTACTCCGGACCACAAGGGGGCGACCTCCCTGGTGGCTATGGGGACCACGGGAAATGAGCATGGAAGCTCAACCCTATAGGGGCCCGTGGTCACCGACAGGGGGAAACCAGATGCCTAAAGTGCCTTGGCCCTCAGCACTTCTGCCACACCAGGAAGTGCCGGCGGAAGTTCATAGGGAAGCACCTGGAGCACGTACGGGTGAGCATAAAAGAGGCCGCCTCCCTCCATTCGATGGCTGGAGTTGGGAGGAAGAAAGATAGAGCTCGGGAAGAGAGGAGTGGAGGCGGACCTAGAGAATTGTTCTGAGGCCTGGACTTTGAGGGAGTACTGGGTTGTGTGCTGTTTCACTGTAAATAATATGAATAAACATGTGTTGGGTTTTATACAGTGCTGGACCGTGCATTTCACACCTAGGCCTTCAGTAGTGCTCCGTCTGAATCAACCCGCCCCTCAAAAACTAATTTATGGTTATAAAAACCATCTTAATATGCAGAAATACAGTATAAAGAGCCGTTACATCGCAGATAGATAACTCCTGTAGCCACAATAAATGCCTTTATTGAAGAGACAAACCAGGGGTGAACAAGTTCCTTTCTACTTCAGCTACAGCCTGTGACACACATAAAAAACATCAATAATAACTAATAAACTTGCAATATTATTTAGGAAAATCGCAACATTTTACTCACAAAAAATTTGGATTATTTGTAAACAAAATTCATCCTCCTCTCTTTCCTCAAAAACAGTTCAATTACTCTGTCGTACAGATTATCCATGCGCTTCAGTTCCATCACGAAGTCCCTTTCTATCGCCATCGAAGCTAATGCTGAAAGTCAAACCTGCCCTGTCGTATTTCTGGCATAAGTTTTAATTCGCTTTAGGGCTGAAAATGTCTGCTCGACAGAAGCAGTGGACACAGGAATGGTCACCGCCAAACATACCAATGTGTACAGCTGCCCCATGATGCTCTCATTCAGATTTTTCTATTACACCATCCGCACCATCCTATCCAATCAACGGGTCTGAATACGGTGACGTTGCCGTACGCCTGCTGGAGGGCCCTATTGAAACCAACTCAAAATCTGATTGGTTGAAGCAACAGTTTAATCGACATTTATTTTGTGTTAGAGGGCCTGCAGAACGGATTGTGAAGGCCTCCGGGCAGACTTCTTTGACTTTGACCCTGCCTGGCAACAAATGATGGCTGAAATGTGATTGGTTAAATGCTTTAATATGAAAATACATGTCTGGAAGCAGCACAACCATCGGAAAAGCTATGAAAGGAAGCGGACAGACTATTTGGAATTATTTAATAAGTATTCATGGACAAAATATAATTAACATCAGTTTGTGATTCAGATATTTTTTTAGGCCAGCAGAGAAGGCCTTGCAGGCCCTGACGGCCCGCCACTGGTTTTGTACCTATGGTGTCCGCCTGTCTGTGTCTGGGTCGTAACCCACATAGTTTTCCTGGACAATGGCACACATTGCAGTTTAGGATCCATTTAAGTTGTGTAGAAGTCCTGAAACCACTGATTCCTCAGTTGTTTTTGTTTTTAAATAAAGAAAGAAATATTTTTTGTGAACCATACTTGAGTGACAAAGATGCATGACAGACATAAACCACAATATAAAAGCTGAAGAAGACTACAATGCTAAGCAACATGGACCTAAATTTGCCTTGGATGCTTCTCTAACATTTTTCCTTTTCCTGCAAAATTCATAAAACTTAGTTTCCACCAGGCTTGCACCAGATTCATCAGTCGTTCCGCATTATTTTACATGTTGTCATACTGACAGACATTTTCCCAGCTGTATTTAAACATAAGCAGACTGTTGTACTATACTTCTGTGTTCTCTTTCTGTCCTGCACAAAATATTTGCATTTATTATTTTCAATAACATTAAAAATGCAGTCATGCACCAATATGCAGCTGACTGAGTTAAGGCCATTCATACTTATGGCCAATGGCCGTAGAAACCGTTACACTGTGCTGAAAGGTGACGCAGCAGGGATTTTAAGTGATGCGCTGGCATGGGATGCAACAGGGACTTTAAACTCTGCACTTCTGTACAGTGGTCTGTTCATAATTTGTGGGCAGCAGAACCTCTTTGTGTGAAACTGCAGATGTAACTTTTGGCGGTCTTCTTTCACTTAACTGATGCTGCAAATAGTGTTCCTGGTCTGGATTTCAGTTTTTGGACTTTTTCTCCACTGCTGCTCAGTAATATCTGTTTTATCATTTTCCTGAAAAGTCTTACCACCATCACTGCTTCATATTGTTTACCTGGGGCCAGTGGCAACTTAATGGTTAAGTGGTGCTAGAGTTGCAGAAGTAGCAGTCCTTTGGCTGTCTTCATTATTATTATTATTATTATTATTATTATTATTATTATTAATAATATTATATCACAAGGTCTCATATGTTTTCAGACACTTGGAGGGCCCTTTAAATTTTGTTTTGATTGGTGCTGCTCCACGTGGATAATGCTTATATATTTGCTTTGCACTGCATTCCCTTACATGGACCCAGAGACTCGAAGATTGTGCTACTTTGAACCAAAAGTTATAGAATTCATACCGGTTACCCACACTAGACCAGCAGAGCTTTAACTGCAATGACCTGTAGACTTTGTATTATGCTTATATTATATTGCATACAGTATATATATTCAAGGTCGAAATCTGGCAAATTTCAGAATCAAGTCTCACAAGGCTCATTTAGTGTGTTTACATAAGGCACAGACCTGGTTTCTTATAAACTTCCATGTACATGTGCAAATCCACTTATGGAGTTCTCCCTTGGCAATCCTGGCAATCCTCTGACATCATTAAACTATGCAAAAAAGAGTTATACATCATCACTGGCTGACATGAATCCAAAAACAAGCACTGAGCCTGTGTCTCCTGAGCAGTATAGGGAATGCTACCCTTAAAAGTAACTTAGTTACATTACTCATTACTTACAAAAAAGTAACTAATTGTGTTATATAGTTATGTATTACAAACTGTGTGCTACTTTATCTTCTTTTGTATGAAAAACTACACATTTCACTGACCAGCTTTTATTATTTCCCAAGTCCACATATTAACCTTCATGAAACTGACCAGAACCACAGTTACACATGATAATTTTCTTGTGTTTTATAAGTGTATTTAGTCTGTCATGTGCTTTGAAGTAAATCATATTCATTCCTTTTTTACATTCCCGACCTGAGCCACCAATGATTTTGCAGTATGTACACTTGCTGCTGCATTACTCAATCCCTCTGTTTCAACATTAAAAAATATCATGATTATAACTAAGCTGACATTATTAATATGTTCTGTTACTGGATTACTCACAGCACACTCTTTTCTGTTTGGCTATATGATTGAGCTCTGAAAAGCAGCAGTGTACAGATACGTCTGCTTCTTGGCTTACACCCAACGCTGCTGAGATAATAATAATGCAGGTATTTTTATTTCAATAAGTTAATAATTGTGTTAGGTTACATGTTACTTTAAAAAGCAATTGGACTACTTAACACACATTATTTTTAACTCGTTACCCCTAACACTCCTCCCAAGATTCTGCTGCTGAGCTTTGCACTGTACGCTCATCTTGTCAAAATAAACTTAGTGTTTTCTTAAATACTGGGACAGATTATTTCAAACAGGAGAAGGAATTTGCCTTATGAAATTTATCTTTGGGGATGCTTAAACTATTTTCTACCCATAGCTGGTGGAAGCATGTGTGAAGTTAACGTGCACTCAGGGCTAACACAGTGCAACAGACACACACAGACTATGAAATCCCTAAGTGTAACCCAGTCAGGGATTTACTTTGCCTCATGGGATACTCATGGAGAAATCTATATGTGTTAATGTGGATTCCCAAAGACCAATATCCGAGTTTCTCTAAATCGTATCAGAGTATACATGGCATTTTTGAACTGTAGTGTAGTGTGCATAATTACTTTATACACATACATTCTCATCTTACATGCAGTAATGCATATGGTAAACTAGGCTTCTAACATATCATCTTTGTGGTTGTTAGCAATAATTTCTATTGCATTTTATATATTTTTCTTATTGTTATTATTTTAACATAACATTAGATTATTGGGTTGAATTTTCAACTTTGTTATTAGTAATTCACAGCCAATTTTCCCTGCTGTTGACAGAGTTGAAAATAACTAATGATAAATACAATAGCATGATCTAAAAACCTGTTTTTCTTTTAACATACTTATATTATCTTACATGCATACTTGCCTTTCTACAATATATTGTACTCTAATTCATGATTAAGGCTTGCTAATCGCGGAAGAGTTTTTCCTGGCAGCCATCATAAAGGGACTTTAAAGAAGGTTACCAACAGGAGGAGGTGTACTGTTCCTGTTTTAACAGAAGAAGGTTAAAGCATGCAGCTGAATGTGCTAATCCACACAGCAGCATTGGTCAGTAGACCATGCAAATGGCTAACTGAATGCTCTAAAAGTCATGGAATAGAACCTGATCTATATGTATAGTATTGGTCAGTAGGAAGTGTGTAGTGCTTCTTTTAGGGTCTGGAAATGTCAAGAGGGTATACAAACCTTATCACAGCCTCAAAAAGATAAGCCTGCTGAAACAAACAGATGGATGACTTCTGAGGAAGAAATATTTAGAATTAAGGTCCTTCAGTCTTTCCAAATAATTAAGTATGGTGGTAATAGAACTATAAGAAACATGTCACTTATGTATTAATAAATAAGGAGGTATTAAGCTAACTGAACAAATGTAATCTAATACAGACACTAAACTGTAAGAGTGTATTCCTGTATGACAAATGTACTAAACTAACTTTTAAGGTAGCTTTTGATATTGTATAACCAATTATTATGTGTGATGATCATTATGTGCGAAATGTAAGCTATAATAAGATTCTTAAATTGTAACTGCCACATAGCCGTTGAAGAATTGTAACCCTGATGGTGAAGAAAGAATGAGGAAGTGAGTATTGTCTAAATCTGCTTAGGTTGCACACATCCTGTGACAGTTAGCTGGGAGATCGCTGCAGTTGATCTTGTGTCTGTTGATGCTCACAAGGGCTATTGCTTAAGACTGTGAATGTGCTAATAACTCTTTTAACTGTTAGAAACTCTTTGTGTGCTCCTGTATGTTCCAATCCAGGGTGTGACTGCAAACTATAACGATCTATGTATGACCCCAAAATGAACTGCTGCGTTTTTTCTTCTTGACTATTAAAGAAAGTCTCGGCTTCCTACTAGGAGGCAGACGGTTTGTGGCACACTGGAACGTGACAGGGTCTGGAAGCTTCAGGCAGGCTGCTGGCAGACAGGGTCTCACCAAGAATAAAGAAATTGATTTTTATTTTATATTGGTGTCCGTTTCGGGGCGGCACGGTGGCACAGTGGGTATCGCTGCTGCCTCGCAGTTGGGAGATCTGGGGGACCTGGGTTCGCTTCCCGGGTCCTCCCTGCGTGGAGTTTGCATGTTCTCCCCGTGTCTGCGTGGGTTTCCTCCGGGCGCTCCGGTTTCCTCCCACAGTCCAAAGACATGCAGGTTAGGTGGATTGGCAATTCTAAATTGGCCCTAGTGTGTGCTTGGTGTTTGTGTGTGTCCTGCGGTGGGTTGGCACCCTGCCCAGGATTGGTTCCTGCCTTGTGCCCTGTGTTGGCTGGAATTGGCTCCAGCAGACCCCCGTGACCCTGTGTTCGGATTCAGCAGGTTGGAAAATGGATGGATGGATGGTGTCCGTTTCCTAGTTGTTCCCGACTTTCAGCATCCATACTTCCCATTTGGCCGGTCTCAGAAGGAGGACATACAATTGTCAAAGACACCTCTGAAGGTCTGTAAAACAACTGAATTTTTCGATTGCTTCTCTTTTGCTGTATGTAGGTTGTGGCAGGTGCCCCGACAGTGGAAGTACCAGGGAAGACAACATTTCCAGGACATTTTCTGCCCTGGACCAGCAGAAGGCTTCCAACGGGGCCACAGGTCATGAGCATGGAAGCTCAGCCCTGCTGGGGCCTGTAGCCACCATCAGGGGGCGCCTGGACGCTTGCAGGGCCCTGTTTGGCATCACTTCTGCCACACCTGGGTGCACTATAAAAATAGCCAGCCACCACCACTCAAGGGCCTGAGTCAGGATAAGGAAGACTAAGCTCTGGAGGAGGAGTGGAGGCAGAAGGACTGGTGGCAAAAGGACTGTGGCATGGGCTGGTGCTGGACTGTGTTTATATAAATAAACAGTGCGCTTTGTGGAAAAGTTGTGTCCTGTCTGACTGTGTCAGAGATGGGGTGGCTGTACATACCCTCAGCTTCACAAAGAATCCATTACATACTGTATAATGAAAATGTACGTCAAGAGTGAAAGATGCATTTAAAAGCAAGCTCAATATTTGTTCTTTTTTATAAAGTATTTGCCTTATTTTAATATTTCTACTGTGATTACTGGGAAGGGATATATACAGGTTCAAGTGTCAGCTGCAATTCAAAAAAGAGCACATTCCTAGGAAGTATGCTCCCAACATTGGATCCAAATATTGTGTCCATTTTGTTTGCAGCAATGGCATCTGTGGCTATCATGTGACCACCAGCATTGTGACATAAAAGATGATGGTGAGGTATATTAGTGTCCAAGCTCATGGGTAAACGCTACACCATAGGCTCCCAACCTTTTTTGGGTCAAAGCCCACTTTTTCAAAGAGTGATTTGATCACACCACTCTTGGGTGAACTATACTATACTATATATTGAAAAACAAGGACAGATTTTTAAAATTATTTTTTTAGAAGATATTAACAATATTACTAGTGAGAGGGCTGAGCTTGGTGTGATGACACAAATTTTTTGATGTTTGGTGCCATTTTTGTCATCAGCAATCTTAAATTGCCGCATTACACTATTGACAATGTTTCTTTTCTTTGTTAATAGATTGTTGACCAATGCTAAATCCTCTTTCAGCTAAATATGATGATGGGAGACTTGTAGATCGTCTAATTTGTGTTGCCATCAGGGAACAGTAGTGTTTCTTACCAATGAAGAGGCCTATCCGAGAGAATTAAAAGATTTGTTGTTTAGTGAAAGTGAAATCCACATACACGAGCGGCAGAGACGCGAAGTGGCTGGTGTGTAGTGCAGGCAGGGAGGCTGGCGAGGAAAGCGAGCAGGCCTAGTTTTTAATAAGTAGGTCCATGTAGGTTTTCCTTTGAATGTGATCTGTAGGCACCGCACTGTAATTCTAGGTTTACACTTGCTCTGAAGGAATTCCGAAACAATCTGGAATTGATAAAAAACTTCTCACATATTTATAGTAATGTTCAATGAACCTGTCAAAACATGCACAGATTCGGTCCTCTGCACGTGCATTAATCTTGTAAGGACTTGCATGATCTGAGAATGTATGACTTGTGCAAACTTGTAAATATAATGTACCAATACCTACTATTTAATACGGACGGGTCTTTCTTAATGGACATTTAGAAAAGTTGGTTGAAACATGCGTTCGATGATTTTTAGTATTAATCAAACTTTTCAGCGCGTTCTTGCGAGTACTGTCCAAAGGGGCAGTGGCTGGTCCTCAACGCCCCCTTAATTTGTCTTGGACCAGAAATGCCCCCTTAGATTTCTTCAGTGCCCACTGTTGGGCAATACCGCCCCCATCGGGAACCTTAGCTCTACACAGTCTACATTAAAATGACTGTGAGGATACAATACTTCTTCTTCTTCTTCTTTCGGCTGTTCCTGTTAGGGGTTGCCACAGCAGATCATCTTGCTCCATATCTTCCTGTCCTCTACATCTTGCTCTGTCACACCCATCACTTGCATGTCTTCTCTTACCACATTGTGAGGATACAATATTAAGATCACTATATTTTTCATTGCATTAGAAAAAGGCCAGCCTAGCATGTTGTTATTGACTCCTGTGAAGGCAAGGGGATGCCAGAAAGCCCCAAACCCAAAACACAAACACACAGGACAGTCCCAGGTTCAAATAAAGGATGTTTAATACCTCAGTATACACAAGCACAGACACAAGTCAAACTTGAGGGCTGCTGTCATGTAGTGACCGGAGGGAATAAGTAAACCCAGAGACATGTTCTTCCCTGTCCTTCCCTTTCTTCCTGACTAGAAATATGTCTGGTCAAGAAACCTGTGCATCTGCTCTGGGATTCCTGGCTGGATAAAGAATCTTTTTTCTGGTCAGAATGTCTGTCCATCCTCCTGAGAAGTCCTTTTCGGGTCTGGCACCATTGCCTCCCTTGGCTGGTATGTCTGTCTGTTCTCTAGGAGTAAGGAATCATCCCCTCTCCTGGTTGGGATGCCCATCCATCCTGTGTGGCACTTTACACTCCTTTAGGAAATTTTACAAGGCTGAAAGGTTTTGTAATGCCTAGTCAAAAATACAGTAAATTTGTTTTTCAATATCTGTTCTTTTGGTACTTTATTTTAACCATTCTGTTCAATGGTCGCTCATTTACTGCTTTTAAAAAATATACACGATAAAAATAAATTTCAACTCATTTTCATTACGTTTATAAAATTTAAGTGTGCTTATCAATATCAGTGTGTACACACATGATACAGGTAATCCTTAGCTTTTCTGGTGGCTTAACTATGGTCAAAAGGACAAGCTGGATTTGTCTTAATTTTTTTTTTACTGCGGTAAGGTATATTTCCGTGTGGTTCTAATTAAATTCTTGCCTTGGGTTGATATTAAATAGACAGAAATTATTAGTAGCGCAGAGATTTTGATTAAAGAAATATTCTTCTCCTGGTTCACTGATTATGTTGAGGAGAATAAGATGGCATTGGCATCTGAATTATGCAGGCACATATGCCATTGGGGAATGTGTGTTACCAAAACTGGCACTGAGAAATAGACTACAAGACAAAAGGGCTGGCAAGACTATACTGATTGCAGAAGACCAACAAAGTTGGCACTGGTAGATGGACTGCAGCAAACGAACAAAGCTGGCACTAGACTGTTAGTTGTAGCCGACTAACAATGTTGGCATTAGTGTAGCTAACTAGCACATCTGGCAGTATTTTAAGGATCACAGCAAAACAGCACAGCTGAAGTCATTGTAAATATCACAGCTAGAGGTGAGATTATTGAATTCTCTCGTTTTGAAGGCTGAGATACCAATATAAACTTTCAAGTAAGGTGGCATTCATTTATTGAATTAAAGGAAGTCTCCAAGGCCCCTCTCTGTTGAACAAAAAAAGTATCCATCTTTAATTAGTTCTAACTGGTGAAAAACAGTGGTTGCATACAAACTGAATTCTACGGATATCAGACATGTATAAATTTGGAAAAACTCCCTGTAAGTGAACAATCTAAATCATCCTTCCATGTAACTGTCACATTTCTGACCTACATATCCAGTTCAGACTTCTGGAGAACTGGTATCTATCCAAAAAGCATTGGGCACAAGCTGGGAAACAAACCGAGACCCATTCACAAGGCACACTCTAGGAGACACTTACACTTTCACACTTACATGTACATTGTTAGAATATGAGAACTTTAAGAAGAAAAAAAAAGTGTAAATACAAGGGAAACACCCAGCAATCTGGAGCTCTGAAACAGCAATGGTAACCACTGTATCGCCATGCTGCTCTAATCTAATTTACTTAAAGTAATATTTAAAAATGTAGGTTTGAGAGTAGCTCTTGATAAATAATGTTATAGTATGTAAGTTAATTTTCCTAAATATTGTTAATGACTGCTTGTATCCTAATATATCAAACAATATATTAAAGATTCACATGCAAGGTCCTCACTTTGATTTAGGAGGAGCAAGTTCAGCTTCTCTGCAGCAAACTTCATTTTGTCTTTTCTCTCTGTGAGCTGTCTTTCTGGCAGCAACCTATGCAAATACAGACAAAACAATGGTTTCTAAATGAGTTATTTGTCCTTTAAAGGAAAGTAAAAAAAAATATCATTTAATGATAACCACGGAATCAGTGGAAAAGTCTGTGGCTTCCTGCTGAGCAGCACAAAAGCTTTTGTTATCTTACTCTGCTGTGTGCAGATCAGCTCTTTCTGCGCGCTCTGACAAGCTATTTACATCAATTAACCTTCATTTTAATGTCATCTGTTTTCGATCGCCTGCTTTTCAGGATCAGGCCTGTTCCAATTTGACCACAGCAACAAAGCACCCTTAAAGTTCATTACTTAGACTCTGGGTAACCGAATATTAGCTAACAATATATGCTGAACTCTCCCCCTTTTTGATGGCATGCCACTTTTGCAATAGAAGTTAAATGCATAACAACTTCACAGGCAATTAATTGCTAGTAAGAAGCAGCGGTCAAGGGGCATCTATAAAAGCCACACTCATATATAATGCGCTGCAGAACTCCAGTGGTCTTGAATTAGTTGTATCCACAGGTAATGAAAGCAGGATAGGCCTACAGTACATGGGAAAAAATAGCTTGGTTTCTTGGAAACATAAAAGGTGCAATTAGTATAGAACTCAAAGTTAATTTAATGGAAATACATGCTCTAAATGCATTTGTTATTATTTATAACTAAAATCCTTTTATTAAAAAAAGTTTTTTGTTATGTAAAAGGCTAGATAATTCTTTAATTTTATTCATCATACTGAAAATTATTGCAGATATAGCAATGATCTATATGTTGAAACTCTGAATTATTTTGAAATATATTACTAATCTGCCTTGTGACACCTTTCGTATGCTTGAAAATACTGTGAACCACTAGGGGGGATGGCAACACCCCAAACCCCAGACAAAACAACACAGCCACAGTCTCAAATGCCAATAAAGAGATTTTATTGTCACAAATATAACATAATACACTTCACAGCTTTGGCAATATGACTCTCCCCTTCTCCATTCCTCCCAAGTGAGCTTCATCTGACCACTCTCATGACTCTGACTGTTAGAGTGAAGTGGAGCAGCTCCCTTTATAAGGAACTCAGTAATACTGTTGGTGCTATCACATGCACATCCAGAAAGCACTTCTGGGTCAGGCAGAATCTCCCCATGAAAGCAGAGTCTGCCTCCAGCATCTCCTCATAGTGGTACCTGAGGACTCCAAATGGCTGCCCAACAAAACTATAACTCTCATTCAGCCCTGCAGCTGTCCAAATGGGAAGCACATGGCCCTGGGAAGCATGTCCATCTATTATAACAGCTACCACTAACCAGCCTGCCAGGGATACCCATCCACCCACATCCTTCCATTAGAAGAGCCTCCTGACCAGGTGAGGGGCCATCCATCAACACCAAGATGCTAGCCAACCCATGTTGACTATTACAATATATACGGTGTGAACTAAATGTGCTTTATGAAAATTGTTGTGGCATGTTATGTGGTTTACCAGGCATGAATAACATGGATAAAACTTTTAATTGTACTGTGAGGTATAAAGATACAAAAAAAAAATTAAATATATGCATGGATTAAACATTTTCTGTCAAACACTGATGCTAATTTTGGAATTTGGATCACATTCTTTTAAACCCATTCACCATGTCCAAATGACTATATGAGACATCACATTTTGCAATGTCCGCTGATGAATCTGAAAATACTAATCTCACTTCAAACATAGCTCCAGTGGATCAAAGGATTTATAGCCATGTGGTATGCATTTTGAAGGCTTATGATCAATATGTGGTTTCTTGATAGCCAAGAAAAATACACAAGAAAAATAAAACGTGGCGTACTTGTATCATATTATCAAAGCAAGCTTTCCTGTAAAGACATGTACACTCCTTTTTGAAAGTTTCAAAATTGATGGATGGATGTATGTTATCTTAAATATTGCTAGTAGAGTCAGTCAGTCTTTCTGTCATTTTCAAACCCACTTAGTCCTGAACAGGGTCACAGGGATCTGCTGGATCCTATCCCAGCTACCATAGGGTGCAAGGCAGGAACAAACCCAGGACAGGGTACTAGTCCACTGCAGGGCGAACACACGCAAACACAAACACTCCAAACACACACTACGGTTAATTTAGGATTACCAATTCACCCAACCTGCATGTCTTTGAATTGTGAGAGAAAACCGGAGCACTCAGAGGAAACCCATGCAGATAGGGGGAGAACATGCATTACTAGTTGAGTCAGTGTGTTAAATACCTTCCAATGACCTAATGTATAGTATGGATGTATTTAATGCATGTTTCTAAACAAAGCCACTCTTTAAGCACCTTTGTAAGTAAATTTTTTTTTCAATGTCTATACTTCTTACAAAAACAGGCCTGCCATTCATTCTTCATTGTCTATCACAAGTGTCCAGGGAGCTGGTCTACTGGTATCTGACAAAATACAAGTTGTCAGAAAAGATTACTAGAATATTATAAACAGAAATGTATATTAGAGCCAACAAAGTATATAACATATATACTCGCGTACAAGTCGGGTCTTGAAACCCGAAAAATCAATCATAAAATCAGACCCCGACTTATATGTCCGTTCAAAACTGCGACACTTAAATTTTTTTTTTTACATCTTCTTGCCTCCTCCAATCTCGCATCAGTTTCTCAGACACATTGAATTTTGTTGCAGCAGCACAGTTCCCAATTTCTTTTGCCACTTAAACGACTTTTAATTTAAAACCAGCTTCATATTTTCTTCTGATTGAACTCTCCATCTTAGATAAGGGATGCTCTTACTATAAAGGTGTATGAAGGTGTGAGATACAAAAAACACAAATCCGTGCAAATGTTGCTTTGGAATAGTTCTGGTATTACTGTGTGGTCACGTAGGCACAATAGAGAGAGAGAGGAACACGTGCTGATACAGCGCATTGCCGCACCCACATAGAAAAAAAGGCAGCTAAATGATGCACTTAAAATTTAGACACAAAAAATGTAAAATTTAGATCAGGGGTGGCCAACTTTGATCCTGGACAGCCACGTTGGAGCTAGGTTTTCATTCTAATTATTTTAATTAGTGACTAGTTTTTGCTACTAATTAACTTTATTTAATTTAATTGCTATTTAAGACTCAGACCCGTTAAATCAGGGCTGAGCAACGTCAGTCCTGGAGGGCCACAGTGGCTTCAGGTTTTTGTTCCAACCCAATTGCTTCAAGAGAAATCATTCATTGTGACATTTTCCTGGTTCATTTCAGTTGCTAAGATTTTGAACCCTTAATTGCTGATTTTAGTCTTAAACAGCCATATTCATTGTTTGAACTGCTTCTATTATCTATAAGATGCAAATGACAAAGGAACCAGCAGTTCTCCAATCAGCTTGTCTCCATTTCCAACCATGTGTATTCATCATTCACTACTTGGTTTAATTAAATACTGAAGAAAAAGTGAAGAATTGAAAATTACTCATCCATTTTAGGCTTCAAATCACTTGGATAATACATGTATCATTAGAAAGGGAAAAAAAATCTATGATTTGAGAATGAACTGACGTGGTAGAGTCAAAAAACTAACAAGCTACGAAATTAAATGAGATCTGTCATTGGTGAGGATTGGCTTCTAATTAAGAAACTGGGTTGGAACAAAAACCTGCAGCCTCTGCGGCTCTCCAGGTTCGGAGTTGGCCACCCCGATCTAGATAATTAAGCTTTCAAAATATAAAAATTTTGTTAATTATCCAAAGTACAAAAAATCTTCCAAGATGCCAAAATGTGTTTTCCAATATTTAAGAGGGCATAACATTGTAGTAAAGGAGGAGATGATAAACCAGATAAAATAATTTAGAAGCAAAACTTCAAATATCTGGGCTCAAGAGAAAAGGTGGTTGTGAAGCAGCAATAAAGGGGAGAAAGTATGGATCAAAAATTTGAGCAGTTATAAATGATAAAAGTTTGCAAAGAAAACATAAGTGTAAAATGGAGAAGACAGTAGTTCTACCATTGTTGCTGTATAGCTATGACCTTTGACCCATCGGAAACAAGGAGAAGGAGCTGCTTGTCAGAACAGAAGTAATAATCAATTACATTTTTATAGCACTTTTGTAATAAAAAAGGTTTTCTCTGTAACAGGAGAAGGGATGAAATAAAGGAGTAAGGGGGGGGGGATTGGTCGCTTCAGTGCAAAACCAGCTACAAAGATTGGAATGTTTGGGATGATAGCGAAAGAATGTGCAAAAACTTGCTTCTCATAAAGAGTTTCAGAATGTTATGGGAATACAGTCAAGGCCATGTACTTGTTTTTCACTTCGAGGGGCTTCATTGCAAGCAACGCTTGTTATTGTGTGTCTTCTGATACTAGGCACCGTCTCAGTGAGGGCCAAGTAGAAGAAAAACAATAAGATGTCCCGTGGGAAGAAGGTGTGCAGAAACTGATCACTTCTGTATACACTGCTTACACGTAAGCCATTTTGGGCAAGGACACTCAATTAGTATATAAGGGAAGGTTCCGCCCTCAGTTTCTTTGGAAGCTCAACCGTGGGGAACGTGCACACCGCCCGGTATTGGACCAGGCTCACGAGTTGATCCTCTGACGAGACTGACACGCGGGCTCCCTCAGTCTACTGGTCTAGGATGATGGCTCTGGGTCTTTTGATATTACTGTAAGTATAGTATAATTCACATATCTGTATTACTGTAAGTTAATAGTATAAATCATATATCTTTATATATATTACTGTAAGTCAATAGTACAATTCCTATATCTGCATGTATATTGCTATTATATTGTATGTAACTGATATTATATTTGAACAAGTAAACAATTGAAGTATTGGACCTTTCCTCTCTGATTCTTGCCTGCTTATTTTCTGTTAAAACCTTTGAACCATTTTCCCAAACTAAAACATTTTGGCGTAGTCGGTTGCAGGATTTTGGGGAATCTGGTAAAATATTGAACTATTAAGTGAGGCAAAGGAAATCAGAGATGTTTAAGAAAAAGGATTAAAACCCTGGCGCAGCTCCTTTACCTCTCCCAGGCTGGGAAGAAACAGTATGGGAAGACTGCGCCAGAGAATTGAGATGTGGGGGGGGATTAGCACAATATTGGCAGAGCTTGGATCCCCCAACACCAGTGAATGTGCTAGCCGCGCTTAAGAAATGTCAGGTGTCTGCAAAGGAACCCATAATGGGCTTGCAGATGCGAGGGTGGGTTTTGCTAACTGCGGTTAAAAATCTGGATAGTCTGATAGACGAAAAAGAAAGGGAGATTAAGAAAATGCAAATGGACTTGGCGGATGCGTTAGGGCGGGCCTCAATGGCCGAATCCCAGGTAGCTGTATTATTGCCGCGGGTACAGAGAGCCGAGGGGATGTCGGAAAAGGCAGCCTTTTGCATAGCCAAGGTGAATGCGAAAAAGAAGCGTAGACCGGATGTTGCGAAGATCAAAGCGTTTGTAGCCGCAGTTAATGTCCATGAGTGGGATCCTGAAAAATGGGACGGTAACATTTGGGATAATGATTATGAGGATGATGACGGACCCGATGCAGGGTCAGTAATTGACCCTCTGCCTCTACAGGCTAAACCCGTGATGCGTCGCAGACTTTATGCTGATGCACAGGGTAATGTTAAGATAAGGAGAAAAACTGGCGCAAGAGTAAACACTAAAAAGGAGGAAAGAAAGCCAAGGGTAAAGGAAAAGGGAAAAATAAAGGAAGGACTTTATATCCCGTTGAAGAATTAGAACATGCAGCACGAAATTGTTAAGGGTAAAGCTAAAGTGTAAGTTAAAATTTTTTTTTTTTTTTTTTAGAATTAACACAATGTAAATAGGTAGTATCGTAATCATAAATTCTGTTTCAGGAGGAGGAGAGGAGTGGGTGCAACATGCTGTGCTCTTGTTTTACAGAATTGGGGGTGTTCTGAATGAAGTAGGAGCCACCACATTAGGAGGCGAGGCAACGGAGACGACTCAGGTCCGATGGTGGTGGAACAATTCCACTAAGCCCAGACGTCAGGAGAACACCACGTGTCCGGAAAATCAGTCTTGCAATGTCCTCAACATTACGACTGGTGACGGGTGCACCATCTACTCCTCGAACTTGAAGGTGCCGGGGTAAAACCACAGAAGTATCTGATTGAGTGCTCTGAAAACTTAAATATTACCTGGACGTCGAAAGTAACTTGGTGTATGGGGCCCTGGAACGGCTCCAAGGTACAGTGCGAGGTCAATGCAACATCAGGCGAATACACCTCTAATAAGACTGGGCCCATTGGCTGGATTAATGCAACCGATATTATTAACAGGACTATACCAATGCTTAATATAGCCGTGTGGGCCAGAACCCCCATAACGAGACAGTCACATGTAGAACCAATAATTGACACATGTAAACTTGTTTCTATGACAGCAAAAAGGACTAAGGTTACATGGCAAGTGACGTTTCCACTGTTGCCACAGTGTAAGCGTGCTAAACGGGCATGGTACGACACTTTCTTAGGAGGGGTTGGCACCACCCTAGGAACTTTAAACACCGTAGATAATGAAATAACTGCAAACAAGCTTGAGAATGTGGGACGACATACTCACAAAGTGGCAGACCAAATGGCTAGGTGGTTACCTCAGTCCATGGTCTCTCATCAGCAAACAGTAAACTGGGAACAACGCGCTTCAGATTGGATAATCATGGCTAGCAATGACATTCGATGGCTAAATGTCTCAACTTTCATGAACTGGACTGTATGCACTTTTAACATATTACAAGCACAGATACAGAAAAATAACATGCAAATGGCTTTAAGGACTAATAATATGCAAATATGGCAAGATATATGGAACATTAGCAGTAGCTTATGGTTAACGGTTAAACCTGAAAACACTAGGTGTAATGATACAATATGTAATGGGTATTGGTTTCAATATAATGTTACCACTATGATAACCTTGTGTAGATATCACGTTTTACCTGTTGTTGCACACGGACACTTTTGGCAGCTGCAATTGGATGGTGAGTGGCTAGAACCTAAAACAAACAAAACATATGATTTACGAAATTGCGAACACACTAATATTGGTATGTTCTGTGGATTGATGTCAGGACAGGAAAACCCATGTATTTCAGGTAAAGCAACCACCTGTAATTGGAGACTAGTTAATCAGAACACCACTCTGTATGAAGTGGGACCTCACCGACTCTGTGTTTCCACCACCATCGCTAATCGTAGGCTGCCACAGGTTCCGTTTTCTGGATGTCTTGATAATGTATATGTTTGGCAAATAGCAAATAATACTTACTATCTGAATAATTACACCACTAAAAACCATCTTACCAAGGTTCAATGGCAAGTCTGGCATGCTCCGACCTCAATTTCACTGGCTGTAGCTGAACGTTTATTAAATAGCTCCCTGCAATTAAAAGAATTGGCTGCTAAACATCAAAAACATGTAGATGCACTTACTGTACAGACAGTCATGACGACGTCTCAATTACAAATTTTAGGGACCAAAATTGAAGGTGAATCTGTAAATGCGTGGTGGTCAATCTTTACAGGTTGGTCACCAAAGGCATCCACAATGTTGTCAGTTTTCCTCCGCCCTTTGGTGCTGCTTATTATTATTATTGCTTTAATGACTATATTTAATTGCTATGTGTTTTGTGTTTTAAAACGAATTAATAACAGAGCACGACAGACAAGGTTGCTGATTTTGCGCTGAGCGAGGGACCGATTGTAATAAAAAAGGTTTTCTCTGTAACAGGAGAAGGGATGAAATAAAGGAGTAAGAGGGGGGGGATTGGTCGCTTCAGTGCAAAACCAGCTACAAAGATTGGAATGTTTGGGATGATAGCGAAAGAATGTGCAAAAACTTGCTTCTCATAAAGAGTTTCAGAATGTTATGGGAATACAGTCAAGGCCATGTACTTGTTTTTCACTTCGAGGGGCTTCATTGCAAGCAACGCTTGTTATTGTGTGTCTTCTGATACTAGGCACCATCTCAGTGAGGGCCAAGTAGAAGAAAAACAATAAGATGTCCCGTGGGAAGAAGGTGTGCAGAAACTGATCACTTCTGTATACACTGCTTACACGTAAGCCATTTTGGGCAAGGACACTCAATTAGTATATAAGGGAAGGTTCCGCCCTCAGTTTCTTTGGAAGCTCAACCGTGGGGAACGTGCACACCGCCCGGTATTGGACCAGGCTCACGAGTTGATCCTCTGACGAGACTGACACGCGGGCTCCCTCAGTCTACTGGTCTAGGATGATGGCTCTGGGTCTTTTGATATTACTGTAAGTATAGTATAATTCACATATCTGTATTACTGTAAGTTAATAGTATAAATCATATATCTTTATATATATTACTGTAAGTCAATAGTACAGGGAATAATAATGGGGACAGAATTGACAGGGCCGTGGTGGGCAATTTAGCCAGGACATCAGGATACACCTTACCATTTTCAAAAGATACAGAGGGATCTTTAATGGCCAGAAAGGGTCAGGGCTTCGTTTTTTTGTTTTGTCCAAAGGATGGCACCATTTTTGCAGCACAGTTTCCCTGTCCCTGCACTGAGATCTACACATAGACCACAGGCTAAGTATGCCCTGATGGCCTCACCAACACCTCTTTCAGCAGAAACCATAGCTTTTCCTAGATGGTCTACCATCCAAGTACTAAAGCAGAGGTAGCATGGCTACCAACTAGGATGCTAGAATGGCTGCCGGGGACATCTTTAAGAGAGAAAAAATACAAATGAGGAAGGCCCAGAAAAATAGCAGGGTTTAGGTGTATTGGTGAGAAAGTGGTGGTTTTGACAGACTGTATGCAGTAAAGAGGATCACTGAACTGAAAAAGCATAAACACTGTCGATGGGAGGAAGAAGTTTAGAAAATACAACCAAACTAACTCAGCCAAAACAATATGTTACAATGGTCTTTTTGTAATGTAATAACAAATCAGATTTATATATTATAATTATATTAATGATATACAGTCATATGAAAAAGTTTGGGAACCCCTCTCAGCCTGCATAATAATTTACTCTACAGGTACTTTCAATAAAAAAGATAACAGTGGTATGTCTTTCATTTCCTGGGAAAATCTGAGTACTGGAGTGTTTTCCGAACAAAGATTTTTAGTGAAGTAGTATTTAGTAGTATGAAATTAAATCAAATGTGAAAAACCGGCTGTGCAAAAATTTGGGTCCCCTTGTAATTTTGCTGATTTGAATGCATGTAACTGCTCAACACTGATTACTTACAACACCATATTGGTTGCATTTGCTCGTTAAGCCTTGAACTTCATAGACAGGTGTGTCCAATCATGAAAAAAGGTATTTAAGGTGGTCAATTGCAAGTTGTTCTTCCCTTTGTCTCTCCTCTGAAGAGTGACAGCATGGGATCCACAAAGCAACTCTCAAAAGATCTGAAAATAAAGATTGTTCAGTATCATGGTTTAGGGGAAGGCTACAAAAAGCTATCTCAGAAGTTTAAACTGTCAGTTTCAACTGTAAGGAATGTAATCAGGAATGGAAGGCCACAGGCACAGTTGCTGTTAAACCCAGGTCTGTCAGGCCAAGAAAAATACAGGAGTGGCATATGCGCAGGATTGTGAAAATGGTTACAGACAACCCATAGATCACCTCCAAAGACCTGCAAGAACATCTTTCTGCAGATGGTGTATCTGTACATCATTCTACAATTCAGCACAATTTGCACAAAGAACATCTGTATGGCAGGGTGATGAGAAAGAAGCCCTTTCTGCACTCATGCCACAAACAGAGTCGCTTGTTGTATGCAAATGCTCATTTAGACAAGCCAGATTCATTTTGAAACAAAGTGCTTTGGACTGATGAGAGAAAAATTGAGTTATTTGGTCATAACAAAAAGTGCTTTGCATGGTGGAAGAAGAACACTGCATTCCAAGAAAAACACCTGCTACCTACTGTCAAATTTGGTGGAGGTTCCATCATGCTGTGGGGCTGTGTGGGTAGTTCAGGGAATGGGGCCCTTGTTAAAATCGAGGGTCGGATGAATTCAACCCAATATCAACAAATTCTTCAGGATAATGTTCAAGTATCAGTCACAAAGTTGAAGTTACACAGGGGTTGGATATTCCAACAAGACAATGACCCAAAACACAGTTCGAAATCTACAAAGGCATTCATGCAGAGGGAGAAGTACAATGTTCTGGAATGGCCGTCACAGTCCCCTGACTTGAATATCATTGAAAATCTATGGGATGATTTGAAGCAGGCTCTTCATGCTTGGCAGCCATCAAATTGAACTGAACTGGAGAGATTTTGTATGGAAGAATTGTCAAAAAATACCTCCATCCAGAATCCAGACACTCATCAAAGGATATAGGAGGCTTCTAGAGGCTGTTATATTTGCAAAAGGAGGCTCAACTAAGTATTGATGTCACATCTCTGTTGGGGTGCCCAAATTTATGCACCGGTCTAATTTTGTTATGATGCATATTGCATATTTTCTGTTAATCCAATAAACTTAATGTCACTGCTGAAATACTACTGTTTCCATAAGGCATGTCATATATTAAAAGGAAGTTGCTACTTTGAACGCTCAGCCAATGATAAACAAAAATCCAAAGAATTAAGAGGGGTTCCCAAACATTTTCATATGACTGTATTTATAATAAATTAATATTTAGTTCAGTACCATATACTCACATTCAGTTTAATGGGACTTGTTTTACAAGCTATGGAAGATATCAGAACACTGTTCCTTTTAGCAACATCTGTACAGACTTTAAATGGAACCTGTGGAACAGAAATGATAATAGGAATAGATCAGTTCTTCTCTTGGGGGCCATCTATCTTCCAGTCTATTTGGTTCCCAATTTTTACTCCCCTATTAAACATTAACATTGCTCAAATACTGACTGTAAGAATCGTATCACTTTCCTCTACAAAATGTCCTCCCAAATACTGTATGAAAAGTCATAAAAATGATTGAATATTATTTTGCATAATTTAACCTTAACAAATAACCACTGAGTACCAAAAAATAAGAAAAGGCATTATTTAGGAGATTTTTTAAATATACAGTGGACCCTTGACTTACGAACTCAATTTGTTCGCGAGGGCTGGTTGTAACTCAAGTTGGTTGTAAGTCAAGACTATTTTTCCCATAAGAAATAATGGAAATGCTCTTAATATGTTCCGATCCACCCACAACAACACTTACTTAACTTTTTTTAATAGGAAAGGGTTGTATAATGTGCATAATTTACCAAAAACACCAATACTTTTTCTAATGTACTAACCAAAAAGTTATAAAAAGTGCCTAGCCTACCAGAAACAACAATTTAATACTGTACTTACCATTTAAGTTGACATCTTTGGCTTGCAGGAAGGAAGGAGGAGGAGAATGAAATGGAAGGTGGTTACTGTTTGGAAGGAGTTTCCTTATACAAATCTTTTCGTTGTAAAATTGTCGAGATGGTGGATTTCGACATGCTGTACATATTAGCAAGATCGGTCACACGAAAGCCACTCTCATATTTCCACACAATTTCCTTCTTTGTTTCGATTGTGATAATTTTCTTTACCTTCGTTACCTTCGCTTCCTTCCTTAGCAATTATTCAAATACAGTAAATTATATAAATCACTGCACTGACTGAAATTACGTCCACAAACACATGTATCTGGGCTCTGACTGACGCTTACAAACGCTCTCGGCTGTTTGTTTACAATCGCACAAGCGAATACACGTGACCGCATTTGGGTCGTAACACAAGATGTTGGTCGTAATTCAAAACAAAAATTCTGGTCGTAAAGCAAGTTGTTCGCATGTCAGGCCGGTCGTATATCAAGGGTCGACTGTACTGTACATTTCAGGAGAATAGATTCTGAAAAAAATAGAAACCTTTCCTTAGTGAACCATATTAATCTGTCACACAAAATGGAAAAAATGAACATTGGCCAACTGTGATAAGAATCGACATGTTGATTCTCTTGTATAAAAAAGAAGTGTTTATTTCCTGCTACAATTTAAGTATAGCTGTTAATGTTAGGCTGGACAGCTAACACATTTATTAAAATGATTCTTTAAAAGAAAACATCTTTAAAAAGCTAAACTAAAAAATAGACTGCTTAATTTTGTGTTTTCAGCAGTTACTTTTAGTACAGTATTCAGAAATGTTGAAAAACTGAACAAGCAAAGTAGCACGATGGCAATAGGTCAGTCAGTCAGTCAGTCATTTTCCAACCTGCTATATCCTAACATAGGGTTATGGGGGTCTGCTGGAGCCAATCCCAGCAAGCACAGGGCGCAAGGCAGGAAACAAATCCTGGGTAGGGCGCCATGGCAATAGGTCTCAGTGACAAAATGCCATGTTGAATCATCACCAAGTACATTTATTAAGTAAAGATTTTAAACTAACAAAATCTCCTAAAATGTTTTGTACTTTACATTTTGATAATTGAAAGGAAATAAGGCAACCTAAAATATCCAAGTAGTGAATTCTCAACTTATGATAAATGAAAGGTGAATTGCACAATAATTAAATTAGTTTACATATATGACTGACTTTTGAACAGTTAGAAAGTGTCCAGAAATTCTGAACATAATTTCAGTCTTATTATTGTATCAGCTGATTTTATAGATAGATAGATAGATAGATAGATAGATAGATAGATAGATAGATAGATAGATAGATAGATAGATAGATAGATAGATAGAACTTTATTTTTCCCTAGGGGGAAGTATGGCTTTTTACAGAAGGCCTTTAAATAAATAAATACATAGATAAGTAAGTCAGTCAGTCATTTTCCAACCCGCTATATCCTAAAACAGGGTCACGGGGGTCTGCTGGAACCAATCCCAGCTAGCACTGGGCACAAGGCAGGAACAAATCTTAAGCAGAGCGCCAGCCCACTGTACACACCCACACACCAAGCACACACTAAGGACAATTTAGGATCGCCAATCCACCTAACCTGCATGTCTTTGGACTGTGGGAGGAAACCGGAGCACCCGAAGGAAACCTACGCAGACACGGGGAGAACATGCAAACTCCACGCAGGAAGGACACAGGAAGCGAACCCAGGTCTCCTTACTGCGAGGAAGCACAATTGTTTCTCTTCAACATTTAACACTAGCACCACCAACCCTTTGCCTCACAAGCTTGTCTCTCCCTTTCTAATACATGTCTTTGCTTGTCAGTCAACTTAGTTTACTGGATGTGAGAGGAAAGATGAAGTTGTGGGGAATATTTATATCTTATATATATATGCACTATGGTCTGAAAACACAACAAAATGAATAAAAAACAAAGAAATTAAAAGGAAAATAAAATAAAAAAGAAAGAAAACTTCTGACTTTAGAGTTAAATGATCTATTTTAATGATAAGAACCATATTCTTAATACTGTTTTTATTTTATACTCACTGTATTTTTCTATTCTAATCACCAGTTCATTTAGTTTAAATTATGTCTTTAGTGCTTCATTTCCCTGCGCTGTGTGTAGCCCCCTCATGGCTTAGAAAAGACTCACAGAGGGAAGAAGGGAGTGCCATTTGAATGTTTACCAACCCTGGAACACATGAAGAAAATGAACAGTGGGATCACACTAAATACCTGGTGAAATTCAGTGTCTAATTGAAATTCATTATGTTTAATTCTAATTTTACACTGATTACTTTGAAAATTGCAGTTTTTTAATTTAAAAAGGAAATGCAACATCTGTAGAAAAAAATATAGTACCAGTAGTTTGTCAGAAAAAATAGTTTCTACATTTTCTATTTTCTGCCTGCAAGAATTTGTATTCTGTTGGTAATCAAAGTTATTTATATGCATTATATTTAAGGTTTAAAATAAGCACACACTCTCCAGAGATACAGAATTGGGTGAAGTAATTATATTATGCTCTCAGAGTTTTAACAGTTTAAACAAAAATTTAATCATTCACACTTTCATTAAATATTTTGGTTAATGTGCCATCTGCCAGTGCTAAATATTAATAGATATGGCAATACTTTTATTAGAGTAGTGGAACAGTTGGAGACTTTTCATTATGATTAGCTAGGGCTACTCATTTTCAATGACAAGATCATTTAGAAATTATGAAGCTGACAAAAAAGTCTATAAAGCTTTGACCAATCCTATTTTTTTACAAATGTCCCACCTAGTAATCACTTTAAAACCACTAAGAACAGTAATTAAACATTACACAATGTAACATAATCCTACATGATTAAATAACATTCTGCTGGTTAAAGTGCTTAATAAATAAATGATAAAACAAATAAATGCTGATATTAATTATTCAATATTACTAATAAATAGCATTATATACTATACACTGGGATTGGCTCCGGCAGACCCCCGTGACCCTGTGTTCGGATTCAGCGGGTTGGATAATGGATGGATGGATGGATACTATACAGTTGGGGTGGCATTGCACAGTAGCATAGGACTGCTGCCTTGCAACAAGGAGACTGGGGGATCATGTCCTGCGTGTTCATCTTGTGTGGAGTCTGCATGTGCTCCCTGTGTCTGCTCTGGTTTCCTCTCACTGTCCAAAGCCACGTAGGTTAAGTGGACTGGTGATGCTAACTTGTTTCTATTGTGTGTGTGTGTTCTGCCTGCAATTTACAGCAACTCTGTCCAGAGATTTCCTGCCTTGCACCCACTGCATGGTGGGATGGGCTACAGCTTCTACATGACCCTGCTCTGGATCAACGGATTATGAAAATGGATTGATGGATGGAAATTTGGGGTGTAGTATCCATGTTGCAAAGCACTGGTTCTCAAGCCGAGTCCACTAGGCTGCTGGCATTTATTTAATTTCATATAGGGTATGTCACACTTATTTGTAATTGAACTATTTTTTTCTCATCTCATCTACCCTACAAATATTTGTATTCTTTACTACAACTATAAATATTTAAAATTTCTTTTGCAACTTTCTTTTTAATTTAATCTTTTCTGTAGAGTTTGTTCCAATATTTCTAACCAAATTCTAATCATAGCAACAAACAATGCAGACGAGGATGAACAAAACTGCATGCAGTGGTCCCTCTGCATTATGGACAGGTGGGATGTTGCCTTTCATCCCCCAGCAGATGGCATGTTTTGTAATAATTAAATAAGTAGTAAACTTTCCTCAATAATTTAATTTAAGTATTAAAATGTTTATAGCCAATTCTCATTAGTTGCAATAATCAAGTGTAGTATTTTCAGTTTTCTTTGTTATGCTTAAAGCAATTTCTTGTCTAGAAAGTATATCTTAAAGGAGTATATGCAGTCTTCTTTGTACCTGATGCTGTCAGCCTTTTTCCCGGATCTTGTCACAGGCCTTTCAACACTATGGTGTTCTAGACATACATTTGCTCATCTGATTGTAATTATTATCATAAATCAATTGCTTTTGATTTGATCATACTTCATTAATCCTCAAGGGGAAATTGTAATTTTTAATGATCTTTGGGGGTCAGCCATTGTACAGCACTCCTGGAGCAATTTTCAGGTTAAAGGCCTTCCTTAAGGGCCAAATGGAGTCAAATCACTTCTGGCAATAACAGGATATAAACAGGCAACCTTCCAGGTAATAGTGCAAATCCTTAGCCTCAGTGCCACCACTCTGCCTAATTATGACTACTCCAATTATTTATGTTCAAAAGGATTTAGCACTTTCTCCATTAAATAAAAATTGGATATTTATAAATATTCATTGCTACAGTATGTCTACTTTTGATGTTGAGTATTTCGTGTTGATGTTCAGATACATTTTATGCTATTATGCAACTAACATTTTTATTATTACTGGTGCTAATAGCCTAATACATTGTGAAACCCCGTGTCTCTCCTTTGCTTTCTCATAGGAGATCTACTGTCTCCTTCCTTGGCTAACCCTTCAACATCACTCTGATCTTCCCTCGTTCTGAAAGATCCTTTCCGAACGTTCATGCTGTTGACTCTGCGTCACAGTGCTCACTTGGGGGTCAGATGCGGCAACATCATCTGCACTCACTTTCTCCAGTTCCTTGCGGTGACTCAAGCCAGGATGCTTTCAAAGATTTGCCAGAAGTCAGGTGTAAAATCCAATGGATTTAAGCATGTAAATGCTGCTCTTTAAGTGATTCATCATCTATCTGTCCCTCTTACTCACACAAACACACACACCCACAAACACACCCACACACGGTTTCCTCAGGCTTGTTTTAACAGAAAGACGCCATGTCTTATGACAATCCATGGACAGCACTGCACAGCTCCTCTCCCAGGTTTTGGTGGCCCTACCAAAATTTCCATGCTTAAATGCTACTGAAGGAAAGCAATTACTCCATTGTCTTCTCTTTAAGAAATTGTCAGATACAGTATAATCAGACATATTAATATAAAAATAATAAAGAAATTGCCCCCTTACACAATTATGTGTTGTCAGTGTTTGGGTACAATTAGGGCAGCAAACTCAATAGAAAATGGCAAATTAAAATTAGAATAGTAAAGGAAACTGAAGTTTGACAAAAATACGGATATTTAGAATTTCTTAGAATAACAGAATGAAAAGGATAGCTAGTTAAACAATGAAACAAATTAAAGAAACAATGACTGTGATATAGGATGGAATGAAAGCCTACAGCCACATTGGTCCCCCAGAGACTGAATTTGTAATTCATGGTCCTAGATGGTTAAGCTAGCATCAGGTTTGCTTCAACCATTTTTTTCATTTTATGGCAGTCCTTATAATTATTTAAAATTTAACTCTAATCAAATGGATCAACCAGCATCATGACTGCAAATTCAAAAACAGCTTAATTTTTTGTTGAAATTCAGAATGAAAAAGAAAAGAAATAAAAAAATAAATAAATAAAACGAATCCTACTTTAATCACTTCCACATTTTCACACTCACGTCTATAACTCTATAACTCTTTTTTTTTTATTTTTCTTTTTTTTTTTTTTTTTTTAATTTATTTATTTATTTTTTTTATTTTACTATACCTTAAAGTAGACTGTTTAACTTCATACCCTTGGTTTAATGCTTGTTCTACTATTTATACAATTACCATTATACTATTACAGTATGAATTACCAGGTTTATCCTGGACTAGTTTTTAAAATCACTCCCAGGGTTGTTTTTTTTTTTTTTTTTTTTTTTTTTTTTTTTAACCTTAATATCTTAACTTAAAAGCGCTGAAGATTATTTCAAGATTAAATATTGTTAATGAGAACATTTTCGGCAGATAGTATTAAGGATTTAACTGTAAAAGATATCTCTGTTTTAATTCTGTAACGCCGCTGCAGGGTGGGGTTTGTTTTGTTTTGGACGTGCTCTGTCTCTTCGTATGTCAGAGGACTGGAACATCGCGAAGTGGGGTCTAGCCTCATGTGGGGAGGCAAAATGGGGGGGGTGGGGGGATAAAGGGGGGAGAGAAGGAGAGCAGGTTATATCTAATCTATTCTTATAATCCTTATAATTATAAATATCAATGCAGCAACAGGCTAACATGCAACAACTACTGGGGAATCTTGAAACTAGGATTAAAACTGCCATATTACCAATTAAAACTATAAAATGACATTAAAAACTCAGAATCAATGTCTCCATGATGGGACAGTTAACTTTGTGAGCTGGAATGTTAAAGGCCTGAATCACGAATTAAAGAGAAAGAAAGTATGCTCTCACCTAACAGGCTTAAACGCTAAAATAGTATTTTTACAGGAGACCCACTTACTAACCAAGGATCAGTTCAGATTACAAAAAGACTGGACTGGCCAAATGTTCCATTCTAGCTTTATAAAGAAAACTAGAGGGGTGGGAATTCTCATACATAGAACAGTTCCATTTGTAGCATCAGAGGTAGTGTCGGACCCTGAAGGGAGATATGTGATGGTCATGGGCAACTTATATAACAGTAAAATGATTTTGATAAATGTTTATGCACCCAATGTTGATGATAAGGAATTCATGCAAAATCTATTTGCATCCATTCCCAGTGTGAACACTCATAAAATTATAATGGCTGGGGACTTTAATTGTGTTTTAAATCCACTCTTAGATAGGACTCCTGTGACAGGGAGGACGACATCTAATACTGCAAAGATAATTACACAGTTTTTAAATGATCACAACTTATCAGACCCCTGGAGGTTTCTTAACCCAAACTCAAGAACATACTCGTTCTACTCACCAGTGCATTATAGCTACTCAAGAATTGATTATTTTTTTATAGATAATAATTTCCTGCCTACAATTAAATCATGCAAATATGACACAATTGTTATCTCTGACCATGCCCCTCTAGTCTTGGAGCTAAAATCAATAAGCCCCTCGTACTCACCTCGCAGATGGCGTCTTAACCCTCTTTTATTGGCAGACGAGAACTGCACAGAATTTATATCCAAACAAATCAGCTTCTTCCTAGAGACAAACACGTCTACAGAGGTTTCTGCAGGAACACTCTGGGAAACTCTAAAGGCCTTCCTAAGAGGCCAGATTATTTCATATCTTTCCCATAGAAATAAATTAGAAACCAAGAAAGTGTCAGAGCTAAGAAATGAAATTACTAGAATAGATGAAGAACAAGCCAGGCGTCCAAGTGAAGCTCTTCACAGGAAAAGGCAGGCCTTGCATACAGAACTTAACATCTTAACAACTAAAGAAACTGAACAACTTATTTATAAGTCTAGACAGCATTACTATGAACACGGAGAAAAAGCTAATAAGCTTTTAGCTCAACAAATTCATAAACAAGAAGTTCACAATGCAATACCAGTAATCACCAACAAGAATGGAGAAGAAATCATCGACCATAATAAAATAATGCACACATTTAGAGATTACTATAAGTCTTTATATTCCACTGAGCCCAAAGAAGACAACACGCAATCTAATGCATTTCTGGATAATTCACAAATACCACAAATAGATGCTTTAAGTGCTGAGGAACTAGATAAACCTCTAACGCTAACAGAATTACTAGACGCTATAAAGTCACTACAAAGCGGGAAATCATCAGGCCCTGATGGTTACCCCGTAGAGTTTTATAAGAAATTCTCCACTCAGCTAGCTCCACTCTTATTGGTAACATTTACAGAAGCTAAAGACCACCAAATACTACCTCAAACATTTCGACAAGCATTAATCACCGTCTTTCCTAAACAAAATAAGGACTTGTTACAATGTGCATCATATAGACCAATTTCACTCCTGAATAATGATGTTAAGATACTCTCAAAAATCCTAGCTAGAAGGATGGAGAAAGTGCTGCCCTCGGTAATATCACAAGATCAAACTGGATTTATTAAAGGCCGACATCTATCTTCAAATCTCCGACGCTTGTTTAATGTTATATATTCACCAGCAAAATCAAACACCCCAGAGATATTACTATCATTAGACGCAGAAAAGGCATTTGACATGATCGAATGGAATTACCTTTTCACTGCATTGGAGAAATTTGGGTTTGGCCCGAATATTTGTGCTTGGATTAAACTACTGTATACCAGTCCAGAAGCTTCAGTTTGTATTAATAAAATTTGCTCAGACTACTTTAAACTAGAACGTGGTACCAGACAAGGATGTCCCTTGTCGCCACTGTTGTTTGCAATCGCTATTGAACCACTGGCGGTTCACTGCCGAAATTCTCATCAGATAAAGGGGATTGTCAGAGAAGGACTGGAACAGAAAATTTCTCTATATGCAGATGATATGGTCTTATATATATCGGACCCAGAAAACACTGTCCCTGCTGTTTTAACAGCACTAACAGAATTTCAAAAGATATCTGGTCTTAGAATTAATCTGAATAAAAGTATACTCTTTCCAGTGAACTCACAAGCATATAATATTAAATTAGACACCCTACCTTTTACCATAGCAGATCAGTTTAAATACCTAGGGGTAAATATCACAAGTAAACATAAAGCTCTTTATCAACAAAATTTTGGCGTCTGTATGGAAAAAATTAAGCAAGACTTGCATAGATGGTCAACTCTTCATCTCACTCTAGCCGGAAGAATTAACAGTGTTAAGATGAATATCCTTCCTAAACTTCTCTTTTTATTTCAAAACATTTCAATATATATCAATAAATCGTTTTTTAAACAGTTAGATTCAATAATAACCTCATTCATTTGGAACTCAAAACACCCACGTATCCGAAGAGCGACCCTACAAAGGCCTCAGGCAGAAGGTGGCATGGCTTTACCTAATTTTCAGTTTTATTACTGGGCAGCAAACATACAAGCCATAAAAACCTGGACACAAATAAATGCACATACACAGGCTTGGTCTGCAATAGAAGTAAAATCCTGTAGTACTTCTTTATATTCCCTGCTTTGCTCTCCAATAAATGAAAGTTATCGCAAATATACTAATAACCCAATTGTGGTTTACTCACTCAGAATATGGAACCAAATTAGGAAGCATTTTAAGATGGAAAATCTTTTATCAGTGGCACCTTTGCAAGGGAACCACCTCTTTCAACCTTCGCAAGTATATCCAGTTTTTAATACCTGGGAAAGTTTTGGGATTAAAATGCTCAGAGATCTTTATATAGACAACATATTTACATCTTTTGAACAATTACGTTCAAAATTTAACCTCCCAGCTACACATTTCTTTTACTATCTTCAAATTAGAAATTTTGTTAAACAGAAATTGCCCGATTTCCCCCACCTTGCACCCTCCACAATGCTGGAAAAAATACTGCTCAATTCCGAGGAAACAAACACTATTTCCGCAATATATAAAATCTTATTAGAGTCCCTACCTTTCAAAGATCCAAGAGGACATTGGGAAGAAGATCTCTTAATCAATATATCAGAAAAGGAGTGGAAGGTAGCAAAGCAGAGAATTCACTCGAGTTCTATATGCGCAAAGCATAGAATTATTCAACTAAAAATTATATATCGAGCTCATCTGTCTCGCTTAAAACTGTCCAAAATGTTTCCAGGCCAGGATCCAACCTGCGAGCGCTGCAACCAAGCTCCTGCCTCACTGGGTCACATGTTCTGGGCCTGCACCAAACTAACATCATTTTGGACAAAAATTTTTAAGTGCCTCTCAGACAGCCTTAGTATCACAATCCCTCCTAACCCACTAACAGCTGTGTTTGGTGTCCTTCAGATGGACTTGAATTGGAGAAGGACAAACAAACGGTGATTGCATTCACTACACTCTTGGCACGCAGACTTATTTTGTTAAATTGGAAGAATCCTAATTCTCCTCTTATAAGTCAGTGGGAAACTGATGTTTTATATTATTTGAAATTGGAAAAAATCAAATTTTCAGTTAGAGGATCTGTACAAAATTTTTTCAAAACTTGGCAGGATTTAATCAATATTATTTTAGAATAAGAGAATTAACTATTATTGTATTTAACTCTCTTCTCCATCTCTTATTTATATAGATATTTACTTCTCCCCTTCTTTTGTCTAATGTTGCCTTATTAAAAAGCTTAAAGAAATTTTCCTTTAGCTAAGCTCTCCTTCTCAGGGATGGGGTTTGATTTGTTTTCAAATTTGTTGGGTTATAAATGGATCTGTTTGTATGGAATGATTACAATGAAAATTAATAAAATAAAAATATAAAAAAAAAAAAAGAAATTCAGAATGAAGCTTATTGCTCCATCAACTTAAAATGTGTGTGATTCTATTTAGTTTTGACTTTTTTTTGGCTAAGTTTTCAAATCAGCTGCTTTTCAAGAACTTTAAGTTGTTAATTGTTTCTGTTTTTGGTAAACTAGCAGGTAAATTACAAATTGGCATAGGTTTTACATTAATCAACAAGTAATATGATAAACTGGTGCAATTTCACCTATATGTATTCATTGTTAAGTAGGTCTCACAATAAGAACTTGGAAAAATAACTTGGAAAAAATGTGGGGAAAAAAGAAAGACAAAAGAAAAGAAACTTGATGCATTTGTTAGGTTCTAACTATTAAATCATCTTATTAATCTTCTCAGAAAGTAAAATATTCTGTTAGGAATTTCTTACACAGCAAAATTATAATTGGAACAAAAAGTAGAATGCCTGTTTTAATGATGTGCCCCATTAACCACCCAAAGTAGTTTCAAATTAATTAGGAGATCAGTTAGTGAAAATGTCTGCAGCCACTATAGAGTTGCCCTCCAAGATGATAATGGAATACCCCTGCTGTAAATAACAGCTAGCTGTTAAATTTATTGTCCACCAGAGATGAGGTTACATTTACCATAGTTCTAATGTTAAAGTGCTCAGTGTGTTTCTTTCCCTATGATCAAGTACCAAATGGCACTATTGTACACAGTATTTTGATCAGCTTTGCCTTTAATTCTCAAATATGAATAACTTATTTCTGCATTAATATATTGGAACTTGTTTACTGATAAACGTCGACTATTTCGCTTCATTTCTGAAGGCTTGTCCAGATTGCTCAATATGTGTTTCAACCTGACTTCTGTAATTGTTAATAGCTTATAATTAAATAATTTGGTTGATTGTTATGTTAATTAATTGCACAGCAGTTAAGACTGTAATGTTGTTTGAACAACAGGAAGGTTAGACATCAAGTAGTAAGCGTAAAGAAACTAAAAGTTCAGTACAGTTGATGTTCCTGAAGAATCTGTATACTGTTGTAATCTCAGAGAGAAGACCAGAAGTCAGTTTAAAAATTATTCAACTAGCAGATATAAACTATTTAAGAATATGCGAAAACTAAGTATTGGGACGGGGCGTTGTCAGTTTATACAGAAAATCTAAATCAGAATTTGCTTTATTGGCCATTTACATTAATGCGTACAGGGAATTTGTCTTGATTTGATGGGTGAAACATACAAGGACAACACAGAGTATGAAAGATTCTTCTTCTGCTTGCTCCCATTTAGTGACTGCCACAACGGATGATCCCTCTCCATATATGTCCTCCCTAACTGCATCCATAAACCTCTTCTTTGTACTCCTCTTTTCCTCTTGCCTGGCTGTTCCATCCCCAACATTTGTCTCCTGATGAACTCCTCACCTCTCCTGTGCACGTGCCCAAACCATCGCAAGCTAGCCTCCAGAATATTGTACTTGTGTACTCCCTCTAATATACTCATTATATAAATCATCAAAAGATGAATATAAAAACTAATATAAAAATCTAAAATGATAAAATATGATACAACACACAAGGGCAATACAAAAAAAATAAAGAGATAAATTAGGATTTAAATTTTCAGGCAGTCTGGTGTGCAGGTATACATACATAATGAGTAGAAGTTCAGACCTGGTTAGTCAGAATAACTGCATGTGGAAAAAACTGTTTAAGTGATGTGTTGTTTTAGCTGTCACTGCATGAAGATGTTTGCTGAAGGGAAGTCTTTCGGACAGGTGATGCCTGGGTGAATTGGATCAGCGATGATCATTGTGGCCCTCTTCTTTACCCTGGACTCATTTAGGACTTCAATGTGTGGTAAGCCTTTCACAGGCTTTGATGATGTCTTGCAGATTGGCCTGAACCTGAACAGAGGCAGCACCATACCAGACAGTTACAGATGAGGACTCAATGACAGCTACATAGAATTGACCCAATATTGTTTTGGGGAGACTGAATTTCCTCAGCTGACACAAAAAGAACATTCTTCTGATGGGCTTTCTTAATAATACATGTGATGTTATCAAAGCTGAGTGTCTTGAAATTGCCTTGAATGATTTGCCTACCTAGCACTAAGAAGGACAAGACATACTTAAGTGACTCTAGTACTCAAATGGTTTATAGGTAGAGCCTGATGACATAATACAATCTTATGCCCCTGTATTACATGACCAGCGATTATAAACATTATGGCTTCACCAAAATAGTGGCGACCGAATAAGCATTTAAATTGAGGAAGCAGGTTCTCTCCCCAGTTTAACTCCATTTATCTTTACTCATTTATTAATTTATCTATTTACTCATTTTTACTAACTTTAAGTTTTACTCTGCTGGCCTAGCTCTCTTTCTCAGGGGTGGGGGTTGATTTGTTTCAAACCTTTTTTTGTAAAACTTGAGTTATTTGTATGGAATGCTATTTGATTGTAATAAAATCAATAAAATAAAAAAAATAGTGTCAACGATGCAAAAAACAGAGCGCTGTCTCAAAAGCACATTGTGCACACTGAGATTGAACATAACATAAATAATTTGCTATGTGCACTGATTAACATTTTGATGTATTGCCAAAATTTAAATGCTAGAGAAAGTTTGGTCAGTATGTGGATTAATAAAAGTCCTTTGGTTGTTAAATACTGTATCTTATGGGGCTTTTGGAAAGAGTCAGAGTGCAAAGACACATAATATCAATTATTCTGACCCTGGATTTATGTGTGTACAAGAGCACCCATGCCAGTAGGACAGAATTAATCTTTACAGGAAATATTTGATGTCACAATGACAGGACCCATTGCAGTTTCACAGGTCTGCAAATTTAAACTTAAAGAAATTGTTTCAACTGTTGAAGGTTGATTTTATTTGCATTCATAAATTCAGTAAAAAAGACTTAGAATGTTTCCATCCCATCATATTTAAGTGCAAAACTAAAAAGAATCTTAATTAAAACTAACAAAGTTGTACATTGGATATCAAGAGAAGAATCAGACTAGCTTCTGCAGTATTTGGAAAACTAAACAAATTGTGGAAATCCAAGAATATAGTGTAAAGGACAGCCGGGTCCCATGCCTGGCAGGGACGCCGCTACTGCATCTGTTCCGGGGGAGCTACCATGGACAGCTCAGTGCCTCCCCTGGGACGCTTGGTGGCAGCCTCCCTGGCGGATGATGATTCCCCAACCTGGCGCATGGCTCCATGGGAGATGGAGTCCTCCACAGCCTGGTTGGGGGCTCGGATGGCCGCCAGGGGGAGCTGCATGGAGTCTGCAGCCCGGCTGGTCAAATCTTCAGCCCCACCCGGAAAAGCAATTAGGGCCAGGTGATCAAGCACCTGGAATGCTTCCGGGTGGGGTATAAAAAAGGCCAGCCACCACCACTCAGGAGAGCCAGAGTCGGGAGGAGGAGGACTAAGCCTGAGGAGGAGTGGTGGAGCCAGAAGCAATATTGTCGTTATTGTGAGTGTTTTGGGACTGTGTTGGGCCTGTGGGACACGAGGAAGGTGTGCCCCATGGCTAAAGAAAAATAAAAAAGTGTTTATTTAAGTACGTGTCTCTGCCTCAGTCTGTGCCGGGTCGGGTGCTATATAGCGCCTTTCACAATAGGAATCAGTACAAAAGAAACAATGTATGAAACATTGGTTATTCCAGTTTTGTTGTACGGATCAGAATGCTGGTGCCTAAGAAAGGAAGATGAAAGAAGAATAGAAGTCACAGAAATGAGCTGGCTACGGGGGCTTCTTAAAGTAACTAGAATGCACAGAATAAGACACAAAGACATAAGAAACAGACTACAGGAGGAACAAACGCTAAGTGAACGAATTCATGAACGACGACTCCAGTGGTTTGGATATGTCAACAGAATGGATGGAAGATGACTACCATAAAGAGTCATGCACTACCACATAACAGGAAAAAGATCTAGAGGACGACAACAAAGTCACGGCACATTAGTCTGCGGCAGGCAGTTGATTTAACAAAAGACAGGGCTAGATGGCAATATTTGGTGACCTCATCATTAGTGACAAGCTGATGTAAGGGAAAGAAAAAAAAACAAACAAATAAAACCCAATATTGTTCTAAATCAATTTAACATCTAAATATTTAGTTAATCTGATATTTTTAAACATATATGTAAATTAAATAATCCATGTTCATTGGCTTACATATCACTTTTCTAGAATTTGTCACTTCTTAGTTTTTTCATCCAAAACTTCGTTTTGTGGCCTGTTGTTTGTACACTTTTTCTGGTGCGTCCCTATGAATCATCCAGCAATAGTCTGCCATCATACTGACAACCCAAAATCCCTTGTAGCTTTTTTCTGTGTTCTTGATATCCCGATGGAATTTGTCATTCTGATCTTCACTCACCACTCCAGATTTCTCAGGGAATTATTCCAAATGCAAATCCAAAAACTGAACTTTGAGACTTATGTTGCAACCCAATTCCTTAATCTTAACTAAATACTTTTTTTAGAATTTCTTTATAATTTGGATCTTTAATTTAGCCTGAAACCAAAATCATTTCTTTGAATGACACCCGGAAATCAATTTTCTAATATTAGGTCCGGTAAAAATGTTCTCATTCAATTTAACCCGAGACAAACCAAGAAAATTTTGGAACAAAAACATAAAACAGACTCTCTTTTGTTAGGGCTTTGACAAACTGCTTCATTGAACAAACCATAATATGAAGCAGTGGTAGCAGCACTTTATCTGGATCCACCAAGGTAGGTCTGATGATGTTTTTGGAACCATGCTGTAGCTGGCTATTCCTTCTGAACATAATGTGAATTGTTGCTTCTGCTATCCCATTCACAGAGAAAACATGGGAATTGTGTGAATGCTGACCCAATAATATGCACAGAACTTTTAGGTCCCAGCATATTAAATAATGCTGCTTGTCGTTGATAGTTTTCTTAAGAAGTTTTTAAACAAAGACTTTAATATTAAAAATACTGAATCATTAAAATAAAATATTGGTATTTAATGAATTATAGTGCAAAAGCCCCAAAAAACTGCAGCTGAAATCTAAAAAAAAAACAGGTTTTTTGAACCAATGTTACGTGATGGAGAAAAATGGTTTTCCTTTTTGAATTCAGTGCCAAAAATATATACAATCATATGTAATTATCAAAAAAAATATCTTCAATGTAGACCAGTGTTATTAAAGCAAAGTTTAATTACAAACAGTAAAAGAGTACTTGCAGTGGATGTGACAGTCTGGGTCGCTCCATGTTTATGTCAAGGAACCACTTGAACCTTGAACTGCTGATAATGTACTCAAGGATAAGCTGGGCAAATTAGGACACACACTGACAGAAAGGGGTTGGTGCAAAGTAGAGAAGGGCTTTTATTTATAACAACACAAGCAAAAGTGCAGTGCTTCACATAGTCCATAAATAAATAACGCGTCCAGCGTCCAAGCCTCCATAGCCAGCTCATTTCTGCGACTTCTATTCTTCTTTCATCTTCCTTTCTTAGGCACCAGCATTCTGATCCGTACAACAAAACTGGAATAACCAATGTTTCATACATTGTTTCTTTTGTACTGATTCCTATTGTGAAAGGCGCTATATAGCGCCCAACCCGGCACAGACTGAGGCAGAGACACGTACTTAAATAAACACTTTTTTATTTTTCTTCAGCTGTGGGGCACACCTTCCTCGTGTCCCACAGGCCCAACACAGTCCCAAAACAGTCACAATAACGACAATATTGCTTCTGGCTCCACCACTCCTCCTCAGGCTTAGTCCTCCTCCTCCCGACTCTGGCTCTCCTGAGTGGTGGTGGCTGGCCTTTTTTATACCCCACCCGGAAGCATTCCAGGTGCTTGATCACCTGGCCCTAATTGCATTTCCGGGTGGGGCTGAAGATTTGACCAGCCGGGCTGCAGACTCCATGCAGCTCCCCCTGGAGGCCATCCAAGCCCCCAACCAGGCTGTGGAGGACTCCATCTCCCATGGAGCCATGCGCCAGGTTGGGGAATCATTGTCCGCCAGGGAGGCTGCCACCAAGCGTCCCGGGGGAGGCACTGAGCTGTCCATGGCAGCTCCCCCGGAACAGATGCAGTAGGGGCGTCCCTGCCGGGCATGGGACCCGGCTGTCCTTCACAGGGCCCCTCCCTCAGATGAGGCTTATGGGGCTCATCGGCCTGCCCCGCTAGGGCTGGTCCCCTCCAGGACAGGGAGTCGGCATCCTTAGCTCCGCGGCTGTACCCTGTAGAAACATAATAAACAGGTCTGGGGGTGTTGCCCCGACATCCCTGCCACGCGGACGTCCTCTCTGGACAACACCTCCAAAAGTGGCCACCACGGCCACAGTTAAAGCACACCCGACCCCCTCCAGTCCAACCCTTGCGAGTGTGGAAGCAGGCAGGAAACCCCTGCTCCTTCGCCCGCTCAGAGGAGGGCTTGTGACGTTTCCGCCCCTCTGCAGCGTAGCCCTCCTGCGCCTTCAAGCCAACGGGCTTACGCTATGCTCTGTCTGGAGTTCCTGACCTCTTTGTCCGGGTCCTCCTCTTTCTTTGGGGTGCACTGACGGTCTGGGTCCCCTTATGGGAAGAAGGGAGACCCTGTGCCGTCTGCACCCCTTTAGACGGCCGTAAGACAGGCGCGGGCAGTCGGGGCGGAGTCATTTGGCAGCTGATATTCACCAGCTGCCTCCCCGCACGCTCTTCTGCCACGCCGTCTGTCATCACAGCAACGTCTTGTGTAGTGGGCAGAGCGGCCTGGCAAGTAGTACTGACCATCACTGCGGCCACTGCGCTCTGCCCCCTTTTCTCTACGGCCCAGGCTTCACCTACCTGTGCCGCCGCGTGTGAAAACTGCCTGTTTCCATTACATCACTTGGGCTCCTCATCTTCAAATCTGCCTCTCTCTCTTTCTTTTCTTTAACCTCCATCCTTCTTTTCTCAGTTTCTTTCCTCTCTTCCTCCTGATTTGACCGTGCAGCCTCCCTTTATTGAAACAATTGCGTGCAGGTGCTGTCCTCCACCTGCTCTGAGATGTGAATGAAGAAGTTGACTGTTTTGCTCACATTTGCATGTGTATACATGATCATAGAGTGTTGACCACCAGGACCCAACCAAACAACTTCAATGAAATTTGGCCTTCATTCTTCCATTAGAAATTCCATCACTTGGTTTTCTGAGCATAGAGTGGCATCCTGGCTGGGATGGACCCTGTTCTGGGGTGGCCCCTTGTGGTCACAAGAGGTTTGAAATCCATTAGCTGAATGGGACAACCACAGAATATGTTTTAAATTTTTTGTAGGCTCTGCAGTCCACTCTTACTGTACCTGATGGATGGTGTACTGTTATTAAAGGAAATTCCACTGCCATCTGAATAGCGAGGATTCATCATAGGATAAATGTAATCTCTTAAAATTTCTATTTACTTTAACCTCTACTGGAACTTGTAGACCGGAAATATGCCAGGAAAAATGTTAATTATATATCGTGCATGTACTCGTTCACTTACTCACAACATATAAACAGATGATGTTCTTCTACTGCTCATTAGATCACTTGCTTTGTTTAAACTGGTTTAGCTGCAAAAGTGAATTTTAAGGTATAATAAAGACTTTATTCAGTAAAGCCTAATAATTAAGTTCTCTTAAAACTATTCTTGACAAAACTTTTCCACCTTAATGTTTGTAATAAAAATAAGCTTTATTTGTTTATGTCTTTTCCTTGCATCTGAAGTCTGTAATTTCCTTTACAGCTGCCCAAGCTGATGATGATGCCCTTTCTTTAACACCACCTAAGCAGTCATGTCAGTGTCGTACCCTAACCCGATTTCTTTTTCTTCAGTTATATTCTTGAATAAAAGCGTGCTTGTTTTGTTATACTTGTACCTTTTGTAAAAGTGTTTATTTGATATTTGGACTTCAGTCTTCACACATTATACACTTTATGTCAAAATTTTGTTGTTAGTACTATAACATGAGAAAACTTTCTTTTAGGTATGTGTTCAATATTTCTTGCATTTCTCACATTTCCTGTCATACTACATTTACATAGATCATTGCAGACATGGAACACACATGAAATGCATGTGTTCCAAATAACAATATATTATTTACCGTATACACGTCCAGGCACCTCTTACCCAGATAAACAAGACTTGATCTGGGAGAACTTTTTGCCCTTTCTGTGGCGGTGGAGGGGATGGGATAGCAGGCTGCTTGTGCTGATCGACACATTTACAAAACAAAAGACACTAATGGAGAGGTGCGAAGGCATTTAAGGTGGCCCAGGATTACGAGTTTTTTCATAGGCTTCAGGGATTCTAGTATTAAATATAATGCCAACTTCACCTTGGCCATTATAGCTAATGTAACATCAGGTCGTTGAACAGATTTTGAAATTAAGAACACTGCAAAAGGCAGCCAATCATCAGCCTTCTGTTGAATGTTTCTGAGATTTCTGTTTGAATGCAGTATAGCCAAATTAATGAGGTCCACATAGCATTTGTATGGTTGAGCTTAGGAAGAAGTATTGCTGATATACCTTCATGGCTATACCTGAGGAGACAAATCTGCCTTTAATTGAGTATCCCTCAAGTGTTTCCTTTATTTTGTCAGCTATTGCACCTGTCAGCTATTGCACCTGCACTTTGAGCTACATTATTTGTATGAAAATGTGCTATATAAATGTTGTTGTTGTTGATCTGAACTTTGAACTGTCCTCTTCTGGTAGTGTTTAATCATTAAATGGATTTACATTCTGTTCACCACTTTTCATAAAAATCCTGACAGGGACTCTAAAGGATGCTGTACGATTTTGTTGCTTTTGAAGGGGCTTATATCAGCTGTGACGGGTGCCATAGGAGGACTGATATCCTAGCCGGAGTTGTAAAGAGAACCTTACACAGTCTGGATGCCCATGGCGTGGAAGGACAGGGGGAGATAATTTGCAAAGGTTATTGTCTCCACCGAACTGCTAGGTGGCAGCCCCCCTGAGCTACAGTGCTTTCACGGATTCCCACAGGGCATTTGGGGAATTGTAGTTGCAGAAAAGACTAGTGAGCCCTACCTTGTCAGGCTCCAGTCTTACTGGAAGTGCTCCCAGGCCAGACCTTTGTTGGGACACTGGAAGTACTCCTGGGTTTTATATAAAAGGAGTCGGGAGGAGGTGGGCGAAGCTTGTGTGAAGAGCAGAGGAAAGGCAGAGAGAGAGAAGATGACAAAGGAGCAGACTGTCTGTGTATTGCATTGTGGTTGTGGCATGGGAAACACTTACTGGAAAGGTTTCCCAAAATAAAAATGTCCTCATTTACTGGCAACTTGCGTCTGAGCCTGTGTGTGTTTAGTGTTTGGGCAGCTGCAATACCCCCTGATGGTCACACAGCATAATTTAGGTTTCACCATCTTGAGAATATATGAACTTTACAGGCAAGATTTTATAATAATTTTGGATGTGGTTTGTTTTTGAGCCACTTCTTGTAAAGTCATGATGAGATCAAAAAACACACACTGTGCCATTTTTGGAAACTTATTTGAACTCTGGCACATGCCCAAATCTTAGTTTTTCTTCCTTCCTTTCTTCCTTCCTTACTTGGCAGGCTGGGCTTTTATCTGCTTTGACTGACCCCTACACCTTTCTGGATCCATGCACTGCACATTTATCAGATTAGCTTTTGTTTAAAACAGTGTGCCCTGTGCTATCATTTGTCTCAATTTGCTGTAACTTCCCTATCTTTTCTGCCCATAATTTCTCTCCAATTACCAACTCTTAACACTAAACAAAGGAGCACATTCACAGAGGGCTGCTCTTGTCAAGGTAGTGAAAAGATAATGGTCTCAGCTATTTCAGCTTTTCCTCAAAAAAAAAAGAGTAAAGAAAATCCTGTCTGTTTCAGTCAAGATAAAAAGGAGCTAATGATTTTATCAGTACTAAGCCATTAGTGGTACCGTGAAACCAGAATAGACATTCAGAGAGCAAAAAGTTCATTTAAAATAGTTTAAAAAAAGAAAATACACCAGAGTACATTTAACAAGAAGAACTGGACATTTTGTGAGGAAGGGTCGTGTTAAAGTGCATTTATTTGGACACGATTTTGGGGATTCAGAGATGGCTAGCACAGTGTCTCTTCCACTCAATCTGCTGTGTTATAAAAAGAAGCTACCTGAGATAAAGACATTGAAGCACAAATTAGAGAAAAAGGCTCTCAGTTTTTGTAGCAATAGAAGAACCCCTGCTATGCTGTTCATGTTTGAAGAAAAATTTAAACAATGAATGTGACGGGTAGGTTTGCCTTTGCACTCCACTTTAACTTTCCTCTTCGCCACCCACTTGTCACTGTGTAAAGAATGCTATGTGTCATGGTGTCAGCCTTTTACCCAGACCCACTCTATTGCTATTCACATAAACAGAGATTTTTCAAGAGTATATAATTCTACAGGGGTGTAGGTGGAGGTGAAACAGAAATCCTCAAAGACTGAATGGATTTGTAAAGTGCAGACCACAGGCACAACTCAAAATGACACAAGTTAATTAAGTAGCATCTTCCTGGTAAACATGTAGTTTTTCACAAATATGCCTGAGAGAGTTGTTAATTTTAAAACCATTACAAGAGCAGTAGACTTTTCCGTTTCTACTTATTATGACCTCTTTCTCATAGCAGACATGTGCTTAAATTAAAGAACTGAGCAAAAGTTTAGTGAAAATGTACAATATGCTGAACAGCACTACACGTTTCAATTTCTGTTCTTAAAGAAGCTCTACAAAAATCCAGCCCTTCTAACAGTCCAATACTGGCAAAAGTTAGGCTGTGCAAATCCGTTCCAAAAAAAGGTCAAATTCTTAGTTTTTCATCATCTTTTATTAAGAAAAAGCTGTGGTTTTTGTAACTTGTTCATATTCTGGACTGGGAGATAGGGTACAAGCCTTATTGTTGTTACACTGCCATCATATTGTGTTAATGAACAGGAATGTGTTTTTTTCATTCTGTGGTGAAAATATTTCTAATAATCCATATTGGTGCACGTCAGCACAAAAAAGTACAGAGAAGTTTTATGATATGTATTATTTATGCAGAAAAGTTAATATTAAGTAAAATTGAAAAATGAGAGAACATTAAATACATTATGCTTGTTTGGTTACCTTATATCTAAACTATAGTAAAATCTAATTCAAATACTGCTAAAAGTTGTCAAGACTTACTCTTGAACTACATAAATTGGTAGTGTTGTGGTAAAATTCTGACTCAAGGTTTTCACAAAGGATCTGTTATTATAATCTTTATTCTCTCCCTATTTTTAAACAAAAAAGCTCAAAGAATAATAAATAATTACATTTACATCGTGTTTTTTTCACTTCTCAAAGTGCTTTTCATCGACAGAGGGGAAGCATGTCAACCAACACCAATATTTAGCAGCCACCTGAATGAAACAACAGCAGCCATTACTGTTCCAATACACTCACACACATTAGCTGTTACATGGTGAAGGGCTGAGAAAGAGATAACCAGCTTGAGATAGGGGATGATTAAGGGGCCAGGGTGGAGAAGGCCATGATGAGCAATTTAGCTAGGATATCGGGATAAACCCTACTGTTTTTGAAAGGTGCCCAGGAATCCATAATGACCACAGGGAGTCAGGACTACACTGTTATGTTTCATCCAAAGGATGATGCCATATTTACAGCACAGTATCCCATTCACTGCACTGTGGCATTAGGATCTACACACAGACCACAGGGTAAGCACCCCCTACTGGCCTCATCAACACCTGTTCCAGCAGCAACCCTAGATTTTCCTACATGGTTGCCTATTCAATTACTGGCCGGGCCCAAACATACTTAGCTTCAGGTGGAAATGCAGGTGGTATGGCTGTGTGGTAGGGCTACAGTGTTACGTAGAAGAAGGAAGTATGCACATTAGTTACGCTTTCCTTGTCTTCTAATTTGAAGAAAAATTAATCACTTGTAAAATTTATACAAAGATGTATGGTTTCTTATATAAAACAGTATGTTGCCTGGTTATAAGTCCTCTTGGTAACAGGAAACAAATGCCATTGCAGGATACTTCAATGTATTAACATTTGTTTAAGTACTATTATAAGACAATGTTGAAAGCAATTCATAATAAAATGCATTTGCTATGAATACATTTTTGTAAAACAATTTCCCTCACAGTAGGTTGTTCACACTGAAGCGAACAATGGTTACACAGTGTCAGTAGCAGGCTTGTGGGACCACAACTTCAGGGTTTGAAGTCTTAGGATGAAAGTCTTAACCACTACACCACACTACTTGTTAATAACATTCGCCTTTGGTTAAAAAAAAAAATACTTCAAATATTGCATACATAAAAGTTACTAAGCAAACTGAGACCCTTTATCTTATGAAATTTCCCAGGTGAAGCTGGGTAATACAGCTAGATCATAATAAAATGACTATGTAATGCATATCTAGATATGAGAAGGTTTCCCTCACATTAGCTTGCTCACATTTTCATGACACAGTCTTTGAAGAAGTAAATGCAGTTCTCCTTTATTTCTAACAAGGGGGCTCCGCCCCCTGCTCGCTTCGCTCGCCTACCCCCGCGTTTTGAACCCGTGCCTGCTGGGCAGCCACGTGTGAGGATGACGCACGTTTAATACGGAGCGTTTGCCCGAGTCACTCTGGGGCACCCCCACTGTTAATACGGAGCTCCGTCCGTACTATTATGCGGTGCATTGTGGACTACTGCGGACCCCGTAGTGTTTCCCGTTTCAGTTTGTATCTCGGTCAGTCGATCTTTTGTTTTTGAAGCTTTTGAATTCCGGTCTTCATTATCTGTAACCTGCTGTCCATGTGTTTGGCCCCCTCGTTTAAGCTGTTTATGACGTTTTACTTTGCTTTCTACTCTGTCTTTCATTTCTGATCTTGCTTTATTCTGCTTTTGTTTCAATGACACCTGGTCCGTGGTGAATATATTTTCCCTTTTTCGATATTATGCGGTGCATTGTGGAGCACTGCGGACTCTGTAGTGTTTCCCGTTTCACTTCATATCTCGTGTAGTCGAGCTCTTTCTTTTTGGAGCAGTGCCTGCCTGGTCTGCGGCATTTCAGACACATGTTGTAGGCGCCTGCGTTCATTAATTATATCCAGGCAGGCGCGTGTTTGTATCTCGGTCACTCGAGCTGTGTCGTGTTGAATCCGTGCCTGCTTTGCCTACGCAGTTTGAGACGCGTGTTGTAGGCGTCCATGTTCTTTAGATCTGTCCACGTGGGCTCGGTGTCGAAGCTGTGTTAGTTGTTGAGCTGTTTGGTTTTGGAGCCGAGACAGTTTTGCTTCCGCGGTTTCAGACGCGTGTCCGTACCATCTCGGGTTTTTTAATCCCTTTATAAAGTTTTACTTTGTTTCCTACTCTGTGTTTTATTTCTGACCTTGCTTTATCCTGCTTGCGGCATGTCAGACGGTTCGTAGTCTTTCTCGTTTTACTCTGGGCAGGGGGGCTTTGTTCTGTAACCTGCTATCCATGTGTTTGTCCCTGTTCAGGGGGGCTTTGTTCTGTAAGCTGCTCTCCATGTGTTTGTCCCTGTTCTTTAACCTCTTTATGACGTTTTACTTTGTTTCCTACTCTGACGGTTCGTAGTCTCTCCCGTTTTGCTCTGGTGCGGGGGGGTTGGGGAGGTGCTTTGTGTGGCGCCTGCGCACGTGCGTAGTCTCTCCTGTTTCACTCGGGGGGGGGGGGGGCTTTGTGTGGCACTTGCGCACTATGTCTTTTGCGTCCACGGGCAGGTCCCTGCGTCCATATCTGGTTTACCATTCTCGTTTAGTAATATGGATAGTGTCATGATTCACTGCTTAACTGAGAGAGTATTACTAACTTGATTTTATGCTTTTGAGAATTTTTGAAAATCATTCTGGTAGGATATTATGTTTAGTCCTGGGGTATAGCTGGTTGCTCTTCTCTTCATAGATTTGTGGGATGCTTTGTCCTGGATATAGCCTGGGGCCTCATGCAAAAAAACCGTGCGTAGAATTCACACTAAAACATGGCGTAAATGTTTGTACGCACAAAAAAATCCAGATGCATAAATCTGTATGTTCGCCAAGTTCTTCCGCTACATAAATCCCGGTCAGCGTGAAAAGTAACGCATGTGCACACGCCTGCTGCCACTCCCCAAACTTCTCCCAGAATTATGCCTCTTTGAATAAGCAAATCAATATAAATAGCCCTTAAATTCAGCATACTGTGAAAAGGCAATGGCAAAAGCACGGGGGGAAATAGAAGAATACCAAGTGGAGGCAAGGATAAACATACCATTTGTTGGTTTAAACAGTGGTATAAACAACAAAAGGAAGTTGATCGCGTGACATAGAGTCTAGGAGAAACTCGAAAGCTCAAGTTCACAAAGTTCCACAGTGCTTGAAATAAAAAAGTTGTGAGATATCAAAGTCACCATGAAAAGGTGAGTCGTAGCCCATTGTCTGAGTGTCATATGAAAACTTATTATGGTACAGAGAAAAGAAGAAAAAAAATAGGGACACAGTGGGAAAAAAGCTCGAAATGTCAACTTTAATCTTGAAATTTCCACTTTAATCACGCAGTTTATTTTGTCATTAAAGTAGAACATTATAAACTTCATCTTAAAATCTTTAATTTAATAGTTTCTCAAATCCCATCGTAACTAAAGTAGCACATTAAATGCTTTGTTTTGTATGTGTTCTTCTATGATCTCTATGTGTGTGAATCACCACGTGCTTCTTAAATAGGCGTTCTCTTCCTCCAACAGGACACAGAATCCATTACAGTCATGATATTACAGCTCTCTGAATAATTTAAATACTGAGATGTATACTTGATATTATTTTCATGATGATAGGAATTAAAGCATGTATTAAATATGGGAACATGGTAGCGCAGTGATAGGGATGAGCTGGCGCCTCCTCCAGAGATTGTTCCTGCCTCACGCAAGATGCTTGACACACCATGTGCTACCTTCGATGAAATAATTTATTGCAGCAGTACTGTCTCTTTCAAACATACTAACCCCCAATTCATGTCCTTCCTTTTCTTTCTCCAAATACCCAATCGCCACACAATCAGCTCTATAATAGATTTAAAGCCATCTGTAAGGAACATTGAAATATCTTCGTAGTACATATTTAATTATTCTATCCATCTATCCTTCCAGTGTCGCGCCAGCCCCAGCAAGAATCCAGTGAGAAGCAGGAACAATCTCTGAATGGGTGCTAGCTTGTTGCTAGCGCTGCGACATGTGTCCTCACATGTTTAATTATAACAATATAGATTATTTAAATGATGTAAACATATTTTGCTGCATTTCATCTTAAAAATGATATCATCATCATATGTAAATACACGCTTTATAAAGTGCTGCAGGTTGTGCAATATTATAACTGTATCGCAAGTTTACAGTGAGGTAATTGTATTATAAGTTCTAACAGTTCTATAGGGAGCACTTGATGGACTGATTGAGTGCATTAATAGTTCTTGGGATGAAACTGTTTCTGAGCCGCGAGGTCCACACAGGAAAGGCTTTGAAGCGTTTGCCGTATGAGAGCAGTTCAAATAGGCAGCATGGGTGAGGCATCGTGTGCTAGATGCTGTATGGCAATAATTCTCTTTCTGATCAGCTGCTGTAGAGCTGTGATTCCACACTCAGACACAGTAATATAAATACTTCGAGTGGTGCAGTGAGACTAATATGGAAAAAGATGACCCGCTGTGACAACCTCTAATGGGAGCAGCTGAAAGAAGAAGAAGAAGGTGCAGTGAGAGTAACAACGCTAAAGCAGCTATGGTATTTGGAATAGTTTGGCTATTCCATGGACCATTATATTGTTACAGGTTAATTACAATCAGATGCCTTAAACTAATAAAAAATATGTGGTTAATTTCAGTGTATTTGATAAAGCCGCGTCAGGGATGTGGATCTAAAAAAGAAAGGGAAACCACACTGGAACAAAAGCACTGCTTTGACGCTGGGTGCCGCCAGTTTGCAAAACCGAGCGATGAAGTTGCGTACGCAAGGGATTGAGCTAGTGTGAAAATGTGCATGGCTTTACCCCAAGTTTAGGTTTTATACAATGCAATTTGAGTGTGGAAATGGGAGTACGCATTATTCATGAGGCCCCTGGTGACCAGAAGTTCACAAAATATTCCAGATGCAGTCTTATAAGCATATAATACAATCTTGCATTCATTTTTCTTTTTTAATTGCTTGTGCACACTGGTTTGATGTTGCCTTTAATTTTCAGAGGCTATATACATAAGGATCATTTATGCATTTTAAATCTGGGCTTCATAACTAAACATATTTTTTAAAACTCAATTTTACATGCTATTTTAAGCATGCTGTTTTCATAAACAAAAATCTGAAAAACACAATCATGCATTTTTAATCATTAATTTGAAATCTTTCATTTGAAGCAAAGGACTCAAATTAACTGATTATGACAAAGGTAACTCAAATAAATATACTGGTATATGGTGATTAAATGCAGAAACATCACTAGTAAAAATAGAAACTATCAGCATATAAACTTTTAAAAGATAAAGTTAACTTTTTAAAGATAAAGCTAAAATAAGCCACACTACATAAACATATGAGGGACATTCAAAAAGTTTCCACACTTTTATATTTTCATTGGAAACGGTCAAGCCAGGAGGAGTAGTAATTGGGCATTAAAAAGTTGGTACGACACTGGGAAAATTGCATCGCAAATGAAGGTGACTATGTAGAAAAGTGATGTAATTTGTTTTTGAAAAAAGTGTGGAACCTTTTTGAAAGTCCCTCGTACAATGTAGTCTGCTGGCTGGTTATCTAAATAAAGGCACATAACTAAAGTAGGCTGGGGTTCCAAAGGGAGAATGTCATTTTACTGAGTTGAAGGAGTTGGTGCGCACAGTAGTATACTGTCAGGGATACTGTGGCAGCAATGCTAAATGCACAGTATACCCCATGGGCAAAGGAATTTCCCAAGCGAGTTTCTGTGTTACATTCTTGGCCTACTTAAATGGCTGAAAGATACTTGTGCTTGTGATGCATCACTCTTTAGTGATACAATTGCTTTATTTATTCTCATTGCTCCTGATGTTTAAATTTACTTAAAATGGGATTTATACTACTACTTAGTTACTTGCTGACGATATTTGGGAAAATTTTTAATGTGTTCATTCTGACTATATTAAGTATTCACACTTTGTAAAAATGTTTTACAGTTTTCTCAGAATACAACACTTATTACTGCAGCAAAAATACATAATATTTAGAAACTACTTATTAGAAAATTAACTAAACTGACAGCCTAGAAATTAATAACTAAACGGATGTAAATAATTAAAATATCACTATAATCTACTTTTGTTGTACATATCTGAATGAATGTGACTTATTTACTGGTTATACTTAATGCTTATAAACAAGGTATTGTGATGCTGTAGTGATAAGGTGGCATAATGTGAACTTTTGATTTAATCCCATTCTGGTGTCTTTGAAGCTTCTCAAAGCTTAATGAGTAAGAAAATAAGCATAAAAAAATAAAATATATGAATTTTTTTAAGTAAAACTATTTTATTTACATGTTTCTTTAACCACAATTTTCATGGTTATATGTGACTATATGGGGCGCACATAAATTAATTGATTCAAACAATTCTTAAAACTTGCTTAGCATGGTGAGAAATCACAATGTTTTTTTTTTTATAATTTATGACGAAAGTAGCTTTTCTATTAATTAATTGAATTTCCTAGGGGAAGAAAAACTTCACAAGTAAACCAAGAGCAGCCAGTTCTAAAACTGAGCCATAAAATTCCTAATCTAAGTTTAATTATTTGTTATGCTAGAGTGTCTGTATAAGCGATTCATACTGTGAACCTCTGACAGGCCTGAAAAGTATGCAAGAAGTACCTCATGGATGCTGAAACCCATGAATGTGGCTTAAAAAGAAGGAGGGAACTAAAAAATAGACATGAAACATAAAGTACAATTTTTATTGCTAACTGAAGAATTTTCCCAGTTTTCAGGGTCTGTATGACCCTCATAGAGTTACATGGCAGAAGAACAGGCAAAAAAAAAACGTTCAAACAATAGGACTCTCCTGCTTGTTCTAAATAAAATGGATATGTGCCATGCCCAGAAGATACAATACAGGAACATAGCTGAGTGGTACAAAACCAAGAAAAACATGACTTGGATGCACCATCTCAGCTCACTACCTGCAAGAGGAAAAGGGAAGACTAGGTAGAATATTAATCAGACCTTGATCAGAGAAGTTGGCACTGGGACTATAATATTTCTAATAGCAAACTAGCCATAGCTTGTACTGATATTTAAGAACATAAACTCTTAATCCAGGGTCTCGAAACAGAATACTTAGTCCATAGTACATAGTCTACAGATGTTTTCAATCATATTGGATTGGGATGAAAATAAAGTAGTAGCAGTTTACAAAATAACTGATCAATGACCTGGGCTATTTGGAGAAAATACAGATGATGATTTATCAAATAAAACAAAATATTGTTTTAGGCAGATGACTATGTTATACATCCCAAAACAAAAAATGTTTGTGGAACTATGGGATTATGTGATTATTGCAGTGAGTATTATTTGACCCAACAATCGGGACAACCAAGCTCCCAATTGTTGTCTCTGCTCCCCACAATTAAAAGATGTATAGGTGTTCATCACCCTTGGATAGAGCGTGAGTCTTTCTGAGGAATACTTTGATTTTTATTAGTAATAATAATAATTCATTACATTTATATAGTAGATCAGTGAATAATTTTAGTGCATTTTTTCCTTCTCTAGGGACAATATAGCTGACTGCACAAGTAACCTCTTCTGTTATCTGACAGCAAAAAAACATTCCGATAGTCCCTTTGGGAGGTTATGAGGTATCTTTTAGAAAGAAAGCATTAATTAATGGAGATGATTACCATGCACTTACGAATGACAACAATTTGACAGTGACAAATGTAATAGTTAAAATATTCCTGTAAAGATAACTGACTATGGAGCCCACACAGACTTTGATTTTGAATGGCATATTTGAAAACTCAACATATGTTTAAGTGCACCATCTCTAAAGAAACTTAAATGTTTTAATCATTTTAGAAGGGAGAGCAGAAGCAACACTACAACATTACACTGCATACAATTCTGGAAAAAAGGCGACCTTCAGTCTACCATAATTGGTTAATAGAGCTATTGTTTTTAATGGTGATACTGCAGAGTTCAGGCTTTTTTAATAATTAGATGTTCACTTTAGGTTATTCTTCTGATGACAGTAATGCTGGTTGAAAGTATTAGCTGGGCCGTTCAGATTTACAGTTTTATCTACTTAAATTCAACTTTTGTTCACATTTGAAATCTGTATTCATCTGGGCACATACTGCAGTGCTGCCCCAGCTAACTAGTAATTTACGCTAGTCTATATCTGACCCTCTGTCTAGAAGATGCAATTAGTTCTTACACAGGCTTTGATGAATACAGTTTATGTTTTATCACACTACTGTATCTGTCTTAGCTTGAAACTAAATTAGAGTACTTAATATTAATTGGAATTTAAGGAAGATGGGTAAATCTAAATTAAATTATTACAGGATAAAATATCAGTATTAAAATCAGAAGACACTAATGAAAAAGGTAAACTAATTAAAAAGGATAAGTAAAATTAATTTGAGCTTCCGTCTTCGGCAATTTGTCATTGCCTTTCCCATGAAGATTCTTAATTCAGAGAAAACTCAGGTAAAGCTATAAAATAGATGCAATGTGATAACATATATATAATCTGCCCAGGGGCACATATTCCACAATTAATTAGGCCTTAACATCTACATAGATAGATACATAGATAGGATTCATAAAATATTTAGATCCCTTCACTTTCTGTACAAGTCATTGTGTCGATTTATTTGACAATGGATAAATTTGCCATTTTTACCCATCAGTCTACTCTCAATAACACATAATGATAAAGTGAAAATCTTTTTTCAGAAAGTTGTGCAAATTTTTAAAAAATCAAAACTTGAAGTCTGTCATTCATATAAGCATTCAAACCTTTTATTCTGTCCTTTGTACAACAGCAACATTTACTTATATAGCATATATTTATATAATATATAATTCATTCAAAGAATACAGCTTAAAAGTGCTGGAAGCCCCTTTAGGCTTTGAGTCTTCTTGAGTATGTCTCTACAAGCTTGGCACTTCTGGATTTGGGGATTTCATCCCATTCCTCCTGGCAGATCCTCTCAAACTCTGCTACATTGGATGGGAAACATCTGTAAACGGCCATCTTCAGGCCTCTCCACAGATGTTTTACAGGGTTTAAGCTGGGTTACTGTGACGGTGCGGGTCCTGCTCCATGCTCCATCTTCCCTTGTGGGAGCCTCTCCAACCTAACACCGTTGGTAATGTAACCAGATGAGCTGATCTGATGGGGACAAATCAAACTGAGCAAGGGGATGATGCAAAAGGTGCAAGTGCTTTTATTAACAACAATCAAAAAAATCAGTGGCCAAATAAATACTGAAGTGCTTAAAGTTCAATAAATAAATAATCCATAAATAGGTAAAAAAAAAACCCAAATGTTTAAAACAAGGCTAAAACACAAGAATAAAAACCTACAGCAGTCATTGGGCCCACACCAGCCAAACACAGCTCCTTCCCAGTCTCTCCAGCTCACCCAAGGTTTGCTCAGCTTAAGAGACTTCAGCAGTCGCGGTCCTCTCGCTCCGATCCCCATCTTGGCTGCCTCTTCTGGCATCTGCCAGACTGCTTGGTGTCGTCTTCCTTCTTGCACACGTAGTCATCCCTTAGATCCCTAGGGAGGACTCCTTCTCAATAAAACCCACAGCTACACATTGTCACTGGGTGTGATTTGTTCCTTGAGCGATGATCCTTCGCTCCACACAGGGCCCCTGACCACACTAACCTCTCTCTTTCACCCCCTATGCTCTCGCAGCCTCTTTCATTTCTTCTTCTTTCTTTTTTTATTAAAAAAAACCTGCAGCCATCATTGGGGCAAACCAGCCAAGCCCAGCTCCTTCCCAGTCTCTCCAGCTCACCCAAGGCTTACAATGGTGGAGAGACCTTACCCGACATGGTCCTCACACTACGAACCCCTGTCTTGGCTGCCTCCACCAGCGTCTGCCAGACCACTCGGGGTCAGTTGTCCTCCATCCTTCTCACACACAGTCTCTCAGGTCTCTAGGGAGGACCACCTCGATTGGACCCACTCCTCTGAATAATCAATGGGTGTGATCCATTCCTCGATCGCCAATCCTTCTCTCCACATGGGAATAATGACCACACTGACCTCCCTCTTTAAGCTGGCTGGCTTTCTTGCTTGCTTGTCCACTCTCACTGCCCCAATGCCACACTCTTGCTCTCCAAGCCTTTTTTCCCTCTTTTTTCTTCGTTTACCTCTCTCTGTACCAACCCATACTTATACGGCTCCATGGGCACATTGCAAGAATCCGATTAAGTAATTGAGAATGATTGCACCATCACGTGCAGGTGCGACTCGCCCCAATTACCTCATCAACTCCTCCTGGCTGGATGATTGCCCCCACAGAGACTGACACAGCCAAATGAATTATTTAAACACTGGCTTTTCATTCAGAACCGTGGACCTGCTACATCACAATCAATCAGAGACTTGTCCTCAAGCCAATCCAGCATTGTCTTGGCTACATGCTGAAAGGTGACGTGTCATCTCAGTCTGAGTTTGTGTGCACTCAGGAGCATGTTTTCTTCAAGGACCCCTCTGTGTTGGACTGCATTCATCTCACCTTCAATTCTGACTAGATTCCCTGTAACTACCTTAGAGAAGCATACTATAGTATGATACTGCCATCACTACAGCATTGGGATGGTGGTAGGTAGGTCATGAGCATTGCCTGGTCTTTGGCAGACAAAGAGCTTGAATGTATTTGATTGTTTCTCTTCAGACAAGGGACTACTTTCCTCACACTCTGAGTCATTTAAATGCTGTTTTAAAAACACCATAGCAGAAGACATTTGAAGCTCTGTTAGAGTGATCATTGGGTTCTTTATCACTTTCTCAATCAAGACCACTCTTTCCTGGCAACTCAATTTGACCAGAAGGCCTGGTGCAGCTCTCAAAGCTTTAGAAATGCTTTTATAACCCTTGCCCTGATCTATAATATGCCTCATCACAATTTAATCAAAGAAGTCTACAAAGGTAGATTTCAAGGCTACCTTTTGGTCCTAAATTTTTATAGGAGCTTATTTACACATGTGTGCTCCTTTCTAAATGACATTCAATTGCACTAATTAGCCACGGGGGACTCCAATGACACAACTCAAGGATGATTAAAGCAAACAGGATGCACCTGACCACAATTTGGAGTGCCACAGCAAAGAGACTGAAAATTTATATGCTTTTTACTTAGAGTCAGAACAGGAACTTATTCAGCTTATTCAGCTTCTGATCTGACTCTAACAGCGGCAGTATAAATTCACACCCGATCTGACGCTGTACGTTCACAAATAATATTGCATCACTTCAGTGATGTTTTCTGATTGGTAATATTCGCGTCATAAAATGATTTCTTCAAAACGTCACATATATTTGTCTCTTTCTTTTTTTAAATTGTGCGTTGATCACCACCAGCATGTTGTAGCACACAGCAACTGGCCACCTGCATGTTCTTGCGCGCACTGAATAAGGCAGCGCTATATGCAATCATCAGATTCAAATGTTAACAGTTAACAGTTCACACACACGCAAGGATCGTTTTTCCTACATTTACAATGTGTGTACCTGTTACAACGTACACACTTCTGTCTATACTGTGGTTTCTATTACACACCTGAAAGAAAGAGACAATATATGTGAAACATCATCGCACTAATGCAATATTATTTGAAAACGAACAGCATCAGATCGGGTGTGAATTTATACTGGAACTGGAAATTCTCTGATGTGGAATCAGTTCTGTATCGTTGTGGGCGTGGGTGTGAGAGGTGGACATAACTGGGAATTACTGTGAATGTGATTGGTGTTTTGAGATAATGAATAGAGCATCAAATTACAAGGAATTCTCAGATGTTGAATTCTCTGATGTGGCGAGATAATACCTGACACACAAACATAGGTGAATCAGTTGTGCTTGATTATTATTTTGAGCAAACAGACACCGCAATGGCCACAGCTCTGTCTCGAATGAGGAGGTTGTTCTCTTCGGAGGCTTTGGCTCTGCTGCAAGAAATGGATGATTGCGACTCAGACGGTGGCGAGGAAGTTATTTTTGATATCGAGGAAGACGACGAGACAGACACAGAGGAGAGCCCAGATGAGGATTCTATATCAGAGAAAGAGAACAGAAGCCCTCCCCGCAAGAAATGTCCAGTCCAACATAAGAACAGCGCAGCTGCACCAGGCATAAAGGCAAAAGATGGCACCATTTGGCTACAAAAAAATAAACGTGTAATGCCACGAAAAGTGCATGCAGACACTTTAGTTTGCAAGCATTGGTACGAGAATGCAGTCACAAGTACACTGCAGAGCTATAGCGCGTCTTTATGTGAAAACAGCAGTGTCAGATGGGGAGTGTCTGATGATTGCATATAGCGCTAAAGTTACTGCTCTGTACTATTCTTTCCTCTGCATGTCCTGGAGTACAAAAGGAACAGCATACAGCAACATGTGGGGACTGGCAATATCGGGGAAAAAAAACACGCGGTCACTGATTACAAACTGCAAGATATTATGCGAATGAATATGAATAATATGAATAATGTTGCATCCGTGCCACAAACTTTTCCGAACTGTACTATACAGGTCATAAAACGAATAATTCCAAATATCATACATACCTATGTCTCTGTTTTTTTTTTGACATCATGGACAATAACTTGATAAAAAGAAAATCAAGTGGCGGTTAGATATGAAGAAGGCAGATTCGCCAGCATTTGTGTGCCAGATCCCTGGGTGGGGGGCGATAGTACATATCGTGATACACTGCAGAGCTATAGCGAGTCTTTATGTGAAAACAGCAGTTTCAAATGGGGGGGGGGGGTTAGGGGGGGGAAGGATCCGGAACGCGACTGAGAGAATGAAAAGTGAATAAAAAAAAATAAAAAAAACAAAAGCTAACCTTTACAAGTATCATAAATTACACCGGCTGTTACAGACTGAAGTCAAATGTATGTTTTTTATTCTAAAATAGTAAGAATAAAAGCAGCTCACTTCTCAAAAGGGAGTCTGTCAGGATCGAACTCGTGACCTTTTGATTCCCAGTCAACAATTGATGCTGTTGCACCACGGCGGCAGTTGTAATAAATACGTGTCAATGTCGCACACTAAGGCGGCTTTTTTTTTCTGCAGTTATATTTTTGAATAAAAGCGCACTTCTTATAGTTTATGCCTACATTTTGACACTTACTACTAGAATATGAAAAACGTTTCTGTTTTAAAAATGTGTTTACACATATTACTGTAGAAGTGGAACACACATGAAATGCATGTGTTCCAAATAACAATCTAATATTTCCACTCTAAAACTCCACTTCAATCCCAGATAATCAATCAAGGCATGAGCTGGGAGAAGTTTGTGCACGTTCTAAGTCGGTGGGGAGATGGAATAGCCGGCTGCTTGCAGCTTGTCTTTATCTGCACATTTAGAAGACAAAAGACGCTAGCGAAGAGGTGCGAACAGATTTAAGAAGCGATTTAAAGTGGGACGGATCTACGAGTTTTTTCGTAGGCTCTGGTAATTCTAGTGTTAAAGAGATTGTTATTTTCATGGGAATTGTTACATATGCATTATTTTCACTTTTACTTTAAGACTACAGTTAAAATAACATTTGGAATTAACTTTTCTCCAAGATTGCATTGAATTTTGATTCCTTGTTTGGATTCACATTGTGACAACGCAACATATAACTTGAGTGAATATTGTTTCTTTCTCTCTAATAAATAAACTAATCTTTTTCGAATGTTTGTCCCTGTGATTTGTTAATTGTCATAGAAAAACCTATTCTAACAGAAAACTTTAAACGTTGTAATATGAATGGCATTTCAAGATCTCCTTTTGTGTCTAATGTTATTTGTGGAATATGTACCACATTACCTTTCTTGTCATTTGTTAAAATTTACATGTTAGAATTGTTTGACCAATTTTAAAACAACTAATCTTGTTCCATTGCATAGTCCATCACTCATACAGAAATGACACAATAACATTACGATACATCCTTCTTTCAACAGTAATTTGGCCAGTGGAAGACCGGGCAGTGTTAACGGTTCTAGTTATTCTTTGGGATATTGTAAGTTGATGTTTTCATCTTCCGCACGATCACCACCAACTGCTTCAACATAGTCTATTGATATGCATTTAACCAATTTGCTGTGTAACCGATCAACAATTTTTGTGTTAATTCGTTTGACTTCATTGTTTCTTGGTGCCATATTTAGATGAATTGGTGATTCTAAACTGGATCTTCATAAGTGTGTGCGTGTTGTGATAGATTAGGGTCTCCGTGATCCCTTGAACCCTCAGACTAGACGTCAGACACCAGGTAAAAGTCCAAATATGAATATTTATTATAATAATAAAGTGCACAAAGCACCCTCCTCTCCACAATACTCAATAATAAATCAATAATCAATAATAATAAACTCAATCCTCCACTCCCAGACGCGTTGCCACCCTTCCACCCAGCTCAGCTCAACGTCTGGGATTTCCCATCGTCCTTTTATATTCCCTGACCCGGAGGTGTTCCTGTCCAACAGTCCACAGTTCCTTTTTCCTTCCGGGTCAGGGTAAACAGTCCTTCTCTTCAACCCGGGAGCACGTCGCTCCTTCCTGTCACGTGACTGTGACGTACTCCCGGGTTATAGGGCACAGAAGAGTCCACGAGCCCCCCTACAGCGACTCGCGGTGGCCCCCAAGGTATCCAGCAGGGCTGTGTATAAAAACTGCATAGTCCATGAGGCCCTGCTGGAACTCGGGGCACGTCCACGCTGCTGGGAGAGCTCCTCCTGGCGGCCTGGAGGTGAGGGCCGGAGTAGAAAGCCGGCAAACCTTCACAGTGTTCATAAGTAAGCTCTTTAATGGATTGGTGTCTGTCCAGGTTAAGTGCCGGAATGCACCCGATAACTGTGGTATTGTTTGAAAAAAGTTGTAAGTAGGGAGTGACTTGAAAGAATGTCATGTCAAAATTCTCCATCTCGCAGGACTTCCTTCCAAAAAGTCTCTTCAAGAAGTCACGTCTCGTCGCAGGATTAGTCTCGTCTCGTGATTTTTAATACACTTGCAAACTTTTCTGAAAACATGTTTTCACTTTGTCATTATGGGTAATTGAATGCAGATTCATGGGCAGAAATGGCAAATTTACCAATCTAAAATGAAAAGTACAACACAGCAAAGTGAATAGGCCTGCATACTTTCTGAACTTCACTATAGATAGATAGATACTCTCAAGACCATCTGAAAGTATCACTGAAAAAGCTATAAGGTAAACAGCCCATGATCGAGGTCCAACTCTGACATACGTTGAAAGTCAGTGCCACCGTAGTTGAAGAAAATGGAAACAAAGTGATATGGCAAACAATGTCCCAATTACAAATTTCCTGATTTTGCTGCACACTTGTCTGTCTTTGGTTTAGATCTTCGCTAACATTTTGACTCTTGATATCATCTCCTGCTCCTTTCCTCTTACCGTTGTGGCCTGCCAATTTTTCTTTAGCTCTGACATACAATATTGTGCTGAACACTGTGAGGCAAGGCAGGTGATCAAAGCATAATCTGAGACAGAAAGTACCAGGAGATGGAAAGTACTTGGAAGACTGAATTGTTCTCAATAGAAAATCTAGAACCTAAACAACCAGAAAAAAACATCAATACTGATTACCACAATAAAAACTAAAACATTAAGCAAGAATCAAAGTTAAAAAAAGCTGTCACCAACTCGATTTATTTTAATCTAACACTCTCAAACTTTTTTTTTTAAGAGAATCCAGTGTCACTTAAACACTGCTAGCTGCTGTTACCATCGAAAGGTGTGATGACATAACAAATCACATGACTGGCAACGTGCATTAGCAACTGTAAATAAAATGGCAATAGATATGCAAAGACACTTAGAAATAATAATAATAAAAAATCCCTCAAGATGCTGTCAAATAAATGATGAGTAATAAATAATTTCCCCTTTTGCTATAGTACCTTGGATTATGTTATTTTTTAGATTTGTCTCTCAATTAATGTTCATAACTGTCTTAATTTTGTTTGCCCCTCTATATTTCCTTTAATTTATTTAATTTTAATTAATTGTACTATTATTTTCTGGATTGTTAATTTCATCTTTGTATTTTACTATGAAAGTATTTTTCTTATTTACTTAATTGCTATAATTAATTAATTTTGTTTTATTTAAATTAATGAATGGCTAAAGCATATTTTCTGATTAATTTAATTATTGATTTGAAAAATGTAATTAGTGAAGTTTTGATATTTTGTGAGCATTCTTTTTAGCTTCCTCTAATGGAAACAATTTTATAAGAAGCATAATGTAGTAATTTTCTCAAGTTTTTATGTAGAAATTTTTAGTTTTGACAAAGTTGTAATTCATTATTGGTACAATTGTTATTTATTTTACAATTCCTATTTTTAGAGGTTTATTTTTATGTTTCTTTATTATTTCACTTCTGCTATTTTGTATTACTTCAGTCACCATCATTTTCAGGTTTTTTTTTTTTTACAGATGGACATTTTGTAGTTGGCACTACAGTGCTCTTACCATGATGTGACTCTTCCTGGTGTCCAAAATTGTGGAAATTTTAATAGATATATTCTCAGTGTTTTTCATCTGACCTTTGCATTGTCTTGTTGACTGTTATGATTTGCTGAGATTGCAAAATGGATGTTTTGCCTCTAAACACTAGGTTTCACACCTCGATTGTGGCCTGAAAACACAAACTAAGTTTTACCCCAAACTTACAAAGAACACGAAACAATAAAATTTAATAAAAAAGTATAAAAAAAACTGACTCAAATTAAAAAGAAATTTTCTTTTTTATTTAAAGAATTGAATGACAAAAAAATCTGGAAAAAAAGTATATGCCTAAAAAAAACAGAATATTAGTGTTCTGACCAAAGGTTGGTTAATGGAAGTTTAGAGGACTGGAAGATGGTGAAGCATAGTCAAAAAGGCAAGTTGAGGTCAAAATTAAAACAAATCTTTCACCAAAACAATAAACAAAGGTCAAAGTCTAAGATGAAGAGAGAAGTTTGTCACACTAGAAAATATTTAGAAACTAGACACCAGAATGGTTTTGAATGCCATTCAAGATTTAAAATGTGACTTTTGGGACAAGCACCCAATTGTTACATTATAGCATATGTTACAACCATAGCTTCTATACAATGGCAGCGACCACAGAAAATCAAAATGGAGAATATCACAACATAATGTTAATAAAAATAAAAACATTCAAATCCAAACATATGATGGAATTAGTTAACTAAGCTCTGGAAAAAATGTGTTCAAAGTAGAAAAAATGAGTAAAAGATTAATGTGAAAGAATTAGATATTATTATCTATACTAATAAAAGGCAAAGCCCTCACTGATCACTAATTCTCCAACTTCCCGTGCAGGTAGAAGGCTGAAATTCGGCAGGCTTATTCCTTACAGCTTACTTACAAAAGTTAAGCAGGTTTCATTTGGAAATTCTATGCATAACGGTCGACAACGTCCGCCATGTTAAACTTTCTTATTTATGGCCCCATCTTCACGAAATTTGGTAGGTGGCTTCACTGCGCTAACCGAAACCGATGTACGTACTTATTTCGGTGGTATGATGCCACTGTTGGCCGCCATATTGAACTTTCCAACGGTTTTTGTTACTTACAATATGGGCCCATCTTCAAGAAATTTGGTACGCGGGTTCCCAACGCTAACTGAATCCTACTTATGTACATATATACATCCATAGCCTGCAGCTCAGTCGCCATGTGAGGCGGCGTTGGGTCCCCCATCCCCACGCCTCCTACGTAGTTGGCTGCCTGCCTATATAAGGCCATCCGTTGCTCCGGTCTCTTCATTCCCTTCCTTACTTCGCCACGGTATTCACGTCTCCCTACTGATAACTGCAGTCTTTTTATTGAATCCACAGCTTCTCCGCTGTTTTATGGTTCGTTTATTGCGATTATAGTTATTGTGTAGGTATTTTAGACTTAGTTTACATTGTTCAGGTACCCATTTCCTTTATTGTTCCAACCGTACCCCCATTAACATGTCTATCGAGGTGATCATCAGGTGAACTGTCACTTACCGAGTGATTTCCATGCCCGGAGATGGCGACTGCCTTTTCCATTCTCTGTGTTACATATTGCACGGCCATTTCAGGCTCACTCTTGATATCCAGAAGAACATTGTGTCTTATGTATTGAATGACTGGGACAGGTTCAAGGTGTGGACTGATGACAGTACTGGAAATGATTATACTACACAGGAGCACTATAAGAGAGAAATGCTTAAGCCTTTCACCTATGGTTCTGCATGTGAGTTGATGGCTGCCGCTGAATTGTTCGGTTGTCACTTTCAAGTGTACCGAAATGGCCAAATATTTTACACCTTTGGACAACCGCCAATGCCTCTTAAACATCTTAGTTTCACAGGTGACGATTTGAGTAGTGGACACTTTGATGTTTATGAATGTTTAAACTCTCAAAAGCTGGATGCGAAGTTATTGATGAAACCCATTTCAATTCAAACGCCTCCAATTTCCAGTAAGGCTCTGCTTCGCAATGACAATTAATAAATCTCAGGGACAGACCCTACAAAAGGTTGGCATTGACTTGAGACAAGATTGCTTTTCACATGGCCAACTATATGTTGCATGCTCAAGAGTAAGCTCAGTGCACAGCTTGGTCATATTACAACCGGAGGGCTGAACTGACAACGTGGTATACAAAGAGATCCTTAACAAATAATTATTGGTATATTTTCCCTCAGTTTAAAAAGGTTTACTTTTCTTCTTAATAAAAATTTAAAAGCAGTACTTCGCCGCTGCAAAGCTAGTTAACTAATAACCCCAAAAATCAGGTAGGGCAATATAAATAAATAATCAACCTGAAGAACCAAGAAGGAGGAAGCTTGTAAACTGCATGTTTAATTTTCTCTTCATGAAGAAGGTACACTCCGTCGCAGCAGTCTGTGAAGGAATGGTCACAGAGCAAAGTTACAGTCCTATATTTATAAACAATTGAATTTACAGAACAGTGGTTGGTTCATTAGCATACACACCTCTTATATGCCTAAATAAAAGGCTCATTCTTTGTCCTTCTCAGTACTTCTTAAAGTTCAGCTCTTATCCTTTTATGGAAACGGACAACTGCCAAGTCCTACACCTGCCACTCTCTTTCATCCTCACCACATTCTCTCACATTCTTTCTCCTTGTTGCTCACACACTGTGGCTTGTTTCACTCTTCATGTTACTTATAAGATGAATGATATATTTTAAAATGGACAGCATAACTATATTACCCCAAGATAACTACATTGCCCCTTAATCTTCTTTATTTTCTTTCTCATTCCCCCATCCCACATTTGGGACTTCTTAAAGTCCCACTATATTTTAGACCCAAGATGAGAGAAATAGTGCCAGGTTTCAACAACCTGTGCACTCTTGAACTTCAGGGGGGTATTTTCCGTACGTCGCTTAAATCCTCCGAGATCAGGTGCATCATCTTGGATAAGTTAATGCCGGTGACACTCATTCGGGATAGGTCGGTTTTTCAAACGCAGTCGTGTATTAGATTAGTCGAGCTGGATCTAATCATACGAGATGAATGCGCGCGCGTGAAAAGCCCATACATATTGAGTCTAGAAAACATGATCAGCAAGTCTTTGATAGGCTGTAACAAAATGACAAAAGAACGGGCGCATTTTTTTTTTCACACACGCGGCGCAAGACCTTTTATTCGAAGGACATGAAGAATTTCAACATTTAATATGCACAAGGGGTAACACTGCAAAAGCAGCCCAGACCAGAAAAGACGACTGGCAAAAAGTGGCCGTCAAATTAAACGCTAAGTAGTGTGCATTGTACTTACTGAATGCAGCGTTTCATTTCCTATGTGTCAGATTAATTATTATTTAATATGTCATAATTCCAGATCAAACGTGAGCACAAGGAAAACATGGGAACAGGTTAAAGTGAAGTACAAGAATATACTTCAGACTGGTAAATATTGGATATATAACTATTTAAAGAATTGTTGACATAAAGAATCATATATAATATAAAAAAACATTAATTTTAAAGCTAATAAGGAGGCAGACAAGCAAAAAACAGGTGGAGGTCCACGCGGTCCAGACCTAACCCCTGCAGAAGAGTTGGCTCTCCAGCAAAATGCCCATCGCCCTTTTTATGAGAGCATTCCAGGGGGAAGCTTCTCCACAGAACCAGTGGCAGGATGCAGTGTTCACTTCATTTCAGGTAAAGGATGGTCATTGCATATTTGTCCTCCATGTGTGCTATAGGTATGTTTCATATAGCCCTCTTTTTTGTTGGGTCAGTTGCAGGGAATGTCATATCCCTTGAACCTGTGTCTGACCAAAGAGATATTGACGAAGGTCAAATATTTGATGAAGACACTGTGTCTGATTATTCATCAGGAGGAGAGGTATATTTTCCAAATAATGTTTGATCAAACTCCACTCTGATCAGTCCCATGTGCCCCAATCACATTTGGAAATCCTGGTAATGAGAATGTTAGGCTGTTTGTGGGATTCTTTATGGAACTGTGGGTGTTTTAGCCTGTGTATTACCTACATGCAATGGCATGATACACCTCTTTTATTGTCTGCACATGCAGGTGTCCAGGAAACACAATGAAAACCTGAAGGAAATGTTTCAGAGCCATACAGACTTTACGAATTGCCTGACAAACTGCACTTTTCGATAGATGTTCCGCATCGCCTACAGTATATAAAAAAGTGCCTCTTGTAAGAAACCTCAAAGCAATGCATACTGTCTGTGTGGTTGTGAGAGCCCGACTTCACCGAGTTTGACTTTGAATATACGGAGCTAATAAATCTTTGACGTACAATATTCCTCAGCTAAAGCGGTATCTTTCGTACAGAATTTCCTCTGGGAGCAATAAAGGATCTTGCCGATCGCGCAAAACCCTCTCTCTCTCTCTATATGAAATTCTCTTCGTATAATTTGCGCACCAATATCAATTGGTCACTCATTCATGAACGGCGAAGCCATGACTGGATGACTTCCACGCACCGTCACTGATCACGTGTGTAAACTAATCCTTGTTTACGTAGAACAAACCTGCTCCGAGTAGGATGTGTTGCTATGACAACACTTCCAGCAAGAGTTTCGAAAAACCGACAGATCCAGGATCAGGCCAAATCGTCAACAATTACATCCGGCTAAACGACTAATCCACGTACGAAAAATACCCCCCAGGTCTGACTACCTGAAGGCTCAAAGGCCAAACAGCTGCCCCCTTTTGGGAAATCATGAATACTTAAGATAATCACACAAATCAGTGTGAAATAATATCAGTAACAGCAAGCAGCAGTAGTGATATGGAAAATCAAATTCAAACAATAACTTAAAGTACTTTTTCTTCATCTGAAGAAAATCCTCCATAAAAAAATGTTCTAAGCTATATATTCCAGAAGAAAGAACAAGAGAACAATTTGCTTCCATGACTTGCTGGTCAATAATTTATAAAGTAATTTGGTGGATGGCAATTCTGAAGAGAAGTATTTGGTAGCAAAACTGAAGACAAAATCACAAAAGTGCAACACCTATTACAATACCTGCATTGGTCAATAATGCTCACCATACATTTGGCTGTGCAAGTGGCCCAACTGTACTGCTCATTATCCTTGGCTTCTGTCCATAGCTCCATATATCTGCTATTATTTTTGATATTCCATTTTATCAAAATCTCTTCTCCTCATTCTAATTTGGCCTATTTTACTTAGATCTGGTAAGAAGGTAACAGTGGGTTGTGTTTGCAATTAAAATAAGTTGACTAGTTTCAAAGACGTCCCACTATTACTTGAAGTTGACCTAGGTGTTTCTACTTTAATCCTTTCTAATTGTATAAATCATGAGAATTTCAAGAAAAGAGAGGCTGACAATTTAGTTACATCCGGTGGGGCTGCGTCCTACAAAAGTTAGGACAGGCCCGTTCATATCTGCTTGGGAAACAAGACTCTGTGGAATGTGACAGCCCTTGTTGAGGAATGAACCTGTACAGGTAGAAGGGTTTTTCGTGTTCTTTTGGGAATAAACTGTTGGGATTGAGTCCCTGGAAGCCACCACAAACTAGCTAAAAGCTAGGGGAGAAAGTAGAAGAGGGAGTGGGGCAGCTGTGTTACGGTCAAAAGTCCTTTTGGTCTCCTCCATATTGTTGCTGACTTGGGTCGTCAGCGGAGCTGAGAAAAGGGACTGAGGTTACTGAGGATGGCCAGGTTATAAAGGTTGCAACCAGATAGAAAGTAGAATAAGTGTGATTTGAGGTATAAGGAGAAGTGTGAAAAAAACTGATAAAACTGTGAGTGTATATTGTCATTGTAGGGGAGAATTAACAAATGTTTTTCATATAAAGACCATCAAGAAACATAATCGCAAATGGAACTTTGCATAATACCTTGGCAAGCTCTGTAAGCCCTGCTGTTTCGTTGAAGGACATACATGTGGCAAGATGATGGTCAACCTGTTGCTGCATCCAAACAATGCCATCCTTCACCTTTATGCCTGGTGCAGCTCCGTTGCTCTTATGTGTGAGTGGACATTTCTTCCTGGGAGGGTTTCTGTTCTCTTTTTCCGATGTAGAACCCTTATCCTTATCTGAGTTCACCTCTGTTATAGCATGTCTTTATTTGAAAACAGCAGTGTCAAATTGGGGGGAGCGTGATTGTAACTGAGAGAATAAAACTGAATTAAAAAAAAACCACTAACCTTTACAAGTACCATAAATTTACAGTGGATGTTACAAAGTCAAATTAAATGTACGTTTTTATTGTACAATAGTAACAATAAGAGCAGCTCACTACTCAAAGCAGTAATTCTGGGAAGCGGCCAGCATTGAACCCATGACCTCTTGATTATGAGTCAGCAGTTCTTACTGCTGCACCACCCAAGTGGTCATGTCAGTGTCATACCCTAACCCGATTTCTTTTTCTTCAGTTATATTCTTGAATGAAAGTGCACTTATTTTGTTATACTTGTACCTTTTGTCAAAGTGTTTATTTGATATTTGGACTTCAGTTATATACATTATACACTTAATGTCAAAATTTTGTCATTAGAACTATAACATGAAAAAAGTTTGTGTTTTATGTATGTGTTGAATATTTCTTGCATTTCTCGCATTTCCTATCATCATACACTTACACAGATCGTTGAAGACACAGAGACAGAGAGAGAGGTTAGGAGCATGCACTGATACAGCGCATTGCCGCACCCACCATATGACAAACCAACTCAGGATCCCAGATTAGGACCCGAGTGCATTCATGCAATAAGTGTCACCTCAGCACCAAACTAGTTCAGTTGGAATGGAACAGTGTGAAGACACAGAACACACATGAAATACAATATATTATTTACCCAATACAACTCCAGGCAGCTCACACGCAGATAAACAGACGAGCTGGGAGAACTTTTTCCCCGAGTTGAGCTGCAGCTGTGGGGGGATGGGACAGCAGGCTGCTTGCTGCTTGTGCTGATCAACACAAAAATATATTTTAGAAGAATTACCCTGTTAGCCTTAGACAAAATCTGAAACTGAAATAGAAAGAGAATTGTGCACATTCTTGAATAATATTCTGTAATTAAAAAGGGAATATGTTTTTTTTTTAAATAATTTCTATATAAAGTAGGAATTTACCAGTCCAGACTGTGGTTTTCTTCCTTGAAAGCTGTGCTGACTGAGACATGTTCCCTGGAGGACCCTGGTGTTTTACTGCCATCCATTAAAGAGTACAAACAGTGAACACAGAGACAAACACATATGATAATTGAGTGGAATGTTCTTATTTTATACAAGAACCTAAATAGAGCATGGCTCTTTAACACCACTCTGCCTTCTGTTTTCTTTTGATGTTGTTTCCCCTGGACGTATTTGTGTTCTTGGGAGGAGAGTTATAACACTGGGCTCTTATCACATTGCTTTATTAATGGGACCAGTTTCAGGGTTTTTATTTACTGATACACTCTTGCTCCTCAATCCTTCTAAAAAATATTTAAAGGGATGAGCAAAAGTGGGTTTACAGTTGTGAGTACGCAAAACTTAGTTTATTCTTGTATTATTATTTATTTGCTAATTATTGTATTAGTCTTCTTCTACTTAAAGCTATTGGGTTAATACATCTACTGCAACAATCATAACCTGCATGTCTTTTTCCATACGAACAACTGTAAACCTTCTTTTGCCCACCCCTGCATATAGCAAAATTGAGACAAGTGTCAACAAGGTGGGTAGAGTTGATTCTGTTATGATAAACTAATTTTATTTTACAAAGTTATCTTCATAGCAGCAAAGCTTATGTGCCAAAAGTTTGAATATTGTGAGGCCATTTGAAGTGCCTTTTCCCTTGGTATATATGTTAAGATTGACTTTATTTTATATTGTGAATGCTTACCTTTTTATTATAGATATGCTTTTTAATTGAGTGTTGTTCATAACAACAGCTAAACTAGATATAGCTACATAGGAGCATTTTTCTATTGAAGGATTTATTTTGAATATAAAACATTAAGTTAAATGAAACTTGTACATCGTGTTTACTAGCTACATGACCAATAAAAACAAATTGGCCAAGTTACAAGTAGAAACTTTACTATAATTACCATCTGTTTTACAGCTAGCATCGTTGTTGATAAGGGGTGATCAAAACAGGCCTTAAACCTCAAGGGATTTTAATATGGTATCCATAAGCAATCAACAACTATTGCAATACCGACTAATATTGAGCATAATGTTAAAGACATTTTATCTGTAGGTAGAAGCTACTTTTTCTAGTCCATCAGATTTAACACCACTTGAATTTGAACTCGGAGATTGGGCTGAATTAAATGTCTACAAGTACATGAATTGTTTGACTCAAAGGCTTTCTGGAAGCACTCCAGGTGTGCCCGGATTCTCCTCCGGCAGCACTTCCTGGTGTGGCGGAATTGCTGCAGTCCAGGGCTGTGGGATTGTCCAGGTGCCCCCTGGCGGTGGCCACAGTCCCCAACAGTTCATGGCCCTGATGCAATGTAGACGGGCTGCCCTCTTGCATCCCGAGGGAGATATTGCCCCTCTCCTAGTCCTTCCCTTCTCCAGGCGTCCTGGTGGGGCAAGGTCCCCGGTCGTCTGCCACAGTAAATTGGACTGTGTCCATGCCATCTACCCACCTCCTGTAGCTAATCAGAATCTTAACACATGACAACTACCATATATAGTATCACATTAGCACTTATAGCATATCAGTTAAGGTCAGTCCAATTTAAGCATTACCGTTTATTGATTTTAGTAACAGAATGAATAGTATAGCGTTTAACATAGAGAGAGAATTGTTATTTGACAGTGTCACACACGTGCGTTTAGGAGACTGCTAAAGGGCCTGGTGAATTGTAATACTACACCAGACCAGGGGGTGGCATAGTGTGCTGACTGTCTCTCTCAGTTTGTTGCAGACCATTCCCGGGAAATCTCACCAGGTTCCGGCACCTCTGATGATGTCACTTCCGGTTCCGGACTAGATGACATAATTTCCTTCCCCCGCCCTTAAAACCGCCATCTTACCTCCAAATATTCAGTTCTGTTTTGGACTGTGTCTTGTGAATATCTCTGATCAAATATTACTAAACTTTTTCAGCTGGGAAATAATATACGGGTGGCTGCCCCAAACCTTTATGATGTCTGAAGTTTCATTACTATCACAACAGGAATAATAGTAAACTTATGGGATGGTATATAACAAGTGTTTTGGGAATAGGGATACTGAGGTAAAAAATGTATAAATCCATTAATATAGATAGAGATATAGTTTTAACCAGTAGCTTTCAGTGGCAATACAGGACTAATAGTTAATCTAATGGCTTAATTGGATCTGAGGAAAATATAAAAATAGCCAAACAAAATAATAACTAAGCATAACAGAGATGGAGTGTCTTGTGCAAAGAGTTGCTGAGTGTGAAGTTTGTGAATTGGGAAACCCACATACAAGCTAAAGATCCCAGTTGGTGGCAGAAGATTTTAACATCAATAAGAAGCTTGGACACAAACCTTGCAGTTAAAATGTAACCTTGAAAAGCACCAGTGACTTGCATTAATGCAAGCAGTGCTCACATCTTCTGAAGGGAGGATAGACACCTACTGTCAGCTAGATAACTGCTTGCTTTAGTAGAGAACCAAAGCTGGATGTTAATCGGGATAACCTTGTGGATGCGAGCATGGTTGTTTGTATAAGGACTGTATCTCTGTTCATTGTTATAAACGCCATTGGCAACACAAACTAGTGACCTTTGAAGGTACTAATAAATGGTTTGATCATAGACAAACTAACATAGCTAATGTTTATCAGATGAGAAATAAATCAAATTGTTACTTTAGAACAAGGAGAATACAACATTAATCAATCTTAACGCTTAACTTTATCAAGTCAAAGTTCAGTATATCAAAACATAAAGTATTTATAGCCACAAAATTCAAATCCAACAATGAGAGAGAAACAGAAGTTAAAGCTAATGTCACAGCTGCAGCAATAGGAGGTTCCACACCTTAGCCTCAAGATAAAGAAGAATGGGCACATAAAAAAGGATGAGATTTTTTCCAGATTGTGGGTGCCATAAACATCACCACTGACAAGAGTCAACAGTCTGCTGGCTTAGTGGCTGAAAAATTCTGGAAATAGTTGAGGTTGGGGGGGTGGGGCCATAATTAAATCCTTAGGACAACCAAAATAACTGCTTGTGCTCCAGTTCACATTAGCTCTAGGTAGAGAGCTTAATGATCCACTAGATTGAGTAAATAGTCATGATCCACTCAAATCAGACCCATCTTTACATCAGCAACTTTAAACTATCTATACTATGGCACAACAGGTGAAGATGAGGATGATAGCAGCCCAGTTAAGACAATTTCATTTTTACAACCTGAAACACATGCCTACTTGGCTGTTTCAGATGTCTACTTACTCAGTCATCACTATCTGTTACATCTGTGAAACTGGACTGTGTTTATGAGTTTGAGTATCATCTTATGGGCTTTATGAATCTTTAATTAGACAAGTGGTCAGCATCAGGGTTTTTCGGTGGCTTTCTATTTGGTGCATTATTTGTTTTATTTTAATATAACAACACTGTTCTTGTTTCTGTGGGTGAGTGTGTGCGGGCCAAGTCAAGACTGGGTGCTTTCCTGGTGCGCCATATATAATAAATAAATTAATTATGTTCTTTTAAACAGTGAAATTCTGAGCATTTCATGGATGCTAGATATTGTACAGTATATGTAGTCAATATAAGACAATATAAAATTAATACACAAAACGATATTCACAAAGAACTAACATAAAAGGCAACAACAAAATATTTAAAATAATAATTAAAAAACAACAAATAGATTGAATAAAAAAAAACCCCTTGAGCATATTAATTATGTTTTGAACAGAAGACATACTGATCACTGCGGTGGGTTGGCACCCTGCCCGGGATTGGTTCCTGCCTTGTGCCCTGTGTTGGCTGGGATTGGCTCCAGCAGACCCCCGTGACCCTGTGTTCGGATTCAGCGGGTTGGAAAATGGATGGATGGATGGACATACTGATCAAAGTGATTAGAGATCATCTTTTAATCATCCCTAACTTTGAAAAAGTTAGTGATCAAGATAGTTTGTTCTTCCAAAATGAGGACAATTAGCCAACAGAAGACAAATCTTACCTGGAAAAAAAGACTTGGGTATGATGTCCTTGTTTCAGAATAGTGTAAAGTCCTAATGCGGAATAGAACAGGTATTTAGACAAGTATTGTTTCAATGGTTTGCCAGCCTCACACTGTTCAGCTAAGTGCTGGTGAATTTATAGTTCTATTCTTCATATATTGATTGGTGTGTTGACTGGTGAGTACTTTTCACTGCATAAATATTGGTGTGCATTTTCCTTATGAGGATGCTGGTTTCAGTTTTAAGTGTTTGATATTGGAGGCATCGTTTAACACTACGTATGTTTTGATGGTTGTAATGTTGATATAACAATTATATATTGATAGATCTGCATTGTATGAGTAATTTTTTATTGGCATTATTATTTACATTTTATCATCACTGGTTCTGATGGCCTAATCTATTGGTAATGTTCAACCATAACATCCCTTTCTGTCTTTCTCACATGAGGTTTAACTAACAGCTCTGTTCAGTCTAATATCTGCATGGCATGATTCCATAATTGTTTTGTGTAAATATTGTGTGGGCTCCATCAGAATTTTTATTCCAAAATCACCACTGATTAGATTAGAATAGAATTGTAGCTGCTGATATTGCTGTTGAGTATTTACTTGTGTACATGTCTGGGGAAGCTTTGTGCTCCTCAATTATTTTTTGAGCTTGCTTTTTGTAATGCTGAAGCGCTTTAACCATCAAGTGTTATCTTAAAAATCTGGTAACAGATCTATTATAGGTACACATGTATATTTATGATTATTAAAATGCTTTCAGCAGTTTCTACTGAAAGCCAAGACACACTGCTAAAGAAAAAGAGTCTGATTATATAAATTCACACATCCAAAATCTGAATAACATGCAAATGATGTCAGTTTGAAAACTACAATGATTCAGTGTGAGGTCTTTTTTATCTTGGGGTATACAAATTCTGCTTCTTTCCTGCTAATTCCTAATGTATAGAATTTCTTTGCAAGAAGCCGATCCTAATGCAACTATAATTAAGAAATAACAACATAATATCCTATCAGAACTGGCTGCCCACACAATACTGCTGCCATGCCAGTAAGTCTCTAGAGCATGATGCATTTAAAATCCTACGCACAAATATATTGTAAAAAGCTAATGTTTATTTGCCCTAAATGAAAGTAGCATATTTTCACATTACAAAAATTATTTCATCCATCCTCCTTCGTAAGATCAAATATCTTCGATGTTAAATTGCCCAACCTTAGAACCATGGATGAAATATACTGTAGCTTTCTATTTCCCCTTAAAAACATAGAGTTTAAAAGATTTATTTTTCTCACAGTTTATTGTCATCAGTCATCATAAATAAATCAGATGCAGATCAAAATTATTAATGGTTTGTTATTGCATGGCACAGTACTTAAAAAGTCAGACCTAGACTCATGTGTTCTTAATAATTATAGACCCATTTCAAATATACCCTTTTTTCTCTAAAATACTTGAAAAAGTAGTTGCAAATCAGCTTCAGCCACACCTTACACATCACAATTTATTTGAGAAATTCCAGTTTGTTTTCCGTACTGGTCATAGTACAGAAATGGCACTAACGCGTGTTGTAAACAACTTTCTGATATCCTCTGATGAAAGAAACTCCACTGTAATTATATTGTTAGACTTAAGTGCAGCATTTGACACCATTGACCATTCCATTTTACTGCACAGGCTAGAAAATTATGTTGGTCTTACAGGCACTGTGCTCACTTGGTTAAGTTCTTGTTTATCAAATCAATTCCAATATGTTCAGAAATGTGTTGACAGTACTCCATCATTATACACAGAACTGAGATATGGTGTTCCGCAAGGCTCAGTACTGGGACCTTTACTGTTTTCACTTTACCTACTTCCACTGGGATCTATCATTAAAAAACATAACATTAATTTTCACTCATATACAGATGACACCCAGCTATACCTTTCTTTTAGACCAAATGAAGTTTCTCCAATGTTGGCTTTAATTAAATGTGTTAGTTCTCATCCATCCACTCCTTTAATTCACTATTTGTCTTTAAAAACAGATAAAACAGAGATGTTAATTATTGCAGGGAAAGATGGTGATCACAACAGTATTTTGTCATTATTTAGCTCAGTTGGAATCACCTTTAATTCTACTGAATCAGCCTGCAATCTAGCTGTTATCTTTGACTCTAGAATGTCACTTGAAGTGCACATTACAAAATAATCCAAAACATGTTTCTTGTATCTTAAAAATGTTGAAAAAGTAAGGTGTTTGCTAAACATGTGACATACTGAGAAATTAAATTGTGCATTTATTTCTCGTAGGACTATCTACTGCAATGTGGTGTTCACTGGATTTTCAAATTGTTCTTTATACAGTTTCCAGTTAATTCAAAATGCTGCTGCAAGGATTATTACAAGAACAAGAAAATGCAAACACATAACTCTAGTTCTTAAATCCTTACACTGGCTCCCAGTTACGTTTAGGACAGATTTCAAAATCCTACTTTTAACATATAAAGCCTTAAATGGCCAAGGTCTGGCTTACTTATCTGAACTTATCATGACGTATAAACCAGAATGCCCATTAACATCTCAAGGTGCTGGTCTGCTTATGATTGAAAGGATTAATAAAATAACAGTGGGAGGTCGAGCTTTTAGTTACAGGGACCCTAAACTGTAGAATTGTCTGCCTACTGCTATAGGAGATGCCCCTTCAGTCTCAGTCTCAGTAGTGATGACTCACTACTACAGTTTAGCATATCCAGACTAGAGCTGCTGATTAACTGTACAGACTGCATCTCTCTGTTGTTAGTCATCAGAACTAAAACATAAGTAATATGTTTTCTTTTCTTTTTCTCTTCTTGGTACTCAAATGTGGCACTTGGTGCCATTACCCTAATGCCAAGTTATTTACTTGCCTAAGGTAAAGTCATCTCTGATGGAGGAGCACTGGTAGCATTGGGTAGAATGGTTCTTTCATTAGATTGGTTGACCCAGCACTGACTCAGCTGTGGAATGGCCAGTAGGGGGAAGGCAGCTTGATGTCTGAGGTCTCCAGGACTCTGAAGAAATCGCAGTCCTATTATATGATATAAGCTACTCTTCATTTTGCTCTGTACTTGTAACATTACTATTGTACTATTGTATTGTATTGAGGATTACTGCTCTGTGTATTGTATTGTATTTACTCCATTTTTTGACACCCACTGTGTGCCCAACCTACCTGGAAAGGGGTCTCTCACTGAATTGCCTTTCCCAAGATTTCTTCCATTTTTTCGCTGCAAGGGTTTTTTTTCAGGAGTTTTTTCTTGTCTTCTTAGAGAGTCAAGGCTGGGGGCCTGTCAAAAGGCAGGGCCTGTTAAAGCCCATTGTGGCCCTCCTTGTCTGATTTCAGGCTATACAAAAATAAATTGCATTGTATTGTATTGTATTATCTGAATATTTGCTGTCACCCCATTAATTCTATTTTTAAACAAAAAAAACTTTGTTTTTCCTATATATAGGTTTAATTAAATATAATCTAAATAAGCATTCTAGAACAAAACATAAGACAATTGTTTATATGTGTTTATTATAAGTAAAGCACAGGCAGGTCACACAGTCGGTTATTATTGAAGACATAACAGTACATATGTTGTGAACCACCTCACAGAAACAAGTCACTAGTGCAAATACAAGTTTTATTACAAAGAAGTATGTTACAATAGGCCTCTATGTAATAATAAACCCAACAGTAAATCTCTTCTCCCTTTTTCTTTCTTCTTCCACTCCTCAGCTCCTCCAGACAAGATTTGTCCTTCTTCCACATGACTCCAGCTTGCCTGGATGACTTCTTTTATCTTAGACCTGGGAGAACTCTGGAACTAGGGCATAGCCCATTGGAAGCACGTTTTGGTTCAAGTAGAAACCCAACAAAGTATGGATCATGTATCCCTGCAGTAGCCCCAAGCGGCACCCATGGAACATGATAAGGCTGTTCCATGGGACTACAGTTCCCAGCATGTCTTGCAGTGTTTGAACAGGTAGTGTCGCCCAGGGATTCTACCACCTAGTGTGTCAGAGGAGCATGTAGCTCTGACAGGTTGCCTTTCTCTGTCCCAACATCACACTGACGTTCTGACTGGGTATTGTTCCTTGGACCAGAAATGCAGGGACGCCAGCGTACCCACTTCCAGACTGGCATCTTCTGCCAACTTCCTGAACTGAACTGCTTTAACCATCAAGTGTTACCTTAAACATTTAGTAACAGATCAAATACAGGCACACATGTATAGTTATGATTACCGAAATGTGTTAAGCAATTTCTACTGAAAGTCAACAAAATACTACTAATGAAAAAGAGTCTGATCATTTATATAAATTCACACACCCAAAATCTAAATATACCATGTAAATGATGTCAGGGACGTCAGTGTACCCACTTCCAGATTGGCATCTTCTGCCAACTTCCTGTCTAAGCCAGGAAACACCCTGCCTTTATTCTTGTGCTTCTAAAGACACACCCACCCACCCCATACAGGAACCTTGCCCCATCTTGGCTTGGACATCGGGCCATGTGCACCGCCATCACAATATATTTATTTGTTGTTATGACTGACAGTTCATCAACCTTACGATGTTTTGATAGAAACTGTCTCTGAATCTCCTGTATTGCATGTGTGTGGTGTTTGGTCTTCCTTTGGTAAATTGTGCTTTATTGTGATTTTTCATTATATTTATAATTTCTTTGGTGGAAAAAAGCAATCTTCCACATATAATATGACATAAATGGTCTTAGAGAGGGTGTAGTAGTCAGCACTACAGCTTAACTGCTTAATGGGCTTGAACAGGATTTCTGATCAGTCTATGTGGAGTTGACACATTTGAGTGGTGTTTTGCTGGATCTAACTCCCATCTCAACATGTTACATTGACTAGCAACTGTAAATTGGTGCAGAAGTAGTTGTTGTGGATGAATACCCTACTATGGGATGGGTCTAGTTTTGTCTTTTGTGCTACCAGGACAAGTTCTAGCTTTTGATGCTTTTGATGATCTGATGAGGATTACTTGTGTTGTGTTTTGGGTATTTTATTTGCCCAGTTTTTTTGACACATATTGCATGCCCAACCTACCTGGAATCTGGGAGATCTCTCTCTGATTTCTGAAAGTTTTTTCTTGTCTTTGGGCTATACAAGAAATGAATTGTTGTTGGTTTTGTTGATAAACCTGCAATGGAGAAGGCAGGTTTAGAAAGTAGAGAGCTGGAGAGGCTTAAAGAAAAAGCAGGTTAAATGAATCATAAAAATGATATCAATATGAAAACATTATATTCAACGTAATAAAGATTGATGTATCCTAAGTAGTGTTTATGTGTTTGTGTCCTATGTGTAGAGCAAATTTTCACTAATTATCTACAAAATTACTTTCTTCTTGCAATTAAATTTGTATTGTTCTCTTCATTTGCTTTTAACAGATTAATTTACTCTAAATTTAATTTACAGTGTTTGCACACTTTTTCTATAACACTGATTTTAATTATGTGTACCAGGAGATTTTCTGCAATCTAAATTATATTTAGCAATGAATTATATTACTTTAGTAGTCATGTTAAAGAGTTATTTCCAACATTAACCAACCTGTAGAAATTATTTCATGTCTAAAATTGGTGCTAAAAGAATGTTTTAAGCCATATCTCTTAATTTTCTTTGTGTCATTCTTGTCTCTGTAATGTGCTCTTCAGTATTAATCTACAATTACTGCCTGTATATTCAGTACATTGTTTTTCTAACTGGATTAAGCCAGTACTCAATGTGAACTGTTTATGACTGATACACAAAACTAATGCTTAGCACTTTTAAGGTTGCAGAACAGACACATGACAAGATTAATGGCTTAAAGGCTTGTACTCTACAGTGTTTGTGCTTATTTGCTTCTTAAGTCAGTTTCTTGAATATGGACATGTGTGCATTAAAGTCTGTTGAAATGCTAAAACTTAAAACTGGCCGGCATATATTTTATTTGATTTATCTGGTAATCTGATATTGTTAACACATTCATTTTGAAAAAGTCATCCATCAATTTCCTCAATTCACTATTTCCATTACAACATCAAAAAGAGCCAGAGCCCATTACTGGAAATGAAGCTGGAACCAATCCTGAGTGGAATATCAGTCTGTCACAGGACACACTCAGGCATACAGTATTCATAATTTCTTACTCTGAGCCAGTTTAGAGTTGCCATATAACCAAACATGCATGCCAGTCTATGAGCTGAATCTGTGTCCCAGAAACTATGATGACAGCAGCACTAATCACCAAGCTATTAATCTGTCTCACTCTGAAGCACCATATATGTAAAATAGTGTCAGTTGGGGCTCCATGGCAAATGTAAGTGTAAGCCATTTAACCTTTTGCAGGACAGGTGTCACTCCATAAGATGTTCAAGAGGATTTTGCACTGGCATTAACAATAATACTGGTTAGACTAGAACACCACCAGTTAGGGATGCTATGCTCTAATGTCATAGATGTCATATAGATGAAGGGTAGTGCAGTTTGACAGAAATCAACACAGAAGCCCTACAATCTGATAGGTTGCAGTTGGGGAATCTATTAATTTATACATGGCTCCATGCTCCCCATTTTAAAGGAAAGATGACCAGGGATGACCTAGCCTTTTAAGGCAGACATTGTTTTCAAGTTTACATAAACACCTGAAGACTGTAGGGTGAGGGGGTTAGGATCATGGTCCCAAGAGTTCCCTATGGCATTCCTCACATGTGAAGTGATGTACAGGTCTTTCTTGGAAGGAGTTCCTGGCCAGGATGTAAAAGGTCCTTCTAGCCATAAGGCAAATGAGCTTAGAATTGGAAGGAATAGTATTGGCAATATCTCGACTAGTGGGTGGGAAAGGGATCAGAGAACAGAGAAAGACTGAGCAGGAACAAAAGTATTGTAGCAATATTCAGTTAGGTTAGTCAATAAGCCACCCTACTTAAAGGTTATGCCTTGAATACTTATTCAGACACAGATCCAGAAGTTTGTTGTGGTCTCTTTTTGCTGTGCCCTTAAGTCTCCCAATACCTGTACATTTTTATGTTATTATTTCCATATAATAAATCTTCCATATCAAACCACAATATTGTTCATACATGATCTTTGAAGTTACTTGTGTACTTAAAACCACTCAGCAGTACCAATGTGATATTATGTTGCGATGGCTTCAGTTGTGCCTTATCTGTAGATGTCTTTGCTATCTAGAGAGTCAAAAAAAATAACAAAAAGAAAAACTAAGAGTAACTACTATGTTATTTGACAGTTCAAACTGATAGCTCCCTCTATAACCTTAACATAGAAGCTCACCTAAAATAAATTGACCCACTTGAAAGATTTCGACATTAGCAGAGGTAATGGGGGAAGGGATTACCCCATTAGTCAAGTCGCTAGCTAGCTATCCATATAGATTACATTACATACCTTAGTGTGAAATTTAGGATGATTCACCTCTAGATACCTCCTCAGGTTTGCAGTGCTCTTTCCTGTGATCTTCAACATAACTTACACTGGGTTTTATTTTTGTCAACGTTACAATTAAAGTTATTGTATATGTCTGATTGTTTTTTTCGCCCAAGAATTATGTTGACCGACATAGAACAAAGTGGGATTTTGACTGATGTGCTAAATTTCTGAGGTCCGTGTCACTGCTTGCACTCAGAGTGGTGTTATCCACTTAGAAGAGTGCATTACAGGTTGTTAAAATGGCACCTCTGCATTCATACTCATTATTAGTTGGCAGGCCGTTTCATCTATAATAGATACTGAATAAAGAGTTGTGTTCTGTTTTATGGGGCCACCCCAAGCAACAGAAAAGTTTTTGAAATACAAACAATTTATTTTTTGTCTTAACTTTTTACACACTGCTGTCTTACTATGTAAAACTTATAATGATTACTTCTTTATCTGTACCATCCTCCATCCTCATATAATATTGGGGTTGTCATCTAGGCATTACAGATTGGATTTGCATGTGCATCTTTTCATTTTTCTTTTGTACACTTTTTGTAACTAATTATTATTTTTTTAATTTTTAAAACTAATTCAATTTTTGTCAACTAAATTTACCCTAAAAGTAACAGTAATTAAATGACAGTCACAATGTATAGAGAAGAAAGAATTATCTACTAACACATTTTGAAAACAGTTTCATAAGTCACAAGTAAACCTGGTAAGAAAACCCTCAAAGAATCTCATGCGTTTGTCATGAAGCATTGTGATGAATCAGATTTGTGGCAAATGTGAGTACTTTGGTGTCAAAAAAAGAAAAGAACCAGGAACACATATACAGCATGACATTACTGGAATGTTTTGCTAAATCAAAACAAGACAACGTCTTTAGACAGACATTTCAAAGTTATAAAATGTAAATTTAGTTTGCATCAAAGCAATTCATAGATTCATTACAGTCAGTTAAATGCCAACTCCATGTAGCTGTGTCAGGATTTTCTCTCTCTCTCTCTTTTCCAATTATGAGTCTATACTGTACATGTTGAAAGAGGAATCAGCCTTTTCAGTAAAAGCCATTGTGCTTTGTCCCAACAGAAGACATGAAGAGTATTTAAGTAGTCTTATAGCCTAGTGTTTGTAACATTTCTTGCACTGTGAGGAGGCTTCCTGTCTTATAGACACTCCTGGCAGAAGAATCTCTGACTCCCTGTGACCATGTAGTTTGGGAAATGGATAAACTGATGAACAGACACAAGCATTTAAAGTGTTTGACACACTTTGTAGATTCTGATTATCTAAATGGTTTCTAAAAGGATTGATAATTGCAATATTAAGATGAAAATGCAGGTAACATGTTCTGCTGAATTACTTAATGGCTCTTATTATATCTTATTCAATACTGTTATTATTTTGACTTATGTCTGAGCCCTGTGAGTTTTTTTCACTAATCAAAAACTATGAATATGACATTAGTAATTTATATTACTACTAAATCTGTTCACTGGTTAATTCACACACAGATTAACTCCTCTGTCAATGCAAAATCATAATTCAGCACATTAGTTGAAAATGGTGAGGGCAGCACCTACATACTTGTGCTGGAAAAGGATTGCATGAAGATAAATGGTAGACAATGAAAATTACAGTATCTACAGTACCTGAAGGAGCATTTCCAAGGGGCAAGAACTGTTGACATATATTTGGGAATTTCAGGATTTGTAAATAAGAAAAATAAGAAATAACAACTACACATAACAGCTTGGAAAGTAATGAAAGTAATGTACATTTGAAATAAAATGCTATGAATGTACTGTATAGGTTGTAGAATTGTCCACTTATATTAGAACTAGTAACACCAAATTAAATTTTTGGGGGGGCGGGGGGATAGATGGAGGATGAACTTCAGAAGCAATCATTGAATAGGATGGTGGGAAATTTTAATATTTTGCCAGCAGAAAATGCACTTTTATTTATAGATATGCAATATGACAGTCTTGACCCCCAAACCCTATACTGAATGCACATTCCCATGCAAGTGGCTCATCTGCACTGGTGTTCTGCTCATTATAGAAATCATATTCAAAACTCTTTGTGCCAGTATTCAAGTATACTCATCTATGCTGTTTTTCACTATATAAGTTTTCAGACCTTCCAGCCAATGCTGATTCTTACTGCTGTTTCAGCTTTCCAGAGAGTCTGTTTTTCTTGGGAGAGACTTTAGTTGCCCTGTGCCCCAAAAATATTCATATATTGTGATCTTGTAAATCTAATCCCCTGTGTAATGTACCTTGATAACAGTGCATGTCAGGGGTGGTTGCTGCCCCTGTAAATTATATAAATTCATATGCTACACCTGTTATTTGTATTATGTTTAAAGACTTTTTGTGATACTGTGATTACATTTTTCAAAGCAGGTGATGGGGACATCGGTTCACCACAAGGAATACTCATGCACTCACCCAGAGTTTCTCATATGGGGTCACCCACACATGTCTTTGGGATGTTAAAGGAAGACTGGGCTGACCAAACACACTGGAGCTGTGAGGCAACTCAGTACTAACTATGGGACCATCGTTCTAAAATCCATTACTATTATCATTTTTTTTGCTCTTGTGCCAGTGATAGTTGAATGTATTGTTTATATTTAGTTTTTGAGGCCTTTGTAACACATATAGTTGCATTTATCTCTCCTATATTTACATTTTCAAGTAAAAGTTATTTTTACTTTTTCTACCTATATAAAGTGAATTGAGAAAGTATTCAGACCCCTTCATATAGTGTACACCTTATTGTGTTGTAGATTTCATTTTAAATGGATAATTATGCAATTTTCCATTATGCTCATCAATCTACCTTTAATAACCCATAATGACAAAGTGAAAACGTGTTTTCAGAAAAGTTTATTAAAAATTAAAAACAGAAATCTCTCATTCATTTACATTTTCAGACGCTTTGCTGTGGCACTCCAAATTACGTTGGATGAATCTTGTTTGCTTTAATTATCCTTAACATTAATCTAGAACTTGAATGGAGACTACCTCCAATTGGACATAATTTAGAAAGGCATACACCTTTGTGTATATGGTCCCACAGTTCATGCTGCAAAAAACAAAATATGAAGTTCAAGGAACTCTTTGTAGACCTCCATGATAAAATTAAGGTGAGCCATAGATCAGAGCATGGGTATAAAACCACTTCTAAAGTTCTTAGTGTTCCCAGAAGCACAGTGATGTCAATAATTGTGAAATGAAAGAAATTTGGAACCACCAGGACTCTTCCTAGTGTTGGCCATCCAGCCAAACTATGTAACCTGGCTAGAAGGGCTTTGGCCAGGAAGATGACCAAGAACCCAATGGTTACTCTAATAGAGCTTCAGAGGTCTACTGCTGTAATGGTAGAAAGTCCAAAGCCTTCTTTGGCTTCTATCAATCAGGTTTTATGTTAGAGTATCTAGACAGAAGCAACTCTTGACTAAAAAGCATATTACAGACTGCTTGGAATTTGCCAAGCAGAACTAAATGATTCTGAGAGCATCAGGAAAAGATTATCTGACTTAATGAGGCAAATGTTGAATTTTTTAGGCAGAATTTCCAGCACTATTTCTGGCAAAGGCAAGACATTATAATACCATTCCAACCGTGAAGCATGGTATTGTGCTATGGGGAGCTCACGTTAACTGTGAGACTAGTGAAAATTGAATGAAAAATGAATGCAGCAACATACAGAGAGGTCCTTGAAGAAAGCCTGCGCCAGAATTCATGTGACCAGACAGTGGCGATGGTTCACCTTTCAGCATGACAGTCACATGAAACTACAGTCAAGACAACACTGGAGTGGCTTTGGGACAAGTCTCAGACTGTCTTTGTGTGGCTCATCCAAAGCCCAGACTTAAATCCCATAAAACATTTGTGGAGAGACCTGAATATTTCAATTTACAGATGCTTACCATTCAATCTAATGGATCTTGAGAGGTTCTGCCAGGAAGAATGGAATAAGCTGCCCAAACCCATACAATAAAGTGTGTCAAAAGGGCACTGAATATATTCTGAATCATTTGTATTCTTGCAAACATGCACAATACTGCTGTAAGTGGCAATACAATCACAAATATAACACATAAGGTGAACAATGGCAAAATAGTATGTATTATATGCATGTAACATGCAATTAAATTAATGGGTAAATGATGAAATCACTTGTGAGGCAAGCCAGGACCCCACATGTTTAAGGTGCCCAGTTAGTGGTGCAAATCACACTTGTAAATTTATAAAAAAAAAAAGATTAAATGTGTGTTTTTGGCCCAATCTATTTAACTACAAATTTCTATAAAATAAAACACTGGCAAAAAAGTGAAATGTAACCTCTTGCAAGTAAAGCCACAAGTTTCGATATTCAATAAAAATAAAGAAGTGTTTCTATACAGTTGCAGTGAGAACTGTCCCTTCTTTGTTTTTACCTTCATTTACCTTTAGATCAAACTACTAATTTTTATTTCACTTACTATTTCACTCACTGTTTGAAGTTAAGGTGCATTTTTGACAAAGGGTTAGAAGTGTTAGAAGTGAGCTAGCAACACAGACACTATTAGAATGATATACCTTATACTTGTCATGTTAGGTTTCCTCATTTTGTCATCTTGTGCATAACATAAAGTTCATGTATTTCTTTGGTCCTTGCTGGTTGCTACTTGAATGCACACATTACACTTTAGACTGTAAATCTAGTGAGATACTGTCATAAAGAAAACTTTTCTTCATCTTCAAAAAAGGCAGTTATGGAGTCCAGATGAGATTTAGAACAATTCTTTATTTGCACAGAGTTATGTACAAATTTCTCAGACCTTAGAGTGAGCAATTAATTAAGCAATTAATACTTTTATTATAAGCATTATTATTATTATTATTATAAGCAATTTAATGCTTTTATACTTTTTTGTAATTACATCTACTTTATCCCTTCTTTCTGGAGGGCTGTTCATTACTCATTTACCTCATTCTGACCTTGGAAAATTACATTGATGGCTTCTTTAAGACAAGGCACAGACCTCTTGCATTTAAGCTTTAAGTTATATTCAGTCCTTTTCCGCATGTTTAACACTAGAATCCCTGAAGCCTACTAAAAAACTTGTAATCCCGGGCCGCCTTAAATTCCTTTGCACTTCTCCATCAGCGTCTTTTGTTTTGTAAATGTGTCAATCAGCACAAGCAGCAAGCAGCCTGCTTTCCCATCCCCCCACAGCTTCAGCTCAACTTGGGGTGAAAAGTTCTCCCAGCTCGTCTGTTTATCTGCGTGTGAGGTGCCTGGAGTTATTTAGGGTAAACAATATATCGTTATTTGGAACAATTGCATTTCATGTGTGTTCCGTGTCTACAACAATCTGGGTAAATGTAGGATGACAGGAAATGCAAGGCAAGAAATGTTGAACACATACCTAAAACACAAACTTTTTCATGTTATAGTACTAATGACAGAATTTTGACATGAAGTGTATAATGTATGAAGACTGAAGTCCAAATATCAAATAAACACTTTGACAAAAGGTACAAGTATAACAAAACAAGTGCGCTTTATTTCAAGAATATAACTGAGGAAAAATAAATTTTGTTAGGACACGACACTGACATGACTGCTTGGGTGGTGCAGCAATAAGAACTGCTGACTCATAATCAAGAGGTTGCAGGTTCGATTCTGGCTGTGTCCTAGATTGACTGTTTTGAGTAGTGAGCTGCTTTTTTTGTTACTATCATAGAATAAAAACATACATTTGATTTGAGTCAATTCAAAACCTTATCACAAAAGAGGCCTACTCCCTGGACCAGGATAGATGTAATATTTACAAGTTTTTATTTGAATTTCTTACATAGTAATTTTTTTTTTTTTGGTTTTACTTTCAGTTGATACATTGAGTGTCAAAAACATGAATTTCTGTAATGTGGTTTAGTTTACAGACATGCATTCCCTGTCTTGGTTTAGGTTATAGTTTATATTTCTCTAAAGGATCTTTTTCAAAATCTGAAAACTTAAACCAGTTGTAAATAACAATAAATTAAATTCCCTCACTTCACATCTTTTAATTGCACCTGTAACTGACATTTAAAGAAAACAGAGTAATGGAGAATACAAGTCATGGAGATGCAATGCAGTTATGTGTAGTAATACTCTTAGCAATTCTAAATAGCTTACTTAGGAACGCAAACATATCCTATACTGCTGTCCTGAACTCATACTAACAAAAGTATAATTAGAAGTCAAGTGAAAACCAAGGGGAAAAATCAGGGTGGCTAGGGAAAATGCTTTTGGAAAACACTGATTTATGACTGTCATCTAACCAAGTATTGACTCCTGTTTCATCCCCTGTGATCTTTACTGATCTTCACTGTGGAGAGCCGTTGGAAAACCTGTACTTGTTGGTATCCCTTGGTCAAAAAAGACCAATTGTTTTTTTTTCTCGTTATTCCATTTTGATGTACACTGGGTTTGATATGTAAACAAACAGAGCTCTTGGCTGACAAAACATGAATTAAGAAAGATGTGTGTGATTTTAGCATTTTGGTGTGTATTATAAAACTTTAGAAAACAATCTGGAAATGTTAGTATGGACAGAACATTTTTCAAATTTATCCGTCTTAGTGTGGACATAGAAGCAGAACTTGAAATCACTTCTGGATATCTTCACTGTACTCAGAAACAATATTGTAGTGAAAGATCAGACATTTTTTTCCAGTCAAGTACCTTTAAAATTGTTTAAGGCAGAATTCTGGAAAGGAAATTAGGAGGGCTAAGTTTTTTTGGATCTTTTTTTGTCACTTACTTGCCATAGTTTATGAAAGTCAAGGACTGCAGTGTTTACTTGCAAACATTCCTTTCACTTTCAAATATAAGTTCTTTCTTTTTTTGATCAGATACTAAACATATCTGTAAATTTCCAGATGCTTCCTTTCATCTGCCTAAAACATAGGATTGTTGCTTGAAAAGAACAGGACAGAAACACAATAGATTTTAATAATATATTGGCAAGGGGAAGAAGTAAACATTGATTTGTGTGATGTGATATATGATATTCATTCAAATTTAAATTTTACATTCTGCAGTAACATCTACCATATTTATCTTCTCAAAGATAAAAATAAATATATATAAACACACATACATACAGGGTGTCCAAAAAATATATATACACTTCGAAGTATTATAAATACAATGTTTATTAAGATACATCAAAGATTTACACTTAAAATTAATGAAGACAAATACAGAATCAAATGTATGCACACTTTTACAGCCCATAACTCACTAAATCTTCACTCTGTTTAAGGTGAAACTGATTTGAAATAATGATAGAAATGAAACCAAGCTTTGAGAAAATGAAATTTAGTGCTACTAAAAATGTAAGAATCTAACTGAAGTGTAAAGACAGTTTAGAAGAGAGTTTCAAACAGATCCACCAGTGCAACTCACCATTGCTCAAACAATACAGACATCCACAAGCAGCATTCTGGAAGAATGCAGACATCCACAAGCCCCACAAAAGAATAAGTGCTGCTGGAAAGTTACATCTGAACACCTAGATAGGCATTTCAAAATCAAGCATTAATCTCATTTTGAAGCGCACCCATCGGAAATGTTTTATACCAACATTAGTCCACACCCTCAATGAATATGATGCTGACCAGAGAATTTTATTTTGTGAGTGGTACCTGGCAAAGTTTGCAGATGATGCAGAGTTTTCAAGCAAGACTGTTTGGAGCAATGAAGCCCCATTTAAGTTAAACAGCTCGATTAATTACGAGCAATGCTGTACATTCTCCTTCTGACATGCTAACGCTGAGTACTTTCAGCCAACGAATCATTCAGCAAAACTGTGTCAAGAAGCGCTACAGGGGCTCCTTAATACCAACAAAATTACTCCTGCATAATGCCTCACTGCGAATGTGACAGCCAAGTCAGAAGTTTTCTTTCTTTTTAGTCATTCTGGTCTATCTATCTATCTATCTATCTATCTATCTATCTATCTATCTATCTATCTATCTATCTATCTATCTATCTATCTATCTATCTATCTTCTGTAAAAAGCCAAATTTCCCCACCAGGGACAAAAAAGTTCTGTCTGTCTAATCACCACAATTGCAGTTACTGGGCAAAAGAGAATCCACATGAACTTCTAAGAGGTTACAGTGTTGTGTGAATTGTCATTGTTGGGCTTAACTGGACCATTCTTTTTTGACAACATTGTAACTGCTGTTTTTTATTTGGACTTTCATGCAAGGGTCCAGCATGCCACACATTTGAGAGGAGTTTGGATAAGAGGAACAGTTTTATTTCCAGCAAGATGAAGCACCTTTCCACTGCCATCATTACCTATCTTGATGAAACTCTACCGAACAGATGGAATGGAGGAGGAAGGTAGTTTTCAATACCCCCCTGCATTCACCAGAACTTACTCAGAAGGACTTTTGTGTGGGGATACATCAAAGATAAGGTATTATCACATAAAATGAATGAAAGCAGCCATCGAAAGAGAACGCACCGAAATAACAAATAAAATGCTTCCTGATGTTTGTAAATCCATTGGTCTACATTATCAGCAGTGACTGGACTAGAAAGGCCAGCAGTTTGAACACTTATGATAACTCAAAACGATTCTACATTTGTCTTCTTTAATTTAAATTCTAAAACTTAGATGTATCCTAATAAATATTTTATTTATAATTATTCAAAGTATTATACATTTTTGGGATACCCTGTATATTGTATATATACTTACATAGTACAGTCTTACAACTTATGGTAGTGTGCTGCATAAAAAATAGTTTATTACACAATAAGGATGTCTTCCCTAGTTTTAGCAGTAGCAGCTGTATTCAGGTGAATCTAGAAAAAAGCCCTTGTTCCCATTTTGTTTCATTTTGTTTGTTCTGTTATATATGCAGCTGCTGGAAAGAGAGAACATGCTGTATTTATTGGAAAAACATATTTTAATCATTGAGCTCATTGTTCATATAGACTACTTAAAACTGACATACAACTGAATCATGGACGAGAGTCCCATAGTAACTGCATCTCTGATACACATAGTTCAGAAATTGATGGAAAAATGGGGTAAACTGGTTCTGTGCACAGTACACCAAAACCAAGAAACTCTTCTATCCATATTACACATGTTGTCAATGACATGGTGGATTGTTTGGAAAGGCATCCTCATAAGTAAATTTCAGAAATTTTCACAACAGACGAGTGTGTCATGAAGGTCATGTGAGCATCAGCATGTACTGTATGATTTGTGTTACTTTTTTATGTGAAACCTGGTATATTTAATTTGTCTTAGTTAAACTTCTCACTAAGCTGGCTGCTAGACAATGTTGAAATTATTACATTCCAGTTAAGCTCTTAGGTCACACTGGTTATACGTCATTACTTAGTAATTATTACCTTGAATGTTGCTACATTAACAACTCTGTCTCAACAATGTTATATAGTATAAACATAGATCCAGATTTAAACCTTTGTCAAATTATTAATCATAATAGTATGGCAACCATTTAGTAGTATTTTCTAATGTGACACAGGTTTTCTTTTCTTGAATTCACAGCTTGCTTGATGATGTACCCTGTATTAAATGCATAATATTTTGGCAGCATAGTCCTGTCCACTCCTTGCGCTGTACCCCAGCCTAGAATTCTGTTATTTTCAATGCCATGAGTTTGAAATCCTCAAAATTCTGCATCATTTCTAAACTCTGCATCACAAGGATAATCCCATATGGCTGTCTTTATTTGATGTTCTAATGCTGCCAAATTGTTTTCAGACAGGAAGACTAAAATTACCATTATTAAATAATATAGTCTAATTTCCTAAATGGCAAATTCACTTATGTTCATTTGTCACTAAAAGGACAGAAAATTAGTAAGATGACACAGGTATTAAGAGCAAGCTTAATTAGCTAATGTGTTAAACAATATGTAATTTTCATAGGGCAGTAATAATCATTCTGTTAACATCCAATGATCAACAGAACAGCTCAGTAAGGTTCAGTCACTTAACTTTAGACCAGTCAGTTTTCAAAACATACAAAAAGACCTCTTAAAGCTCTCCATTTGAAGGTAGTGGGACATTTATACATTAATTTGTACACAAATTGTGCATACTCTGTATTGCCATTTCACTTTATGGTTTATTATTACAAAATATTTTTAAATCACTGAATGAACCCAATTAATCAATTATTTAGGCTGAGGAAGAAAAATACATTCTAATACCATCAGCCACACTGCACAGGCCAATCATGCTCTGGGTGCTATTCTATATTGGGATCAGTCTACCTAACCTGTACACGGTACTGCTAAAAGTATGCAGACAGCCATCCAAATTATAGAATTCAGGTGTTTCAGCCACACCCATTGCTAAAAGGGGCATAAAATCAAGCACATAGCCATGCAATCTCCCTTATCAAGCACTGGCAGTAGAATGCGTCATTCTGAAGACTTTAAATGTGCCACTGTCATAGGATGTCACCTTTCCCATATGTTAGTACAAGAAATTTCTGTTCTGCTAGATCTTCCCTGGTCAGCTGCATTATTGTAAAGCGAAAGCATCTAGTTGCAACAACAGGTCCACCACAAAGTGGTAGACAAAGCAAACTCACAGAGAGTGGATGCCAAGTCCTGAAGCACATAGAGTCCAACAATCACCTATCTTCTGTTAAATCACACATAATAGACTTTCAAAATGCCTCTGGGGACAATATTAGCACAAAATCTGTGTCAGGAGCTTCATAAAGTAGGTTTCCATGGCTGAGCAGCTGCGTGCAAGCCTAAGTTCACTATGTGCAATGGCAAGTGTCAGCTGAAAGGGTGTAAAGTACACTGCCATTGGACCCTGGAGCAGTAGCAATGCATTCTCTGGAGTAATGAGTGAATCGCATATTACTATCTAGCATTCTGATGGACAAATCTGGTTTTGGTGGATGCTAGGAGAACACTACCTTATGAATTGCATAGTGCCTACTGTAAAGTTTGGTGAAGGAGTAATGCACACTGAAAAAAATGTCAGATTAAAACAATAAAATATGTACATCGGTTACACATAATAAAATTGTTTTTATTAAAAGTAATGTAATTATGCTTAATGCAATAAATTAATATATCCTGAAACAACATATTTTTATATAAAAAGAATGAAACTTTTTCATTCCCTGTTAAATTTATTATATTATGTTAAATGAACAAGTGTCAATTACACTTGTTCCAGGTTCATTTTATAGTTCATGTTCAAAGCCTTATTAATAAGAAATAAACAGGTTTGCTTATACCAAAACTAGTTTTATTTGGACAAACTAACAAAAATACAAAAGATTAGTATTCAAAAGCTGTAATGTACAACAGCTGAACAAGAACACTGTTTCTTTGGCTGTGCCAGAATGCCATGACAATTGTGAAACTAAATATGAACACAAAATACACCTTGGATAGAGTGTTATATTGTAAAATACATTTATTTATATTTAGGTAACTGTATATATTATAGAATAAATGTTAAATATTAGTAAAATATAAAGTGCAAAAATTGCTGCTTGGCACCTTTTTTCACAAAATATATTTTTTTTAAATTTTCAAGCGAGCAAATTCAGCAACTGCATTGTATTGTATTCGGGTGTATTATTTATTTGTCTGTATTAACAGTATTTAGATAGATAGATAGATAGATAGATAGATAGATAGATAGATAGATAGATAGATAGATAGATAGATAGATAGATAGATAGATAGATAGATAGATAGATAGATACTTTATTAATCCCAAGGGGAAATTCACATACTCCAGCAGCAGCATACTGATACAAAAAAAAAATATTAAATTAAAGAGTAATAAAAATGTAGGTAAAAACAGACAATAACTTTGAATAATGTTAACGTTTACCCCCCCGGGTGGAATTGAAGAGTCGCATAGTTTGGGGGAGGAACTTATCTCCTCAGTTTGTCAGTGGAGCAGGACATTGACAGCAGTCTGTCGCTGAAGCTGCTCCTCTGTCTGGAGATGACAGTTTAGTGGATGCAGTGGATTCTCCATAATTGATGGAGCCTGCTGAGCACCCGTCGCTCTGCCACAGATGTGAAACTGTCTAGCTTCATGCCTACAATAGAGCCTGCCTTCCTCACCAGTTTGTCCAGGCGTGAGGCATCCCTCTTCTTTATGCTGCCTCCCCAGCACACCACCGCGTGGCAGGACTCCGAGTTGTATTGGAAGTCTGATGTACTGTATATAGGCTGAAAAGGACCGGAGAAAGTACAGTCCCCTGCGGCGCCCCTGTGTTGCTGACCACAATGTCAGACCTGCAGTTCCCGAGACGCACATGCTGAGGTCTGTCTTTAAGATAGTCCACGATCCATGCTACCAGCTCCTTGGTTTTGCTGGTGTTCAGGTGTAGGTAGTTTGAGTCACACCATTTAACAAAGTCCTTGATGATTGTCTGGTTGAGCAATATTATACTATTAATGAACCCGTAATGAAAGTCAGAACTTTTTTTTTTTTAAAGTACGTAAACATATCTGTACTAAGTGAGTAAATCTAGACAACGTAATAGTACATTTACTGACCTGTGACAGTATAGTTAGTGAGCATAGTTTGATAAAACATTAAAAGAAAACACAAGGAAAAATGCGAAACGGAGTAACATTAGTCTGTGTGATTAAGTGTTTTAAATGAATGTCTGAATATTTCTTGTGTGTGTTTTAACTTTTATTTTACTAACCTTTTGCTCTTAACCGGCTACAATAACTCAAACCCACAACCTGTTGCTTCTTTGAAAGTCACATGACTTTACCACCAAGTTATCCAACCTCTGGTGAATCCGCTAATAACTATAAAATTAAATTTAACATATTTTCAAAATAACAGAACATAAAAAAATATTAATATAAAACTTGTGATAATAATCAGGGGCTGCTTATCACATTATGAGTTAGGCCTCTTGGTTTCAGTCAAGATTACTGTTAATGCAGCATGCATTTCAGAAAAAACGTGCACTTCCAATTTTGTCGTAACAGTTTTTGAAAAGCCCTTTTCTGTTCTACCATGACTATGTCCCTCTGAACAAAGTCAGGTCCATAAAGATATGGACTTATGATTCTGTTGTGGAGGAACAAGAGTGGCCTGCACAGATTCTCAACCATATTGAATACATCTATGTGAGTGATTTAGAACACGGATTGTGAGCCAGGTCTTCTTGCACTACAATAGTACCTGACCTCAGAAATGCTTTTTTGGCCAAATGGGCACACATTGCCACAGACACACTCCAAAATCTAATGGAAAGCCTTCCCAGAAGAACTTTGGCTGTTACAGCTGCAGTTTATGGAGCAACTCCATATTAATGCCTATAGTTTTGGAATGGGGTGTCCACCAAGTTCATATAGGTGTGATGGTCAGGTGTCCCCAGATGTTTGACCATGTAGTATATGTCTTTGGAAACTGGAAGAAGAACCAGAGTATCCAAAGAAAGGAAATGTGAAAACTCCAGAAAGACAGTGATCAAAATTTGAATCCAGCCACCTGGATCTGCTAAATAGTGCTAACTACTGTGGTACTGCATTGTCAAAAATAACTGGAAATAAATCCATTAATGTTAAATGTTTTAGTTATCTGTCACAAACTGATTTTTAACTGTAAGACAATGATATTCCCCAGCTTTCCAACACCATTGATACAGATTATGTTTACATCAAAGTGCTTTCCCATTCTGCGTATCATTAATATAATTGGGTGAACTACACAATAAGTTTCAGAACTTGAAAAGTGGTAAGTTAACATTTAAATAAATTTTAACAAAACAGACACAGTGGGTTTTGTGTATGATCACTTGTTTAATATATGCCCGTGTCAGGTGTCCCAAAATTCAAGCTAACAAACTGCTGTGTTTAGATCAGCAGCTGCACTTTTAACCCTGCTTTCTGCAGACTGAGTAACAATGACTATATAAGGATCGTGCACTGTAGTTACCCCTGGCTGTGTCTGGTACTCACTATTACCAGCTGAACATGAAATTAACTACTTGGTCTGTATAATCATGCAATCATTAGGAAGTGTGGTGAATGGATAAACTTTAGAGTGTTCAATTTGCAGATCCACTTTCGTTAAAATAAACAATAACAGGACTGCCCTGATTAGTATATTAATAATATTTTGCTTTGTTTGCTAGCAAATGTATCTATTAATACAAGATCTTAAGTGTTCCTGCGAAACAAATATTAAAATTTGTTTTTTCCTACAGTTTCTTGCAAATGAAACTTTCAGGGTATGCTTCCCACATTTTTCTAATGGAATTAAATAATAATCTCTATGAAAAAGATTTATCCATGATCCTTGCCTTAGAGAAATGATCCATCTAACTGCAAAGACATTGAAATATGAGTATACACTCATATTGCCTGAAATAATCCTGGAGAGATAGATGTTTTTTGATAAAGGCTTCTAATTCTGTTTTTGAATCAAGTGTGAAATCAGACAAGTTTATCTTTAATGCAACAAACTGGCACAATGGGTAGCACTGAATCTCAATTTGATTCCTATTTAAGCCTAAGCTTCCTTTTACACACTGAAGGTGTGCAGCAACTCTAAAACAGTCTGGTATAAGTCAGTGATAGGTCCTGGCTGGGGTTTATTCTTGCTTTTCCTGCAACTGCTATTTTTGTCAACCCTGGCTTCCAGTGACTTGATACTAAGCAAGTCTATTTAGAAAACAATCATATGTTGAATCAGAGATGAAAAAAACAAGGGAATAGCAAGTTGCATGCTATGTAAATGTAAATTCTCATTTTGGAACATAGTTTGAAACTGCTGATTTGCACAGTTTTTTTTTGTTATTTTATTTAACATTTCAAATATCTGGAATTAACATAAGCATTTGAAAATGTTTTAATAGCTTTGTGAGTTTGATATGTTTAATATTCATTATTGCAATTTAATCCATTTCAATCCTATAGTGATAAACTGATATCCATGCTGCAGTTTAAGGAGTTTTTAAATTGAGAGCACCTCAGTTTTAGTAGCATTTGAGATTTCTAAACATATGCAGTCTGTGTTTATACCCAGTTATTGTAATCTAAAATCTATATTTCTTTGTAGGCATAATTGTTTGAAGTGAAAATATGTTGTTTTCAGTGAGCATTTGATGAAGAAGATTCAACATGCTCCTGCGGTGGGTTGGCGCCCCGCCCAGGATTGGTTCCCTGCCTTGCGCCCTGTGTTGGATGGGATTGGCTCCAACAGACCCCCGTGACCCTGTGTTTGGATTCAGCGTATTGGAAAATGGATGGATGGATGGATTCAACATTCTAATATGACACTTAATAAAGTATGAGTGTGGTTAACAGCATTCTAAGCACTGTTTGACATTTAACGTTTTCTGTAACTTACTCCAGAATCATGGATGATGAAGGAATACCAGCGGCCTTTCAGCTTTTATCATTTGAACATCTCCCAACAACCTGAACCCAACAATATAATAATAAGTACATAAGAAGGGGTTTGCTGTGACTCCCACACTTGATTGCCCTCTAATGATACTTACAAATATTAGTGTTTCATACTGCAATACAGTTTTCAACATTTTCAGAACGTATAAACTGCAAAGATTTATACTAAATAGTTTGTAGGTAACAAAGGATTTAGTTGGAATTTGTTATCTTGTTTAATTTGTATAATAACTGTGCTTGCTGTATATATTTTCCTATGGTGATACTGTTCTACTGAAATATCATCTACCATTTTATTGCCTTTTAGTTTTAACCCAAAGCTGGTGGTTCAGGTTGGGTGCGAGTGTAACCACAGAAACACCCATGCTAAAAAATGTTAGGAACTTTTATTTATTTATTTATAAAGCACTTTAAAAACAACATTAAGGCTGACCAAAGTGCTGTACAATAAAACCCGCACAAATCAGACACACAATAACCAAAGGGTAAAAGAAACACAAAAACATAAGAGCTGAAGAAATTCATAATAAAAAATACACAGATAGTGAATATATCACACTGGGTTAAAGGCCAGGCAGTAAAAGTGTGTTTTTAAATAAGACAGCAAGTGAAGGAGCCTGCCTAATGTGCAACAGCAAATTGTTCCGGAGTTTTGGAGCTGCAACTGAAAAAGTCAGATCACCTCGGAGTTTGCATTGTGCCTCAGGAACACGTAAAAGCAATTGGTCTGCTGACCTGAGAGTGCGAGACGGTACATAAGGGTGCAGCAGTTCCAACAAATAACATGGGGCATAGCCATTAAAGGATTTAAAAACAAATACAAGGATCTTAAAAGGGATTCGAAAATGAACTGGAAGCCAGTGAAGGGAAGACAAAATTGGGGTAATGTGCTCATGCTTGCTTGTACCAATTAAAATTCGAGCAGCGGCATTTTGCACCAGCTGTGGCGAGCAGTGGAGGCCTGGCTAATTCCAAAAAGAAGCACATTGCAGTAATCTAGGAGGTTATAAAAGCATGGATCACTGTTTCAAGGTTGTGTTTAGACAAAACAGGCTTGATTTTTGACAGCCGCCTCAACTAGAAAAAGCAAGAGTTTACCACTGCGTTCACATGGCTATCAAGTTTTAAAGCAGAATCCATTTTCACACCTAAATTTGTGATCATGGATTTCTCAAATTGAGCCACACTGGAAAGGTTGATGCACGGGGTCCCGCTAGGTTCTAAATAGCATGACTTCTGTCTTGTTTTCATTAAAATTTAGAAAATGTAATGCATCCAACTCCTTATGTTAATAAGGCAATCAAGCAGGGGCTGGACAGAACATGGACCAGGACGCTTCAGAGGGAAATAAACCTGACAGTCATCTGCATAAAAATGAAAGGAAATACTATGTTTCCGGAAAATAGCGCTGAGTGGCAGCAGGTACAAGGAGAACAGAAGAGGTCCCAGGATGGAGCCCTGTGGGGAGGGCAACAAAGTTGGAAGTAAAATCATCAATGCTGACACAAAAACATCTATCTGAGAGATAGGACCTAAACCATTGGAGAGCTGAACCTGTGATGTCCACCCACTGCTTCAGCCTGGAGATGAGGATCTCATGGTCTATAGTGTCAAAGGCAGTTGTTAAATCCAGAAGCATAAGTAGTACACAGTCACCAGAGTCCACTGTTAAAAGAATATCATTAAAAACCCTTAATAGAGAGGACTCAGTGCCGTGGTGAGTTTTATGATATGTAATAGGCAACGTGGGTTGGCTGGTATCCCAAGTGGGATGGATGGTTCCTTACCTGACAGGGAGCCCCTTTTAATGGAAGGATGTGGGTGGACAGACATCAAGACTAGGTTAGTTAGTGGTTACTTTCCTGCTCAGGAGGCCATACTAATGGATGGACAGAGAGAGACTGCCTCCAAGGGCAATGTACACTGGGTGGCAAAATCCTCTGGCATGCATCCTGTTTGGACACCCACAGGGCTGCATGGAAGTTGTAATTTTGGAGGGCGGCCCTGTTGCAGTCCTCGGATGCTGCTGGGAGGACCTACTGGAAGAAGACTCTTCTATCATGGGGAGGTTCCACCTGACCCAGCAGTGCTTCCTAGATGCAATGGGATAGCACCAGAAATACTCCCTGGTCCGGTATAAAGGAAGCTGCTCCACTTCACCTGGGAGTTGGGAGAGTAATTGGATGAACCCCACCTGGGTGGAGTGGAAAAAGGGATAATCATATTGCTGGAACTGTGGAATACATTAAGGTATTTGTGGCAATAAATTTCTTTATTAGGATCTGAAGCTGTGTCTGTGCTGTTGTTGCTGGGGTTTTGGGTGCTGCAACACCACCTAGTGGTTCACAAGTAAAAGTCTGGATCGGTCAATTTTGTTTTAATACTAAAAATGTATTTGAGTTGTCCCAGAACATTTTTGAACTTTATATTACATCCAAAAGGGTATGTGTCATAGCTTCAGTTGAAATATGTTTATATGTGCCTTTTCTGTTCAGTCTTTTTTTAACTTTCAGAATTAATAACATTTTATTTTTTATGTCAGCACAATGTCATTTTGATTCAATATTATTGAATGTGGGCTCTGACATTTTGTGCAGTTTTGTTCATAGTCACAGGCATCTTGTCTCTCATTGCAACACCAGTTGTCACCATGTGATTTGTTATGTCACTAGGAGTATTTAAGAATGCAGCACACAGCACACGGTGTCAAAGCTTTTGAACTGAATTAAAACCAAACAGTGAATGCAGAGAAGAGAAGAAGAAGCGCAGCAGAATAAGTTAGATGTGGCAGAAATGAAAATGTTGTGATGGATGTGTTGAGTTACAAAAGAGAACAGAATAAGAAATGAGACAATCAGAGGTACAACAAAAGTGGAAGAGATATCTAAGAAAGTACAGGAAAGCAGGTTGAAGTGGTATGGGCATGTGATGTGAAGAGACAATGAATATGTTGGCAAAAGAGTGATAGGAACAGAAGTAGAGATGAAGAATAAACAAAGAGAGAGCAGAAAAAGAGGTGGGTGGATAAAATAAAAGAAGTTTTGAAGGAAAAAGGCTTGACTAAGGAGGAGGTGCAGGACCAAGCTGTATGGAGAAGGTTGATCAAGCACATCAACCCCACATAGAAGTGGGAAAAGATGAAGAAGAAGTGAATGCAGACTTATTTCTATTTCCTATTTACAGTCAAGTAGTCAAGTAGTTTTTTTCAGTAAGACTGCTATTTTTGTTTATTTGCTGTTTGTTTACTTGCAACCCCTTTGCTTCAAAACCCTGGCCTTGTTATCAACTATCTTATTGATTTGCTCTTTAAACCTTCTAGCCTCACAAGTCCAACACTCTCTATGTATACATTTGTTCTCTGGACAATCCATTTCTTTCAGCTTGGCTCCACTAATATACTATATCAGTAAAAGTACTGCTTATACTAGTCATTCCTTTATCCATTTTGGATAAAACACCCCATGCTACGTACTTCAGTTCCAGCCAAAACCTCATACTGTTTACAAAATGAATGCAGGCCAGACATCCTAGCAAACATACACTAGCATTGGGATAAAAAAAATCAATGCCATGACATTGCCAAAAACAATACAGAATAAGCAGGAGATATTGCCAAGAATGTTCTAAAGATGGGAATCAGAAAAAAAATAAATTTAAAAAAGCATTAAAAATAGTAAATAATGATATTCTTTCAATAATAATAGTAGCATGCTAAATAAAAACATAAGACTATACACATGGAAAAAAATGTTTTCACCCTAAGAATAAATGCCAAAGAGAACCCCAAAGAAAAAATATATAAACCTGGAAAAATAAAAAAGAAAAACTTTATTATTTCTAAACAATCAAACAGATGAAAACATATAACATGAGCATATATACAAAACATTATTCTACAAAAATAAATACCAGACAGAAATCAAAGGTAATCAAAGATTGTAACACATTCACAAATAAGGAAAAGTGAAGATCAGACACACACATACTGTACATATGCAAACTAAATGAAGGACATATATACAGTGTATAATTTTTCAGAAGTGAAATAAATGGAAATAATGCACAATAACATAGTCAAAAAGGTATTAACTTTCCAAAAAGAAAAAGACACAAAAATAGTTGTAAAAGTAAATAAAAAAAGAAATCAAAAGCAGACATCATAATGGATCTTGTAAACTCATAACAGAAAAGAATCACATGTATAAATAACTCCAAAAAATAACAAGATAAATAAGAACAACTATCAGTATGGAAATACCAAACAGTTAGAATACATTCCATTACTAAATTATTATTATACTCTTTTTTTTACTATGTTCCTTTTTTAATTTAATAACTTTATGATCTATGCTATGATATTATGCCATTTATTATGATTAAACTGAACATTTTCCACCTCTGTCATCTAATTCTATAGACATGCCACTGGAACTTTCCCTTCATAGAAACAGAATTCCTTTCCTGTGAATGTCTGAGAATCTTTAAATGGAATTTCTGAGGCAGTTTGCTGAGTGACACTGTTTGAGTTAATAAGGCTTTTATATTTCATTCTTAGTTGCATTTTGGTAAGCATTCATAGCAAGAGTCTAAATGCCATTAGAATATTTAAATATTCAACAAAAACCATGCAGATATAGATCACACTTTTGAATATATTTTCATTAGATTATGCACTGAAAAGACAAATATTTTCAAAGAAAAATTCACAAATCCATTGCAATTTAACCACTTTCTGTCATTTCTTAGTTAATTCTTAATTAATGTTTTAAAATAAAATTCATGTTAACATCATCCTTAGACATTACATCTCTCTGTTACAGACAATTGGACATATTTAATTGGTTACAGTGGCAAATGATAAAGGTAATTCCAGATTTTCAAAACATTGATATAAATGGTGAAAAAAAGATTTGTTATTAAAAGAAAAGCAGAGATAATTGAAAGGTTGCTAAGCAACATTACATCAAGCACCACTAGTGGTTGAGTGGTTAAGTAAGCGTCTTTCTAGCTCCTGTAGTAACTTCATAGCTAATTTAGTTTTAAGAAAACACATTAATTTTTTTTCTCTACAGTTAGGTTTCAAATCAAGCATAATGGATTTTTTTGGCAACTTTTTTGTAATTAACTAATTATAATGTTTTATTTAAGTATTTTGCATTTTAAAATGTGAAGAGGATTTCAAGGATTTAATCAAAGTTTCCAAGACAAAGTATATGAAGATTGGTATAAGCAAACATGCTTACAGTGCATAAGAAAAACACATTTATGGCAAAAGCAATAATATATGATAATAATGTTCCTTTCAGATCAACACAACAGAGCAAGTCCATGGCGGGAACAACTGAAATAAACAGAACATACGTAATTTTATAAGGAAACAAGTTTAATATTATTACTTTAAAATTGTAATAGTATACATTTTGAAAGATACAGGAGGCATTTAAAAATAGTGATTTACAAACATCCATCGATCCTTTCTAACACATGTTAATTGATTTCATAATTGCAATAGCAGTCCTATTTTATCCCTGCAGGATCAGGGGGCAAGGTTGAAATGTACAAACCAACACATCATGGGAGCCCAACCATCACAGGGCACACTCAAGCACACACTCACATTGATTCTTACTGAACCAATTTAGTGCCACCAATCAGCCTAAGATGGACATCTTTAGAAACAAAGTGATATGTTCCGTGTGATTTTTAGATTAACTAGGGGGCTTCGCTCGCCAACCCCCGTGTTTGGTTTTCCGGATACACACTTTTAAGATTTTTTTTTTCTTTGAATTGTTGCTATTTCATTAGTTTCACTTTTATTTCAGAACTTCTTTAAAAACAATATTTGGAATCTTTCGAGTCCAAATATGTTGAATCTTTTAAATGTGGTCCGTGAGACATGTGTTTAATGACTTTGTACCATAATTCAGGATAGGTTTCTCTGTTTGGAATTTCAGCACAGACAAAGCAATCTACATCTACATTCTTTAACTTTCTCCAAATTTGTATCGCGCATACGTTTTTTTTTTTTTCTGAGCCTTTCGAATTCCACTGCTTTCATAATCTGCTCTGCATGTGTACAGTGCCAACGTTTGTGAACGTGTTTATGAATTTCTACTTTGTCTTTTACTCTGTCTTTTAATTCTGAGTCCGATTGGATGTGCTTTGTTTCAATTCCACTTGTTACGGGCTAATTACTTTCCTTATTTTCTGAATTTGCACCTAAATAATTTTTTCTGGGTGGCGCAGTGGTAGCGCTGCTGCCTCACAGTTAGGGGACCCGGGTTCACTTCCCGGGTCCTCCCTGTGTGGAGTTTGCTTGTTCTCCCCATGTCTGCATGGGTTTCCTCCGGGCACTCCGGTTTCCTCCCACAGTCCAAAGACATGCTGGTTAGGTGCATTGGCGATTCTAAATTGGCCCTAGTGTGTGTTTGTGTGTGTCCTGCGGTGGGTTGGCACCCTGCCCAGGATTGGTTCCTGCCTTGTGACCTGTGTTGGCTGGGATTGGCTCCAGCAGATCCCCGTCATCCTATGTTCGGATTCAGCGGGTTGGAAAATGGATGGATGGATGGATTATTTTTTTCTTTTTTGCTCTATTTTTCTCTCCAACACCTTTGAGTCTCTTTTCTCCACGCTGCTTTCTTCTTCGCTTAGTCGTCAACGTTTCATTTTTAATGTATTGTTCTTATACGCTTTATATGCGCTGAGACCCTGGATCTGTGTGTGCTCAAATCCTTCACAAGACTGAATGTTTTGCTGCCCTGTTGTCTTATTTGATATTGATTGTAAGTAGGGCGTTTCTTGCAAGAATCTCATGTTCTACGTCATCGCGAGACGGTCCTGGGTCAATCTCTTGGCACAATACCTCATGTTTAAGGTCCTCGCGGGTCTTTTAACTGTCTTCCGTTATCTTAACGTGAAGATCACGTCTCAATGCCCTACTGTTTCTCTCCAGGATTTTTTTTTTATAATAGAGAGATATTCAGTTTTATATTCACACATATTTTTCTTAATCTGCTAATTCACTTAAGCATTCTACCATGGTAGCAATGGACGTAATCCTTAGAGAATTCACACTGTACATGTTAACATTTATTTTAACGTTTTCTTATAATCACCAATTATCAATTATAAAATTTTAATCACTTATGTCAGCCATAATTGATAAACTAATGTCATTTGGTATATACTGTATATCATATACATATTATGAATTTATTAAAAGTAATTTTGTGATTAGAGCTTAGTGTTATATTCTTATAAATTGAGTATTCTGACATTTTGATTTTGGTAATTCAAAAATGATTTGTTTGCTTTTTCTGCAAAAATCATTTGATTGAGTCTAACAAATTTAGTCACTCGGTGGATTATTATGGTTATGTTTTTGTATCATTTATAAAATAAATGCAATTTACAAAATAAGGAACTTAACTAATAAAATGTAAAATACCTTTCTAAGCAGCTCAAGTTAGGCATCTGTACCACTCCATGAGCATTTCAAAGTGTTTACCAACAGACTGACATCTCAAATAGAGCTTAGTCACTATCTAAATGATATCCCATTAGGAGCTTGTTGAAGCAGAAATGAGATGTATTTAGCCCAGTAGTGACTCTTCAAAGAGTAAACAAATACATTTTTTTTCTAAGTACATGGAGGTCAAAGCTTTGCTTCAAAACAAATAATTTATTTGGAGCAAACAAGCTATTTTTCTTGACTGAACTAATCTTATAACAAAATCACTGTCATCAAACAGGCCCTGGGTAGTGCTAAAAGGCAGTAGATTTTCTTTGTATACCACCTCAAGTAACAAAGGCTACAGTATATCAATGAAATGTAAATTACAAGATGCTGCACCAGCGCTGTAAAACGTAACTTGTATGAAAATTTAAAGTGCTCCTTTGACAAGTCTTCAGTTTATGTGAAGAAAACTTATGAGAGGTATAAAATCTCTCATTAACAAATTTCATTCATATGTGGGAAAAATATTCCCATTTCTAGCATGTTCCCAACAAGTGTACTTTCTCTATAGTCTAAGGCCTTTTTTGTGGAAACCTTAAACGTTAATATTAATTTCATTATATAACAAGAATTCCCTATATTAGAAATTCAAAATTTACCACAAACCCCAATTCCACTATACACATATCAACATGTCTTTATTATAATAAATACTCTAATAACATCAATGATGTCATGACTGGCAACAGAACACACAATATAAAACTAGAATGCTGCAAACAACTTTTATTGGTGGGGGATGGGCACATAAACAATAATACAATAGGACCTCTGGTCACGAACATTTCCGAACACGTACAAATCGGGTTACAATCAAAACGTTTGCCAAACTTTCACATCTGTTCTCAACCATACGCTCTGGTGGCAAAAAAAAACACTGGCGGCCAGTTTCACTTCCGGTTTGTACGCGCCAATGAGTTCCGCACGTAGTTCAGTTTCTCCCTGCACTTCGTTCTTGATCAGATGTGCGTGCATTTGCTGTGAACTCTTTGTGCTCTATTTCGTGTGCTTTTGCATTCATTTTTCAATTAACCATGGCCTCTAAGCAAGTGAAGAGTGGTAGTGTTGGTGAGAAGAAAGGTTCGAAGAAAATTGAAATCCAATTAAAGAAAGAATTCATTGAAAAGAGTGATAAACATGATGAACGACCATGTCGTCTCGCATTTCCGAAAAATTTTAAAGGCAAGTCACATTAGATCACTATTTCGTGAAGTCTGGTCCACCAGCTAAACAGTTAAAAACACCAGAAACCCAAGAAATCACAAGAAAGAAAACACCTGAAGGAGAACATCCCTCCATCACGGAGCCGGACTCTCCCTCAAAACTGTAATCTCCTCTCCACCCAACTTCCTCCTCGATTCCTTCACACCAGAACTCAACTCATGCCAGATTAGTTTTCTTGGTTGTTTATGGTTAGTTTTTGTAAAAAATTAAGGATTTTTCAAACTTACATTTTTTTCCCTGTGCTTAAAACTCGTTCGTAAGGGTGTAGCGCGAACTTTTGCAATGTTAGTTTTCTCTCTTGTTCAAGGTTTTCTCAGTGTTATTCAATGTTTATGCATTTAGTTTACTATTACGCTGTGCATTCAATGGTATAATTAACTATTTTTGTGCTTAAAAATCTTTAAAAATAATATTTACATACAGTTTGTACAGTCTGGAACGGATTAATTGTATTTACATACAATCTTAGGGGGAAATTACGTTCGGGTCGCAACCAAATCGGGTCACGTCCAGAGTTTTGGAATGAATTACGGTCGTGACCAGAGGTACCACTATATAAATAATATATCATGTCTAAATTTTAAAAGCTTTCAGTGTAGAATTTCCCACTACTGGTCAAAAATTTTAGAACACTTCAGTTTTTTTCAGTTTTTATGGAAATGCACACAGTTTAATGTCTTAATGTTTCATGCATTCAAGACATAGAACAAATGAACAATGGCAGATGAAAAATAAGTCAAGGAATCATTAAGTGTACAAAATTTTATTCATATTTTTGATTCATCAAAGTAGCCAATTTTTGCTGATATAATGATCAAACTGTGCAAGTCACCAGCTCTGCCTCCAGCAAATCAACCCCAGACCATCACACTTTCTCCTTCATATTTGACAGTTGGTGTCACACACTAAGGAACCATTGTTTCATCAACTCGATGGTGTGCAACCACCCTGGGTAATGAACCAAAAATTTCAAATTTTGATTCTTCAGTCCATAAGACTTTCTTCCAGTCTCCAGAAGTCCACAGCTGGTATTTTAAGGCCCTATTTTGTCCTTTGAGGAATGGCTTTCTTATTGCCACTCATCCAAACTGACTCATGTTTTGACTGACTCATGTCAAACCTGCAGCATAAAGTCTCCTCTTCACAGTAGAAACTGAGACTTGCTTTTTTCCACCATTGTTAAACTGTGCTTGAAGCCATTGTGTTGTGAGGCACCTATTATGAAAGTTGGTGACCCTCAGAAACTTGTCTTCTGATTGGGTTGTGACTTTGGGTCTGCCAGATCTTTTCCGATCAGAGTTTCTTCCAGTTTCCAATTCCGTTGGATTGTGTAGAGCACCATAATCACTGACTTGATTTCTTTTTGCAATATTTCTAAATGAAAGGCCTACACTTCTAAGTGTAACAATGCTCTGTTTCATTTCATTTGTTAATTGCCATTTTCTTGCCATTATCACTGGAATTTACCACTTTTTCCTTGCAATATTATCCAAATAGTACCTCAGAGGGTGTAGTAACACAGTCTGTTCCAACTCTGCTTTAAAACAGATAGAGGGTTTTTAAGTAATCAACAGAAGTTGAGACACCTGTGCAAATTGTTTGCTTCAACTTGCAAGGTTTAATTTACTTTAATTGTTGCAGAACATATGTAGGTTGTAACCTATTAGTTGTTCCCTGAAAAAGGCACATTTTTAATATTCTGAAATTTACTTTTTTTCAGTTTTTGCAAACCTAAACTTTGAATGTCTGTGTTGCAAAACTTGACTGATAGTGTATATATTTGTACAGGGTGTCCATTTTGATTGATTATAAATTCAATGTTTATTAAGACAATACTGCAACTGGAGCTGTTTATTTGAACTTGCTGCAGGAATCTGTCAAGCCATGCATTTGTGAAGAGGTTGGGGATGAGAACCAATTTAATGGATTTAGTGAAGAGGTAGCTCTTGCATTTACCAGACTTTGTGGCAATTAACTTTTTTTTTTTTTTTTAATGAGGTCATGTTAAAGATAAATTTTATCCCACAAAACCACAAAAATCAATAAATTGGAAACAGTCAATGAAAGAGAATGACCCCAAACACCAAATTAAAAGATATGTGATGTTTGCAAATCCACTGGTCCGCGTTATCAGCAGTGTCGGAACCAGAGCAGCCAGTAGTTCAAACACTTGTGATAACTAATTCTGCATTTTTCTTTTTTAATTTGAATTATAATACTTAGATGTATCTTCATAAACCTATTAATTATAATCATTCAAAGTGTGCGTACATGTTTTTGGGACACCTGGCATATATTGTAAGTGCCATGGTGGACGGACTGGCGAGAGGAGGCGCATCCTGGCCAGAATACATATGGATTACTTTCCCAATTGGGATAAAAGAATAATGGGTGATATCACAAAAGCAGACCACAGACATAAAAAGGTTTGGGGCAGCCACCCATATATTGTGCCTTGGCTTCCAAAAGGGTTGAAATTGCTTGTGATGTTCATAGGTTTGAGTCCAAAACTGAACTGAATGTAACAGGAAAAGATGGCGGCTTTAAAGCCAAAGAACAGAAGTGACGTCATTGGGACCAGGACCAGAAGTGACGTCTTCTGGAACGGAAGTGACTCCATCATTGGTGCCCAAACCGGAAGTGATGTCTTCGATACCGGAAGTGACATCATCCATGCACCAGAACCGGAAATTACATTATCCGTGGCACTGGAAAAAAAGAAGAAGGACGCCTCACGCCTGGACAAACTGGTGAGGAAAGCAGGCTCTGTTGTAGGCATGGAGCTGGACAGTTTGACATCCGTGGCAGAGCAATGGGTGCTCAGCAGGCTCTTGTCAATCATGGAGAATCCACTACATCCACTAAACAGTGTCATCTCCAGATAGAGGAGCAGCTTCAGCGACAGACTGCTGTCACTGTCCTGCTCCACTGACAGACTGAGGAGATCGTTCCTCCCCCAAACTATGCGACTCTTCAATTCCACCCAGGGCGGTAAACGTTAACATTATTCAAAGTTATTGTCTGTCTTTACCTGCATTTTAATATTGTTTTTTGTATCTGTATGCTGCTCCTGGAATATGTGAATTTCCCCTTGGGATTAATAAAGTATCTATCTATCTATCTATCTATCTATCTATCTATCTATCTATCTATCTATCTATCTATCTATCTATCTATCTATCTATCTATCTATCTATCTATCTATCTATCACAGGCGCTGGGACCTAGCGAGATTTCCTGAGTATGGTCTGCAGAAGATTGAGAAAGAGAGTTAGTACAGCTTGCCACCTGCTGGTCTGGCGTGGTAGTACTATTCTTAAGGCCTTTCAGCTGTCTCCCAATCACATGTGTGTGACAATGGACAACAGGATTCTCAACATTTCATCCTCCAGTATAAGAGGGAACAGTGTTCCTCTGCTTTGGCACCAGTCTGGACATCCACAGGGTTGCCTTTGACTTGTAGATTCAGAGTGTGGCCCTGCTGGATTCCTTGGGTTCTGCTTTAGGGGGCTGTTGAGAATACACCTTCCTGCACTGGAAAAAATGCATATGCAAAAAGAGTTGTTTTGCTTTAATTTGGTAAAAATAAAATCTGACAATGGGGTATACAAAATTTACTTGCCAAGATTTCTTAGAATAAGCTAAATAATAGTAAATACAAATATTTTGATAAGTCAATAATTCTTACAAAAAGGAAAACAAGATTTAGCGTTATGATATACATATTTTCGCTTGCTTAGATTTCATTTTTTGGCAGTGTGGTTTGTGAAACTTTTGTATGACCTGGAAGGTTCCATTATGCAAGGTCATGGAGATTGCAGTGTGGACTTTGAAAAAGCAGGTATTGTGAATAAAAAACATGTACCAGGTGTGGTTGCATCTCGAGTTTGGGCAATCTGTTGCGCCACCTTGGAGGTCACAACATATATACAATATGTACTATATATGACTTCTTATTGTTATCATCTACTGCCATCATCTGATTAAGCTGATGCAAAGCCTCCCATATGCCGCACCTTGAAAAAACTGCACAAAGGCACTAGTGAGTGCACCAGCTTTTGGAAGAAATGAGCTTCATTCTCTGTTTAGCAATTTAAGTAAGACAGTACTTTATTAAGACTTGTTATCACGTGGAAAGCAGATTCACTGCAGGACAAGCAACCTCAACATTCACTTTTATTCTAGCAGAACAATGAATATACACATTTGAGTTCCCAAACTATTATCTATCAGTAGTTTTTCTAATGGCATAATAAATATAATTGACAGTTTTCACATAATATATTAAACTATACAAAATTAAACTGAGCTCATGCCAAGGACTACTGATTCTGGCATGAATTCAAAACACATTTTATCATGACAATTGTACCAAAAAAGTAGAATTGAATAAACAATTCAACATTCTAAGACAGAATTATTATCTACTTTTTCCCAGTGTACTAAAATAACAGTTAAATTATTTGAGTGTAACCAGAGTAGAAAGTCAAGGTTTTCACTCAGCAGAGAATTATGCAATACCTTCCATCTGAAACTGCAGCTGCTAGCGATTTGAAGTCACTTATCCAAGTGTACTGAATGAGATATAGTGCCTTGTGCAGTTGTTTTATTGATTCTGGCACATTGAGTGTGTATGTGAGTTTGCCTGATCTCCTCATGTCTGTCTGGGTTTTTCTTCAAGTAGTCCAAGTTTCTTTCCACATCCCAAAGATGTGAATGTTAGGTTAACTGGTAACTCTAAACTATGAACTGTCTAGAGTGCCACTTTCACTTAATGTTGAGTGTAGCTGTCTTTTTTTTTTAGTTTTGTGTTTCCAAGACATTTCTTGCTTTGCAACTGATATGACACCAGCCTACATGACTCTGAGCTGCATTAAGTCAGTTTGGTAAAGGATAATTAAATTCACATTTATTTAAACTTGTATTTTCCCATTTCTTAAAGCACAAACAGTATTATTTATTATGTAATCAATTAGACAATTGCAAGCTAAACGTTTTGTTTACTGAGATAAAATTGTGGTAGGCTTATGATCCCTTTAAACTGTTTGCCACCCTGTGCAAAAGTATGTATTGTTCACCATTTCTTATATTTATCATTAATCTGTAAAATACTGTAAATGCACTGCATCTGACTAATTTCATACATCAATAACCACTCATGTGATGTTAATATTCTTAACTATTTCCAGGGAAAATCCATCTACAGTAATGTTCAATCTGAGGACAGCAACATAAATTATATTGACGTTTTGAGGTGGAGTTGCAACTACACATTTCAGACAGCTGTTGGTATTGAAAATAACATTGACAACACCAAAACAGATCTTTTTCTAAGTAAACCTCAATTTATAAATTACTAGCTGAAATGAAATACCCAGCATTGCCTGGGAGGAAAATAAAGTGTATTTTTTTTTTAATTGTTTGATATAAATATGATAAAAAAACACAACTTTAAAAATAAAAATAAATTAACACACAATGAAGACTCACTAATGTGCCTGTCTTGTAGTCTTGTATGTGTCTTATCATCCAGTTGACACACGGAACCGGCCAACTCTATTTAATTTCAAAAGCAACAGGGGCGTTGTGGTGCTCAAACATAAAGAATGCTGGGAGACGCTTCCAGTTTGCCCTCTGGTGGTCATTCTGAGTGTTAACTGGATGATAACATGCATACAGGACAGCAAGATCACCCAGTTAATTTCACCCTATAGTATTTTTAGTCGACCAATGAGAAACATGTGTACCAAGTTTCATGAAAATTGTTCCAGCCGTTTGGAAGTGATGCTGGAACATACATACATACACACACACACACATACATTGACTCATATATATAGATAAAAAAAAATTTATGACCAAACTTTCATTTTTAAGTATGGAAGAGTATTAGGGCCAGAGAGAAAAAAAATAGGGACACAGTGAGGAAAAAAGATCTATTTCATGATTAAAAGTCAATATTTTGACAGAAAGATACGGAAAAAGATGATCCGGTGTGGCAAACCCTAATGGGAGCAGCCGAAAGAAGAAGAAGAATTTTGACTTTAATCTTGGAATTTCCACATTAATCTCATAGTTTATTTCTTCATTAATGTAGAATGTTGTAAACTTCATCTTAAAAATTGATCTTAATTTACTAGAGTTTTCTCAAAAAAATTGTAACTAAAGTAGCATGTTAAATGCTTCGTATTTTAAGTGCGCCCAGACCCAGTTGTTAATCACTATGTGCTTCTTATACGGGCTTCCTCCTGTGCAGGCAGTGATTGTCACACAGGTTACATTAAATTCATGATATTATAGCTCTCTGAATATTTAGAATCCTAAGATTTATACTTGGTATCATTGTTAACTTCACTTAAATAATTCATTCCATCCATCCATCCATTATCCAACCTGCTATATCCCAACTACAGGGTCACGGGGTCTGCTGGAGCTAATCCCAGGCAACACAGGGCACAAGGCAGGAAACAAATCCCGGGCAAGGCGCCAGCCCACCGCAGGGTGCGCGCATACACACACACACACACCAAGCACACACTAGTGGACAATTTAGGACCGCCAAAGCACCTAACCTGCATGTGTTTGGACTGTGGGAGGAAACCCACGCAGACACGGGGAGAACATGCAAACTCCATGCAGAGAGGACCCAGGAAGCGAACCCGGGTCTCCTTACTGCGAGGCAGCAGCACTACCCACTGTGACACTGTGCCACCCTACTTAAATAATTTAGAGATTAAATAAGATAGAAGTGGAAATTTTGAGATTAAAGTCGAAATGTCAACTTTAATCATGAAATAAACTACAAGATTAAAGTTAATCATGAAATGGACCTTTTTTTTTTTCTTCATTGTGTCCCTATTTTTTTTTTCTTCTTTGTGGCCCTAATACGCTTCTGTATTTAAGAGAAAGTGATAAATGGTGGTTTAGTTTTGTCATTGGAGAGGCTAGTGAAGCTACGCTGTAGAAACTTATGACCAAATTAAGCCCTTGGACCTTTTTGAAGAGGCTGCTTCATCACTATTCAAAACATCTTCTATACAGCCCATGATGACTGTTAGTTTTCACAAAGACCTCTTTTAATACGTGTTTCATACATTTCATAAATTGTATCAATATATAATTTACATTTAAAATGCAGCTCTAGTTTCTTCTGGCATTTATTTGCATAGCTCTGTGTACTAAGCTATAGTTAGAATAGAAGCCAACAAGAAATAGCAAAAAGAAGGTGACATGCTATAAAAAACTTTAGTATTTTATTCTGATCCCAAAGATGTGGCAGTTTCATGAAGGAGACGGTAGCTTGACTTCACTCACTTTTTAAAGATGCATGGGTGTCGGATGGACTTAAATGGATGTACTTTGCTTTAGCTGTAAATTTTCACTTGTGCCTAGAGTGCCATTCGCATTTGACTTTAAGTGTAGATTTTTTTTTCTTTAAGTGTAGAGTTTATTTTTTGAACAAAAATATATATTCTGGCACACATTGGGTATATAAAGTGTTACTTTTGACCATCAATAATATTAAGAGTAACACTTTAGTTTAGGTACTGCAAAAATGTACTCATTTACTATTATGTAACACAACCTTAGCAAACATTCCTTAGGGTCTTCATAACATTTACAAAGCATCAGTAAAGTGTTTATTCATCTCGGCAAAGGTACCTACTAACAAAACTTCACTTTGGAGTGGTCTGAGGTGACTTAATGGAGACACATTACTCTTGATACTACATATTTAGTATAAGACCTGTGAATTCTTCTTATTAGCAATTAATTTTTATCATCATGTCGATATACCACACAGCACAGGGATAAAAAACCTACCTACTGATGTTTTATGAGTGTTATGAACACCAACAGAAGCCTTTGTTAATGTTCATGTACTCTTGCTACATAAGATTAAATGAGTAATAGATGCATTTTTGCAGTAACTAAAACTAAAGTGTTACCAAATTGAGCCTGGCATCCCTGCTCTAGATGCCCCACAACTGCCAACTAACTTTAAAGTTTTTACAGATTTTCAGCCATCAGCGATGAACTCTTCTTATGCAGTTACCAATTAAAAAAGGTGGAAATGAAACAATAAAAACTAACACAAAAACACTAAAATAGTGCTGGCACATGATGTGCAAGGGAAATATTCCCAAATTAAATCAAGAAGGGATGCTATAATGAAGTTAGATATTACAAAATCAAATGGTCAGAAAATAACTGCAGCCCTTCACTTCACATATTGAAGATGTGTTTATGCTATTTGTTTTATTAACCAGTTTGTCAATTTATTTATTTTTTGTCTGGCATGTAAGGAGTTCCAAGAGCACAACTGATTTGAGACAGTTTCAGTATCTACTGTTGTAATGGGTTTTGTTGTGCTCATGTTTTGTTATGAAATTTTTACTTGTTCGGAAACAGGTTTCTGCAGAGTTTCCTGTGGCTGTTATACTTTTCTTGCCTGATGAATTAATTTTTTAAGTTAGTTTTTCTTTTTTTGTTTCAGTTTTGTTTTGAAAGTTAAAAAATTATTTGCGTGTGTTTTCCGATAATAGTATCCTTTTGTAACCTTTATTTGTGCATTGCCAATTACAGTGCTAGAAGTAACATTATAAAGGTCAGTGTCTCACATACTGTGTCATCCAAGTTTCTGATAAACTAAAAAGACTTTTGCAATGCTAACTCTTAGTGTATCATTTATCTGCTATTAACATTTGGCATTCCTAGACTAAGATTTTTTTGTCTCTCGTGTTGGGTTCTGGTCATTTGAACATTTTTGATTTTGGGTTTGACCAGTACCAGTAATTTTGACTCTGATTTTTGACTCTATAAGTCTCCTGATCAGTTTGCGTCTTTTTTCCTTCTGCCTACTTACAAATAGCAATACCCTACAATCCATCCATCCATCCATTATCCATCCCGCTATATCCTAACTACAGGGTCACAGGGATCTGCTGAAGCCAATCCCAGCCAACACAGGGCACAAGGCAGGAAACAAACCCCGGGCAGGGCGCCAGCCCACCGCAGTACTCCTACAAGGTCTACATAAAAAAGAGAAACAACCACATAAGCAGTTGAAGGCCAATTCTGTAGGCCAAAACAAGCATGCAAAGGACACAGGGAATGCACCCTTGTCTATGTAAAAGAGTTTTCCATGCCATGAACGCTCTTCTAATTTTGGGAAGAATATTTTATTCATTTATTATGCGTTTAGTATATAAATGATGATTCTAATTGTTATTGGGTTCACATCATCATTTAGATGGCATTTTACTTACTATTGGTTTAATTTTACACCACTATTGTAAGTGAATTTCTGACGGTTATGACAATCTTGTTTAGCAGTTGCTATGTTGGTTGATATTACATGATGGGAAGTCTGTGTGCGTGTGATTTTTTTTGATGTGCACTGTATTTAAATTATTGGAATGCATCTGACAATGTCCAAGTGTATGGATAAAGAATTTGAAATGGCATGAGATTTCAGCACAAAATTCATTTTAGTTAAAGAAAGGATATTTAGTAATATTGGGACCTCTGTGTTTGTTTTAACTTCTGGATTTTAGATTACCTTTCTGGTTTTATGCTGATGTTTTGCATCTTTCTGGTGATGACTTGAGACTCTGTTTTATAACTCTCCCATTGATTTTCCCCACCATTTGAACTGTTGAGCTGCAGTTTTCTCACCGTGGCCGTGTTACCCCAGAATGGATTTCATCAGGAAAACTAATACTGAAAGGGAAAGCATTATGATACCCAGGATCAGAGGTGGCACTTTGCATACTATTCATACTTTTGCATACTTTTCAGTATATATGAAGAAAAGTAGTATTAGCTCTTCTGTGAATGCCTAGTCCCTTCATACAGAGGCTGCTTGGGAATGTATTTTATGAAGAGGCCTCTAAGAGCTAGTGGTCCTGGAGTTTACAGAATGTTCATGACCCTGAAAAGACCCCAACAATGTGTTTAAAGTGAAAAAAAGCCTGTACACTTAGGTCCCTGGAGACTGTGAGATTTTGATTTGTCATTCTGTTTCATTGGTTCTTTGTTTTTTTCCTTGTCTTACCCTCCCTTGTGTTCTGGCTTCTAATAAATTTTTCAAAATTTGACACCTTATTGTACCTTAGACTCTTTTAAACTCAAATTTATTTGTAATGGGCATAGTACAATTAAATTCTAACTTGCATGTATCCCAAGTACTATATAAACCTAGTTACTGTAAATGCCAATAACAGACCAAAAAGTAATAAAATATAATACACTGTGACATAAAACTATATATATAAAATAGAATGTCTGTCTGTATGTTCCTTATGCACACTTTAACTGATTTGGACCAGATTTTTCATAGCTGATCTCTAGGACCATACGGACAAAACAGATTACTTTGGATCCCAAACTTTTGATCCTGGGAATCCCAGTTTATCATTTCTTACCTCGTCAATGCCACGTTCTGAGTTTATCTACTGTTATATGAAAAGGAGTATCTTGTGCTTTTGCTTTGTTGCCGTTTATTCATAGTTTAAGTAGTTCAAACTGTCCACCTTGAACTAAGAGGACATGTCACATATGACAGTGTTCATGGTTACAACCCAGCAAGCAGTTACCACTATTCTGGAATCCAACTGGACCCGAAAAGAACCAATTCTTGAAACTCTGCACTCTTCTTCTATCTACTATAATATTAAAAGGAGTACCTTGTGCTTTTCCGGGGGGAATGTTGGGTGAGGCGTGACACAAAGGAGAATCAAAGGGGTGTTATTTAACTCCTGATTTTTTTACTTTTCTTCATAATTTTTGGATTACGAACTGTCCACCTTGAACTAAGTGAACAAGTTAGGTATGACAGCCTTCATAGTTACAACCCAACAAGGAGCTGCCACATTTCTGGAATCCAATCAGACCCAAGTAGAACAAATTCTTGACTCATGAGAACTGAGACATTGATAGACTGGAAGCGTGGATGACTGATGAGACAGCTAGCAATAAAAACAGGGTCACCATTTTAAAAAACACATTAACCTTTGCTTTCTTTCCTTAAACCATTGTACAAATATACCTGGGTAATGCTGGGTATGTTAGCTACTTTACAATATTGAAACCTGAAAAAACACAAACACAATATACATACAATTTGGGGTGCCATGGACAATATTATTGGATTTTCTTTGGAACCTGTAGATTAACTCAGGCTTGGACAACATGTCTTATTACTCTACTGGTCTTAAATGTTTTGTTGTTGGATTGCCACTTATATACAGGAAGGACTGTAAGAGGAAGACAAGGAAGTGGGGCTTCAATGACATAATAGGTCTTCTGGTGTATTGAGATCTTTCTGGCCTGAAGCAAAAATGAAAGAGTGTTAGGCTACTGTGCAACTCTCAACTCCTTCGCCTGTGTACACGTTAGATCAGATTTTCGAAGAAATGTGATTTTTCTCTTGCATGCAACAATGTATGTGCAGTACAAGAAATAATAAAGAAGTTGTCAATATAAGTGTCTGGTTACTAAACTTAAAAATTAGAAGTAAAAGCTGTGTCTGAATATAATGATACAAGTGGTTCTACACCATTTACCAGAACAGAGAGAAAAGTAAAGTTACTTAATAGGATGGCTGAAGTTTCTTATAATACTGTCTCCCTGGACTGGAAAGTGCAGTCCTTTTGAAAATTCTTCCTTGTAAATGCCCTGTTGTTAAATATCTATCTGCCATATGATTCTACATATTTTTTATACAAAATAAATAGTAGACTATGTGGGTTATACCTCCAAGGGGTAGAGCCATACCTGAATACAGCATTCATCAAAGCACAAATAATGCTTTTTATGAATTCTTATTTCTTACAAATATTTTTTATTATTTGTTGTATTCAGGAAGGAAATTTTACGGCTTCACTTACTATCTTTATTGCTGTGCAGCATCAGCAAGTACACAACTGCAGCAGGAAAAGTAAAAATCTGGTCTTGACATCCAACTAAGCTTAACAAAAATGTGCTCATTGTAGAGCCACTGACTGGCAATTCATGAAATTTGTATACTTCATAACACATTTTAAATATATGAGCCATTGACGGCTTGCTGTTTGTCCTCTGCACTGAATAGCTCACCAGAGACAAGTCAGCACCAATCTGATAATCACTTTTTGACAGACGTGTTGTTTAACCTCCTCGAGTACACTCACTTTTGGAACGTCTATTCTGATAATAGCGATTGCTGTGTCCTCCATGTGATGCCTTTCTGGGTTAGTAAAAATAAAACCTTCATAGTAAACTGCTCTAGTCTGCATGACAATGAGAGCTTTTAACATCGTGGAGCCATGCCACTCATACACTTAAACACTGCATGGGACTCACTTATTTGAGTGCTGTTACATGTAAAAGTTGATTTTAAGTAAGAGCTAAAGTGTAAAGACATATCATTCTAGCAAAGAGACGAAATAATGTAGGTTGCTTGATTTTTTTCCTCTTTTTATAGTAATGAAAAAAGTAAAAATTCTTACTGAGAAGCTGAGAAGCTTCTTTAAAAGATAAGTGTAACAGTTCTATTTAGTTAACAGTACATTTGATAAAAGCAAACTGATAATGAGCAAATAATGTGTCCATGTTCTAAAGACTACCAAGTCACATCAAATGTCCAAGTTGATAAAAGTAATAATAGGACAAGGTTAGAGTTATGGGGCACCTTGCGGCCAACCCCATATAATTCTGAGCAATAATGTGTTATATTTGTGTTATAATGCAAAATCGAGTTGTCCTGAATTCTGTCTTAGGTACACTGATTAGGATAGCGGCTCTTCTGCATTTAATGTGTTTTAGGTGGAAGAGGTGGGTCCAGGTGGACCCCACAGGTGACTTCAGATGGAATGGAGTTAATCATCCATTCTGCAGAGGAGGAAGAAGAGATGTCTTACTACACATTGCCTCCTCCTGTCTTGGTGGTGAATTACCATCACTCAAACCTTAAAGCTGTTTCCCATGAGCACACACATGACAAAGGCTGTGTCAGCTTTTCTAAACGAGAAATTAAGGGGAACCCACTTTTGGTGGGATGCATTTACGGACAGGTTAATTTTCCTTGCATACTAGAGCTTTAAACACACTACTTTGTTTTTTTCAATACAAAGTCTGCAACCACAGCATTCAAAGCTTGGGCAAATTTGTAGTTCATCAAAATATTGTTAAACAATGTTTTTTAATCCAGATAAAAAAAATTCAAAGAATCTTCAGTTATATACTGCCTTTTACATTCCTCACAACTTGACATAAGTTGCCTCTATCTGATGTGGCCTTCAGGGGGCACTCCTGCCACCCAAACCCGACACAGACAGACCCAGAACACAAGTTTTTTTTCCATGAGAAATGCCTTCCCCCGTTTCCCACATGTACAGCACAGTTCAAACACAAGCACCAAACAGTTTCTTTTCTTTCTCTTTTCTTTCTCTGTCCGCCTCCACTCCTCCTGACAAGCTTCATCCTCTTCCACCCGACTCTGGCTCTCGGAGAAGTGGCTGCTGGCACCTTTTATAGGGCACCCGGAAGTGCTCCAGGTGTTTGTTGGTCTACTTAATTCATTACATTTATATAGCGCTTTTCTCAGTACTCAAAGCGCTATCTACACAGGGAGGAACCGGGAAGCCAACCCACAATCGTCCACAGTCTCCTTTCTGCAAAGCAGCAGCACTGCCACTGCGCCATGTGTGGTGGAAGAGCTGCAATCAAGGACTCAGGAGCAGCTGCAGCACCACTTGGCGGTGCCCATGGAGCCCTACAGGGCTGCACCAAACTCCAGACACCACTGCAACCCAGGGGGGCTGCCACCTAGTGCTCCGGGGGGAGGTAATGCTTTGGATACTCTCCCTCACCCGGTCCTTCCAGCATAGAGACATCCCAGCTGGGCAAGGGTCTCAACCGTACACCGCACTGACATAATATAATTCAAACACATTTACCCTGGAAAGCATGCCATTTAGTTACATAACCATTTAGGTTATGTAAAAAAGAGAGTTATGAACTGAACATACAGTAGTTTAAAGCTATAATAACAATAGCAATTTGAGATCAATTTAAAATAATAACCTTTACACCGAACCTCACTTATTAATGCTGAAATGTTTTTAATAGCCAATTAATATCTACAGGTTGTACAGAAATGGCTTTCATCAGACTCCTAGAAGCACTCACTGTTTGACATTCACTATGTGTATGATAACAAAGGAAAAAAATGCATCTTGTTTTCTCTTGGTGTTTTCCATCATAGCATAACCTCAAGGATGGTGATATTTTTAAGATGAACTCAAACAGACAATCACAAAAAGGCCTCATTGAGTGCAAAATAGGTTATATCAATACAAATATTCAAAGTGCAATGGTGTAGGTGAGTGCAAAATGGCTTACAGTTTATCAATACAAATATTCAAAGTGCAAAGGTGTAGTGCGCAGAAAGTACATTCAATAATTAGTACTTGTGTACTGTATACAACTAGAATAAAGGAGAATATATGATGTCTCTACATGCACAGAATAACAAACTGAAACTGAAAATTTCGACATAGGACACACTTATTTTAAACACCTCAGAGTGCCTTTAAATATAGCCATTCCCAAATTACTAACATTACTAGACTTTAGAATCTTATATAAGCTTAACACTGGGTGGTTGATCATACATTACTTTAATAGCCCTTGTTTAAGTTAAGTAATATTGTTGATAATTAGCTTATTGCTAATTTTGTTCAGTCCAATGGATTAAACCTAAATACTCAGAAGGTGTTGCAGTATCCATGCTTCTGCCTCACAATGAGGAGACAAGATGTACACCCTGAATGCTCCATGCATGGAGACTGTATGTTCTCTCCATGTCCACGTGAGTGTCCTCTAATTGCACCACTTGCCTCCCACAGTCCAAAGACATGCAGGTATGGTAGATTGGTGCTGCTGATTGTGTGAGTATGAGTGTGTGTGTGTGGATGGACTAGCATCTTGTCCAGGCACTGTACCTACATTGTGCCCAAACACTGCTGGGAGGGTCACCAGTTACCCCACAAACCTACCATGGATTAGCGGGTTAGAAAAGTTGATAGATGGATGTATGGAAGTATGTATGGATGGATAGATTTCCAAAGTAAAAAGGATTACCAGGTAAAAATAGCTTCTATAACCTGGCAGGATCTAATCAATGACATTTTGCAATAAGCATTTAATTTTAGGAAGTGGATTCTCTTCCCTTATTTATTTTAATTGCTTTCATTTATTAACTTACTTATTTTTTCCTACTATTAAAGTTTTACTCTGTTGGTCAAGCTCTTTTTCTCATGGGTGGGGGATGTATGGAATGTAATTTGCCTTTAATATATTCAATAAAATGTTAAAGAAAAACATAGTTTCTATTCAGTCTCAAAAATGGAAGCAGAAAGCAGAAGCTATGCAAGTTAGATAAGAATAATAAACAAAATTATTGAAATACTGTTAATCTTTAGTCAGTTTTCAAAATTATGGTAAATTTTACCGAACACCAAATAAGAAAGAAACAGAGAAACTGGAGATGGAAAAGAAAGGTGGGTGAGGAACACTTTAACTTCCCTTTATTCTGTTGCAATGAGCCAACAGTGTACGGGTACATTGTTATGCTATACTTTATTTTCATTTGCCTACGGGTTAAACGAAAATAAGATAAATGAAAGGTACTTTGTTTTACATGGTTGTATGTGAAGGTACGTCATCTACAACTACCTATAACAGCACCAGCAAATCCTCTCCAGGGGCCTCATGTATAACGCCGTGCGTAGAACTCACACTATAACATGGCGTAAGCACAAAAGCGGGATTGTGCGTACGCACAGAAAAACCCAGATGCAGGAATCTGTACATACGCATACTTTCACGTTCTTCCACTACATAAATCACGATCAGCGTGAAAAGTAACGCACGTGCACGCGCCTTCTGTCCCGCCCCAACTCCTCCCAGAATTACGCCTCTTTGAATATGCAAATCAATATAAATAGCCTTCTGTGAAAAGACAATGGGAAAAGCACAGGGGAAAATATAAGAATTTCAGCGAATACCAAGTGGAGGCAAAGGAAAAACGTACTATTTGTTGGTTTAAACAGTGGTATAATCAACAAAAGAAAGTTGATCGAGTGACAAGAGTGTCGGAAAAACTCGAAAGATCAAATTCACAAAGTCGCACAGTGCCCGAAATAAAAAAGAAATTACATATCAAAGTCGCCGTGAAAAGGCAAGTCGTAGCCCACCATCTGAGTGTCATATGAAAGTGTATTAGGGTACAAACAAAAAACATAGGCACACAGTGGGAAAAAAGCACGAAATGTCAACTTTAATCTCGAAATTTCCACTTTAATCACGTAGTTTATTTTGCCATTAAAGTAGAACATCATAAACTTTATCTTAAAATCGTTTATTTTACTAGTTTCTCAAGTAGCATGTTAAATGCTTTGTTCTGTGTTTGATCTCCTATGTGCTCTATGTGTGTGAATCACTACGTGCTTCTGTTCTTTCTCTTTCTCCAACAGGACACAGAATGCATTACATTCGAGATATTACAGCTCTCTGAATAATTAAAATTCTGAGATGTATGCGTGATATCATTTTCATGATGATAGGAATGAAAGCATGTTATTAAACATGGGAACACGGTGGCGCAGTGATTGTTCATATCTCACGGAAGAGGCTTGCTGCACCATGTGCGACCTTCGATGAAATAATTTATTACAGAAGTACTGTCTCTTTCAAATGTACTAACCTCCAATTCCTGTCCATACTTTTCTTTCTCCAATCGCCACACAATCAGCTCTGTAATAGACGTTAAGCCATTTGTAAGCTTAGAACGCCGATTCTTCAAAACTTTTAAGGAACATTGAAATATCTTCGTAGTACATGTTTAATTATTCTATTCGTCTATCCTTCCAGTGTCGCGTCAGCACCAGCAAGAATACAGCGCAAGGCAGGAGCTATCCTTGAACTAGCTATACACTGCGGCACCGTGTCCTCACATGTTTAATTATTAACAATACAGATTATTTAAATGAAGTTAAAGTTTTATCTGTATACTATAAGCAACATATTTTGCTGCATTTCATCTTAAAAATGATATTGTCATCATACGCGCTTTATAAAGTAGCGCAGGTTGTGCAATATTATAACTGTAGTGTAAGTTTACAGTGAGGTGATTGTACTTATAAGTACAAACAGTACTACAAGGAGCACTTGATGGACTGATTGAGTGCGTTTATAGTTCTTGGGATGAAACTGTTTCTGAAACGCGAGGTCCGTACAGGAAAGGCTTTGACGCTTTTTGCCGTGATTGAAGTAGTGTGTACTTGAAACTGTATACCGATAATTCTCTTTCCGATCATCTGCTGCTGTGATTCACACTCAGATACAGTGATATAAATACTCCGAGTGGTGCAGTGAGAGTAATATGGAAAAAGATGATCCGCAGTGGCAACCCTTAACGGGAGCAGCAAAAAGAAGAACAAGATGCAGTGAGCGTAACAACGCTAAAGCAGTTATGGTATTTGGAATACTATGGCTATTCCCTGGCCCATTATATTGCTACAGGTTAATTACGATCAGATGCATTACACTAATAAACAATATGCAGTTAATTTCAGTGTATTTATAAAGCCGCGTCAGGAATGTGGAGCTAAAAAAGAAAGGATGAGCACACAGGAACAGTAGTTTGACCATTCTGTGGACCATTGTATTGTTACAGGTTAATTACAATCAGATGCATTAAATTTATGAACGATATGCGGTTAATTACAGTGTATTTATAAAGCCGCCGCCGTGGATGTGGATCTAAGAAAGGGTAACCACACAGGAACAGTAGCACTGCTTTGATGCTGGGTGCCGCCAGTCTGCAAAACCGAGCGGAGAAATTGCGTACGCCAAGGTATGAGTTACCGTGGAAATGTGCGTGGCTTTACGCCAAGTTTAGGTTTTATACATCGCGATTTGAGCGTGGAAAGGTTCGTATGCAACATTTCTGTGTGTACGCACCGTTTATACATGAGGCCCCAGGAAATGCTGTCTGCTTAAACTTCTGGCCTCATTGTGTCTGGAAAGCTGTTGGTGTGGACTGAATATGAATTGCCAGAGAAAAGAGTAGAACAATGGCGGCATTTATTCCACTAAGATTTTAGAATACTACAGACTTTAATCCTTCACCTCAGACATGAAAACAGTGGAATAATCTTATGCTTTTCAGCAAAAGTAAATAAATAAAAACATACTGTATGAGATGTAAAAAAATGAAAAGTATTATCAGCAAGATAGAAGTAGATATAGGATGCTCTTTACAGCTAAAGATTTTATATTGCAAAATAGTAATTTCAGTTGTCAGGTATTTTAAACTGACTTAAATTCTTAGACTCAAGGATTATATCAAAATGGGATCATTAATGTTAATTTATTTTCTTTGTACTTTTTGACAGCCAATTGCTTTGAAACGAAAACCATTTTAACGCAAAATTTGACTTCCTAATATCCCACTCCACTGAACAGAACCCATGGCACACTCTGGATGCTTCTATATACTTAATGATTTATGAATAGTTTTGATTCAATTTTTATTGCAGAAGAGAAAAAGGCATGCAATACATTTTCTTTCAAATGTTTATTTGCAAACCAATTCACTGTAAAGTATTAACAAGCTGTCTTACATGTCTATACTATTAAATAAGAACATTTAAATAAACCGGTCAGTGCATGCAAGATATGATAATGCCACATTAAACCGTAGGATGATAACAAATGACTAGCGAACAGGTGCAATTTCAAACAAAATGACAGCATTTGGGTAGAATGAGCCTAATGCACAGAACTGCAGGACAACAAAGCTGTGATTTTGCCAACGGTCATGTCAGGATCTTTAGGTGGGATGTGGATGTGCAATACGTTTTATCAGTGATGGATAAGACAGTCATCTAGTGTTCTTCTCTTGTGCCCAGTGCTGCCAGGATATGTCCTGACTTTCCACAATGCTACAGAATAATTGGTTCAATCACTTTCATTAAATTGATGGATGAATGGGATTGTCCATTTGAAATCTGAAAACAAACCAAGAATAAATTTTGATGGTTGAAAGATAAATATGTAATACCAAAGGTCACTTTAAGTAAACAAACATTGGTAACATTTTAACATTTAATATTTAACCACATCACACACCCTTTAGCAAGGTTACTCAACAGCACTTGACTATGTCCTTAACAATATAGGAAACCTATAGACTATTAAACTATTTTCTGGAGCTTGTGAGAGAAAAAATATAAATATAGAGCAATAGGTCATAAGTTAAAATGGAAAGTTTGGGCTAATACAGTGAAAAACAATACAGTATATTACCAAGTTACCTTATTTTTAAAAGTTTAATATCCTTACACCTGTTCAAAATAACAGGTACATTAAGAAAGTCTACTTAAAGTAAATGATAGTTGTAACATGGCCCTTCAAAGCAGGCTAGGGTAGCGAGGCAAAGGTTTGGGGTACCAGGTGGGTCATCCCTTTTAATAATAGCCAAAGTATCAGCCATGAAGCAGCAAAATGCAACACAAATATGGCTATTGTCAAACCTTTCAGCAAAAAAAGAGGTAGCAACAGAGTCGGATCTCTGTTCTTCTTGAATTGTGGGTCAAATACTGATGCCACATTCCCTAGGTGGTTCCTTTTTATTCTGTTAGCTCTGGAAGGAACAGAGTCTTCTCAGTTTGTTGGGAGCAGAGCTAGGCATCCTTTTTAGAAAGCTTTTTATTGTTAAGGGGGAAAGAGGGAATATTATTAGACTCAGTTCTCCTTTTAATCCCTTGGTGGAACTGCTTACTTCACCAGAGTCAGGAAGGTGGTCCCCTGGCTCACATGTGTGACATGCCCTCTCTCACCCTTAGCTTGGCCCCTGAGGGTTGGGAGGACACAGTCAAAAAGTTGTGTGCCCTGGGGAGTTGGTGTGGATCGCTTCTCGCTGGTGCTCAACCACGAACTTGTAAGGTCATACTTACAAGAACCAGTATGTCACCCAGGAGTTGGAATGCTTATTGGTGCAGAGCCAATGTAGGGGCCTGTGGTCTGTAACCAGGACAAACTCCCACCCCAACAGGTTGTACTAGAGGTGAGTTACTTCCCATTTGATGGCCAGGACCTGTCACTCAGTCGCTGTGTACCTGGTTTCCAGGTCCAACAGTTTTTGGCTGATGTACACGGTGTGTTTGGCTTTTTCGACAACTTGACTTAACATGGCCGGGGTCCAAAGCATTGGTCTGGAGAAGGAAAGGAAGAGTAAAATTAAGGCTAATTAGAACATGAGCCAACATTAGGGCTGTCTTAAAGTCACAAAATGCTGCCTCCACTAGGGGACTCAATAATATCGTGTTTGGAATGTTTTTTTGAGTGAGATCTGTCAAACACATAGCCCTTTCAGTGAAGCAAGGTATTTGGATTTGGTAGTAACCCACAATTCATAAGAAGCTCTGTACATACCACAGTCCACTCAAAAATGAATAGATACTTCTCAATGCATCGGGTGCCTTGGAACTAATATCTGTGCCGGGCATTGCACTCTTGTGATGTGCTTTGTATTGGCCTCGGCCAATTCATTGTGAAGGCCAGCAAACTGGAGCTGCAGCTCTTCCACCTGCCTCACAAACTGTTGTACAAGCTGTGCCACGTTAACTAGTTCAGCCATTCTGCTGACTACACCCATGTAAAATGGTCAGGAAAGCACACTAGGGTAGGCAGGCAAAAGGCTGGAGTATCAGCCAGGTCAGTATACTAATGCCACCTTCCTTGGGTTCTTCCTCTTTATACTGTTGGTGCTGGAATGAGTGAAGTCTTTTCAGTGCATTGGGAGTGGAGCTATATGCCCTCCTTGGGTGGCTTTTTGGTGCTATGGGGGAAAGAGAAAATACTGTTAGCAGATAGCTTCAGTATCCCCTCTCATCCCATGGTGAAAGTGTTTATCTCACCAAAGCAAAGAAGGTGGTCCCCCAGGTGCACATGTGCTACATAGTGATTAGCAAAATAAAACAAAGTGAGAACAAAGTATACATTGATTTATTCATCCATTTTCAAACCTGCTCATCCAGTTCAGGGTGGAAGGAAGCTGATGCCTATTATCTCAGTATTGGCTGAAAGATAACTACCCAGGACAGAGCACAAATCTATTGCAGGACAAATTCATGTACTCATTCATATAGTAATAATATAAGGTTTCCAATCTACAATATGTAAGGGATTTGATAAGTAAACTGGACTGCCTGAGGAAAACCTATGCAAATATTGGAAGAATATGCAAATTATACACAGTATCCACACCATTATCTAAACTCAGCTGCAAGGCAGGGCCACTAACCACTGAACAATTGTACCACATTAAGGAAAACAAAATGTTAAAATAAATAAGGCTTCATACACTGCACATTGAACTTAGCTTATTTCTGTTAAGCACTCCACAGAGTATAGTATCAGAGTGCACATGGATTGTAGATTACAGTATAAAATACATGTTAGTAATTTTAAGTTTTTAACAGAGTACTCAAATACAGTGTTGTACGTATTAGTGGATTGGCTCTTTATTAGATATGCACCAAATTAAAGGTATGTCCTGACTCTTTCCACATTGTTACTGTATATCAACAGGAATACTGAAGTTGTAGCATAAATGAAAAAGTGTTTAAGTTTTTACTTGTCTTTTCACCTTTTCTGGAGATGTGAGCCATGGTTTAAATTAAAATTATTTAGCAACAGACATTAAATCGCAGAACTTTCATTCTATAACTCATTGATTAATTATTCTAATCTAATATATTTCAATGATTTCAAAAAGTTGGAGGAACTGTAGGGGGCCAATTTGCCATGCCTTCTCTGTGAGGGTAATAAGAATCCCCAGTTCCAATCCCACACCAATATGGTTTTGATCTGACAGAGGTTGGGAAGGAGCTCCACTGTACATGTGTCAGGCTAGAGGCTGCACTTTGATGACTTCTGTAGTTTTCTACCTTATCTACTTCTCTGTTTTTTTAATACTCAGTGGTGCTGGTTCAGTGTTCATTTGTTACCATTTTAGAGTATTCTGTTTCATCTGAGCTATACAGCTTTATTATTACTGTATTATTTGGAAGTGAATGATTCCATATTTGTATACAGTCATGTTTCATTATAGTTCAAAAGTTACATTTCAAGGTTTTGAAATTGACCTAAGAATTCAGAAATCTATCTTGTTTTCAACTAGCTCAGATATTTATATATTTTGGAACTTAAGTAAAGTTCAGAAAAAGCTTCATTATGTTTTTCCTAACTATGATAGAACTCTAATATACAAGGTGCAACTTGAGTATATTTTGAAACTAGAAAACTGATTTGTAAAATTTCTGTTAATATGAAATGAGAAAATATCTCTTTGTTTTAACTACGCCTGACATGATGATTTATCTTGGCTACTGAGAAAGAGAGAGAAATGAATCTGTGTTGTAAGGAGTGAATTTAATTTTAGTTCTTTGAAAAACATATCGATTTCATGTTTGATTTGTGTTCTTGTTAATATCTGAATAAATAAATTTTCCAAGGTTAAAATATAATAATTTTATATATGTGTTTTTTGTATTATAAATCACAGAACTATTTAATGCTTTTACACTGAAGTATGCATGCAGATGAATTTTAGTCTTGGAAGAATTATTTTCTTATTTGTTTAAATAAAAAAACTGAACATCATTTTGAAGGAGTTGCCTTTCTCATCTGTTAAATCAAGTTTCCATTAAAAGGCAGCATAGTATTGCTTTGGTTAACTTCACTGTCTCGCAGTTTCAGGATGCTGAGCTTGAATCCTGGCATGGACACTTCCTGTGACAGTTTTCCTCCTGGTATATTGGTTGCATACTAATAATAATAATAATAATAATAATAATAATAATACATTTTTAGTTGTGCCTTTTTAGACAATCAAGAACTAATTACAAAATAAACCCATAAAACAGTACAATTAAGAAAAAATAAATTAAAAATAAATAAAATAAAACAAGTAATCAGTAAAAGGATAAAATCTATAGCACTAAGAAGGCAATTATTTAATACATGAGTTTTTAAAGTATTTTTTTAAATAAAGAAAGAGAATCAAAAGTCTGAATATTATGAGGGAGTGAGTTCCAGAACTGAGGTGCAGCATAACTGAAAGTCCAACATCCAATGAAAGACTGAAGGGATATCAAGAAGGCCAGAAGCAGAAGAGTGAGTGAGATCTTTAAAGTAAGTGGGAACCAGATCATGGAGGGCTTTGTAACTGAGGACAAGAATCTTAAAGTCGTTATGGTACTTAACTTGAAGGCAATGAAGTTTGTGAAGAATAGATGTAATGTGAATGAATATGAATTATAATTAGTGGCTCAGGTGCAGAGTAGAACAGTGAGGAACAAAGACTTGATATATTACAACGGTGATAAAAGGTGGCATGGGGTATAGTGTTAATGCAAAAATTAAAGGAGAGAGTGCTGTGAAAAACAACACCAAGGCTCTTGACACGAGGATATAAAGGAATGTGGGCATCATTGATACAGATGTTAACATTCCTGGACTTGGCACTATTAAGCTTGAGCAGCCAATGCAGCATTCAGATTTGAATATCATAATGGCAACTAACAAAAGAGAATAGAGAAATAGAGGTAAGCCTGAGATGATTAGGCAGAAATGTAAAGCTGGATGTCATCAGCATAACAATGAAATTGAATACCATGGTGATGCATATTTGAATCGGGTGGGAGAGGTAGGTAATGAAAAGCAAAGAGCCCAGTACTGAATCCTGTGGCAAACAGTGGGCAACAGGTGAATAGTGAGAAACGCAGTTATTCACTAGAATGAATCTTTTAGTTAAGTAAGACTGTAACCATGAATAAGACCTAGCGAGTACACTCAGCGAAGACAGGTTAGGAGCACACGCTGATACAGTGCATTGCCGCACCAACCACATGACAAATCAACCCAAATTAAGACCCAAGTGCAGCCATGCAATGGGTGACACCTCAGCACCACACTAGTTCAGATGGAGTGGAACAGTGTAAGGTTTTTCACGGTGACTGGAGTGCCAATTTTGCCACAAACCCCCAGGTTTTTCCCTGCAGGTTGGAGGGCCTACTTGCAGGGCTGGATGGAGATTAACGTCATACCCAGGATGAATGAAGACAGGCGCTTCTATAATAAAGTGTGACATACAGTGCCAAATGCCAAAGTAAGATCAACAAGAGTACTTAGAAATTGGTAACACTTTACATTAAGTGTCCGTAATTACACTGTAACTACTATGTAATTACCTGTATAAGTACAGTGTAACTATGAGTTATTACTCCGTACTTACTGTGTAATACAAAGTGACGTTATAGTTAATTACTCAGTTGTCATTGTTATTCCACAGTTAATATAATTACAATGTAACAATTTATCACTGATCCAAAAACAAGTGTACTTACATAGTTACATTGTATCTGTACTTTCAAAATGTAATTAAAACATTAGGGTATGTAACTATAACTATGTAACAGATGTTCCATGGTCTGGGCAATTTTAATGGAGAATTGCAGTAATAACTGCATAGGTTTTTGATGATATTTCAAGATCTTTTTTAAATGGTGAAAATACCTTTGCAAAATGGTTAACACTTTTACCCAAAATCTAGAGGGGCACCTCTTTGACATGTTTTGCTTAAACAAGCATTTGTCACATTGTTGTAGTTGTGTTGTTGTTGTTGAATTTTTTGGGCTATTATTATACCCATCTGTGGTGTAGCGGGTCCACAGCTCATGTCAAAAAGGCCACTTTTTAAATAAATAATTGCCACACTCATGGCTTAGCGAGGGGGCGTGGTGAGTTGGCCGACACCTAGGGCAGTCGATTGTGGTCGCTCCCGCTGAGCATTCAGTGAGGAGCGGGAGTGGCTAGAAGAAGGATGGGTCGCCGCAGAAGACAGTGGGAGTTGGGAGGCTTGGGAGATGGATTCCCCAGCGCTGAGCGTCCTGGCATTGGGAGAAGCCAAGTCTTGGTCTGGAGAGTGCTGAACTGAAGCCAGGGATCGGGAAGCCTCCAGATCAGAAGGTAGAGAGAAGGTCAGTTGCAGGTAGGGTGGCTCCCCGGTGCATAGCCTGGAAGGGAGAAGCAGGGGAGTCACCAATAAAAGAAAGGCACCGGGCTGATTTTAAAAGGACAGCTCCCAGCCATTGTTTTAACCTCGTTGTTTTTAAAAGATTTTTGTCTATTGGATTTTAACCTTCACAAATTCACCTCTGTTTTAATGGATTATTTATTTAATGACAGATTTGTGAAGCACTGCACTATTTATTTGGACACTGTTTTTTTGTTTGTTGATTTTAAATAAAAGCACTTGGCACTTTTGCATCATCCCCTTGCTTCATTTGTTGTGCCTCACTGCGTAGCTCATCGGTGACATTACTGACGGTGTCGGGTTCAGAGCTCCCAGATGGAAGATGAGAGCATGGAGTAGACCCGCATCGTCACACAATCCCTAACATAATACTGTCAAACTTGCATCATTCAGTCAAGGTACACAGGGCCGCAGAGCCATTCCAAGCATCACCGGGAACAAGGCAGGAAACGGCTCAGGATGGGGAGCCATCCCATTGCAAGGCCCACTGACAAACATGCCAGCAGTCACGCTCTGACACATATGGCCACATAATCCAACCTACATATCCCTGAGTTGTGGCAGTAAAACCCATGAAGAAGACATAGGGAGACATGGGTAGAATGTAGTTACATTCCCTGATGTTTTTGTTACATTTTGAAAGTACAGATACATCGTAACTATGTAAGTACCCTTGTTTTTGGATCAGTGATAAATTGTTACATTGTAATTATATAAACTGTGGAATAACAATGACAACTGAGTAATTAACTTTGTATTACACAATAAGTACAGAGTAATAACTCATAGTTACACTGTAGATTGAAGCATATAATTTGTTACTCTAACCAAGGCTGTTTCTTTGCTACGTTTATAAGAGAGGCCAAACTGAAAAGGTTCAAAATACAGTATTTGTTAATATCTATCTATCTATTCAAATAGCCCTGTAGTAAGGAAGCATCAAGACATTCTAAAATTCTGGCAAGAAAGGGAAAAGCATTCTTGATAACAGGGGTTACAGTAGCAATTTTAAGACAAACAGGCACTTCACTAGAGGAAAGGGAAGAACTAACAACAGCAGTCAAAAGAGGAATGAGGGGAGGTAAACAAGCTTTGATGGAGACAGTGGGAATAGGATGAAGTTGATAGGTAGAAGAATCAGATTTATGGATCATTTCCATTATCAAAATAACTAGAGAGAAATCTGAAAAATAAATTGTGACAGGTAAGGCCGTACTCATTCTGGATGATAGTGAAGGTAGTTGTGTAGTATTGAGATGCTGATGGATGGAATTCATTTTAGATTGGAATTTGAAAAAGAACAATAAACGTCTGAAGAAGCACTAAAAGGACAATTATAGTGAGAACACAGACATTTATTAATTGTTGAAAAAAGAATCTTGGGATTTCCTTGACCAGTACTAATGATAGTAGAATAAGAAGCATACCTGGCATCAACATTCCAAAAGATGGCACATCACAAAACATTTTTAGTAATGAAATGCATTGCATTTGCCATTCCAACAGATAGCACATTACAAACATTAAAACTGCTTTTATGAATCCCATGCCAAAGGCATATGACAGAGACATATACATTGCATGGTGAACTGCAAATGTTAAAACTTAGGTCTATGTTGATTACTTAGATTTCAACTCAGATAGCCAATATAGAATTTAATAACATGGTGTGCATATGCTTGAGCATGTAGAGTCAGGCCAGTTCTTTCATAAGATGCAGCTTATAGGTATATCAAGGTGCATTATGTTTAAATGAACCTGTCCACGTTTTAGAGGAGCTAGAGTACACGAGTAAGTATAAAGTGCAATGAACTGGTATTCTGCTTAAGGTTTCTTCTGGCCTTGTGTAAAATTGAGCTATAAAGTAAAACAGAAAAAAAAAAAAAAACCTGTTACTAGATCACTAAGGTTTAAATAATAACAGTTTATTAACAGGCTCTATTATTAGTCTGATATATTGGAAAAAAACTACTTGCCATGTGTCAAGAGTGCAATAATGTTATTTTTATGATAATTTCCCTACCTGACATTCACTACAGACTTTGACTTACTGTAGGCATGGCTGCTAAAAGAATGGTGATGTCAGCAAAATGGCATTATAAAAGAACGAAACATGCATTGAAAAGTGGCTGGGCTTAGCCCACATTAAATGAACAAAGACTTCAGCAAGAGACTCAATGCTTATGAAATCAACGAAAGAACATTTCTTTCAGAATTAAATTATTGGCTTTGACTATCATTTCAAGTTTAGTAGTGATACTTTATAGAAAGGGTTACTGACTGTGAAAAGCATTTCATTTTGACTTTAAGTTCTTTTTTTCCTTTTGATAGGATGAAACATAAAAGGTGTATCAAATGCAATGACTTCGTTAATAACCTTGATGACCATTTTGCTTTGCCCTTAAAAGAGGATGGTTTAAATGTGTTTAATATTAGTTCAAAATTCAAAAGAAGATCTTCAAAAACACAAGCACAGATGAAAAAAATGGTACAATAACAGAAGTGAAAAAGAACATCAGAATGTTTAGCCTTCCAATAAAAATTTGAAGAGTTGACATGTCTTCAGGTCTGCTTTTAGAGGGAAAAATGGTTGGCATGAAGTTGAGCTGATACTCTCCCAATATGTTGCCCACCTTAACCCTTTGAAATCTAAGCCCAAAAGTAGCTGTCTGGACTGTATTGGTGTTGCTAATTGTTAAATATTGTGTACTTTTATCAAGTGCTTTCTGATTCAGCATCCATTCAGCTTTCAAGTTATAACAGTTATGAATAATACCTTTCTCTGAATACTGCACGTTGAAAAGCCCTTGAGTATGACCACTTTTAAAGTTATTCAACAGCAATCACTGTCAATTACGCAAGGCAGAAAAAGACAGACTGCATAAAGGCCCAGAAATGCACTACAAAAAGACACTATGCAGTGTCCGACAAAGTCTCACACGTGTAGGACTTCATGAGCTTTGAGCTCACAAGTGAATTGAAACTAATAGCTTGGCTTAATCTGTGTGTTTTCTGTAACATACTACATGTGCATGTATATAAAATAAAGGTTGTAGTAAAACTTTCCATTGTGTTTTCAACTTTTCTGATACTCAGTTGGCATTGCTGAGGTTACAACAACTAAAGTGAGCCAAGTTTTAAAATAACAAGTCATCCGCAGTTAGCAGTTCACAGTGGTTTGTAAATACCATAAGCCATCGCTGGACATGTTGCATCTATGTGTAAATTGGCAATTTTGCAAGAATAAAGTTTTACAATGTGAACAATAAATGGTACACTTTTTTAAGTATAAGTGTATTATAGCATATCAAATACACACATCTACTTATACTTCAAATTCAGTATAATTTTGGCTATTTATATCTAGCTTTTATTTCCATTCATCTGCCCATTTTAATATCTTATATCTACTATATAATCTAAGCCTAAAAGTGCAATGATTTTGTGCAACGATTTTATGTGATGTTTTTATGTGACATTTTTTGTCACACTTTAAATCAGGCTTATTTTAAAACTTACATATATATGTTTGGTATCATTCTTTTCAGAATTTATTGAACTTTAATGTGATGTTGTTAGATTTTCAGATTCTTATTCCGTTTTAAATTATAAACTAAAATATCAAGAAAGTCATGGTTTTTAATATCAAATGTGACAGGCGGTTGTCGTCCTTACCCAGCCAGGACGCCCCTGCACAATATATTCAGGGGGAGCAGCCACAGACATTGTAATACCTCCCCCTGGATGCTAGATGGGCGCCTCCCTGGGGTGGAGCAGTGCCTCGGGTTCCCGCAGGGCATCCTGGGAATTGGAGTTGGGTGCAGCCCTGTTGGGTCCCGCAGGCACCGCCAGGGTGCGCTGTGTTTGGGACTCCTGAGCCCATATGGGCAACATGTTCATCACACCCGGAAGTGCAGCTGGAAGTCAGGGATCAAGCACCTGGAGCACTTCCGGGTGAACCATAAAAGGAGCCAGCAACCACCACTCAGTGGCCAGAGTCGGGTGGGAGGAGGACAAAGCTTGGTGAGGAGTGGTGGAGGATGAAGAAGAGAGTGTGCTGTTTATATTAAGTGCTTGTGGGACTGTGTTGTGGCTCGGGGGTTCACGGGGAAGACGTGCCCTCCAGCTGAAGAAAAATAAAAGTTTATTTAATTTTACATGTGCCTCTTGTGTCCAATCTGTGTCCGGTCGGGGGCTATATAGCGCTATTCTTACACAAGAAAGTCGTGGTTTTTATTTTTGATTGAGTAAACTTTCTTTCACAGGAACAAACTATTTTAAAACAATTATCTATTCATAACACCAATGTTTGTATTTAGGTGATTTAGTTAGCTGAAGGTCGAGTTACGATGACCCATTGCACACCACTTTCACAAGATTTTTCCTGTTATTTAAATGAGTCATTTTTTACAAAAAAGTTTTTTATCTATAAGAATGTCAGTTAAAATGAATGGATCATTTATTTAGTCTCTTATAAATACTCATCGAGCATAGTAGACCTCAGTTTAACGTGAATCTTCCAATTTGTAAGAGAATAAATATTTTATTCTCATTTCATGATTTTTACACCGTTAAATAATAATTAATTTTTCTTTTATATATTTATAGAATTTTGTGATTTTTGACTCCAATAAATAATAATTTTTCTTTTGTACATTTACAAATTTTACTAATATTCTGGCCGTAACTTGGGGTTGGGTGCCGAAGGCGCCAGGGGAGCTTAGCCCCCTAGTACAGTATATATATTTTTTCATTTCAATGTTGGAAGCCAGAACCTGTCCTGTCACAAAACAAGAATTAATCAGAAATTAGAGAACAGTCACTGCCCACTTTTACAACTTATGAAATTTAAAGATGCTGGTTACCTTAATATGCATTTTTTGAAGGTAATGTTCCGTTCCGCTGGCTATACAAAACACTCAACACGTCTCATAAACAACATGAAGATAGTGAGGCTTATCTCCCTTATGTAACACAGAATGGGAACAAAACACCACTTGCTATAAAGCTAAAACATTTTGATGCAGCAGTAGCTGTGACATTTTTTCTAGTGACCTTGTATGAAAATAAATATAAATCGCTAGTAAAAAACACTCTAAGAAATGAGAAGGAAGCAGATAGTGCTTATAAACAGTCATCCATATTTTTACAGTATCTACAGGTTGGCATCATAATGTCCTGTACCTGTAACTTGGAGCTAATGCAAAACACTGTTTATTACCTTCTGACAGACACATTCCAGCTCTTCTATGATTGTGCAACTTTTCTTGCAATGATCTTTTGCAAAAATACATACAACATGGCTGGCATAAATATCACTCTGAACAACAAAAAAATCTGATTATTTTAAATTTCAGCCTGATTGTGATAAATAAAATTTAGAATAAACAAGACTTGGGAGTGACCTTGAATGGTTCTTATCAATTGAAATCAACCCTTTGGCAGATGTAATCTGTCCTATAATTGGAAGAAAACTACTGTTTTATTTAGAAATAATCTCTCAATATGGCAAGTATCCAAGCTAATCAGCATGACGTTGAGCAGAGGTCTCCAACTCCAGTCCTGGAGAGCTACTGTGGCTACAAGTTTTCATTCTAACTCTTTTCTTAATTAGTGACCAGTTTTTGCTTCTAATTAACTATTTCCCTTTATTTTAATTGACTGTTCTTGAGATTCTGACTGCTGAATTGATTCTTTTATCCTTAAAAGGCACCTAAATTTGATGTGAAGTGAGCCAACAGATCAGCAACTAAGCTGGGGCCTCAAACTCCAACCTTCATTCAGTTTCTTATCTTGAAGCCAATTCTCATTGCTAATTAAACCCGTTATTTAATTCCATTGTGCTCATTCTGCCATGGCAGACATTTCCAAAACTGTTGATTTCCTTTTTTAAGAGCACCGCCATGTGTTGTGGACATGAGCAGATCAACATTACTGAAGCCTTCACCTTTCTTTGTTTTCAGTTATTGTGTGATGGGCGCAGGTTGTTGTTTATGTGTTGGTTCATTTTGTGTCTTAATATTGTTTGGTTGCTAATTAAGGGACCTGAGTCTTTAGTTGTGCATCAATTAAAATTAAGGCAAAGAGTTAATTAACAGCAAAATCACTAATTAAGAAAAGGGTTAGAATGAAAACCTGCAGCCACATTATCTCTCCAAGAATGGAGTTAGAGACCCCTGACATAGTATGATGTCCTAGAAGAGCAGTAGGTTTCATAGGGAAGTGAAGCAAAGTATACCAACAAAAAACACAGTTTCTCTACTTTTACAAGTAAGAAACAGCTTCTTAATATACAAGACTGATCTATACTTAATAGGAACATGCTACAAAAGCCTCACTGGTGAGACTTTATATTTCAAGGTGTTCACATAACATGCCAACATGTCACTGAAATCTTGCATGGCAGAAGACAATTGGTGATCACCAGCCAAACACAACAACATAAAAAAACAGAATAAAAGAAAAAAATTATATGAATCTGACATAATGTAAGATGCTGTTAAAAAGAAACTAAAGAATAACATAAAATAGTTGTCATTTATTTGAGTGGTGTAATGCATTTCATTTTCTTGCGTTAATACAAATTGTTTAAAAATGTCCTTGTCATTTTTTTCATCACATGAATGCCATTATTGACAAAGCTTAAAACATTTCAATGGCAAAGGTGAGCATTAATCATTGTTTTGGTGTTAAATGTTATGTAGTACCACAGACAACTGTAGAAAACACATTACAAGTTATTTGTTAATGTTTGCCTTGACTAAAGCTATTGTTTTATCACACAAAACATTCAAAAACATTCTTGCATCCTTATGTGCCAGGAGACCATGAGCTAGTTATTTATAACTGCAATTCTATAACTCCACAGGAAACAAGCCTGCTTTGCCAATTATTTGTGGCTATTTCTAACCCTGACCCTAAGAAATAATAAGTTTGGTGTTGTGTTGAAATTTCAGAATAAAAATATCTGCAGAAGTAAATGTGTTTAATATTCTTTCCCTAATGTTTGCAGTTCATATGGCTCCAGCTACTAATAAATTAATTAGTTTATTTTGAGTAAATGTCAAGATAAGCTTTCCTACTGGCACCAGATTACAGCTTCAATGAAAGAAATATTTTTTTTGTTCTGAATTACAGGCGAAAAATGTTTTTTTTTTCTTGGGGTAGTAGACTTCATTATTATGCTGATCACAATTTTCAGGTAACCTTTATCTGTTTTATTGAGCCACACTAATCATTCTAACTTGGTTGTAATCACCTTGAGAGCCTTTTTTTGATTACTACCAGCCATTACCTCCCACATGAACAGGCAGTGTGTAATACAAGGCAGATTCCAGTTCAAAGATAATTGTTAGAACTTGAATTTTGGCTATTATATAGTCAGATGTGCAAAGCAGAGTACCACCTCTAAGATTCAGTTCACCTCAGTAGACTTAACTTGAGCTACTAAATAAGAATTGCTAATGCTAGCCTTGATTTTACATTAGTAAACAAGTGAATGAAATGGCCAGGCACATATAGATATAGCACTGGATTGGATTTTCAGAGGCTGAAGGCATTAGTGGGATCAAATTATTGATTATTGGAAGCACCCTGATAGGTGGTGTAAATGTCTAGCTACTTGACGTCATCGACTTGCTCTTCTCTGTCAATTTATAAACAAAAAGCATTTCATGTCATGCTTTTTCAAAGCTACCACATGAAGGAGTACTTTTTGTTTTTAAAATCCAGAACATCATCACTGCTCCCCTTTAATTATATTTACCACATGTAACTCTGTAAACAACTGTTAGGGACCAGCAAGGTACCCTGTTTAATAATGAAGGTGATAGTAAATGGAAAAAATCAAAAAGGTAAGATGTCTCCGGTCCTTGTAAGCTGTAGCTCAATGGTTTCTACTTTGTGAAGTTCTGCTCTTGACATGAGTGGGGTCAAACTGGGCCATGACTTAGGGTACTACAGTTCTTTAAGTAGCTCCCATGGTGGAAAGGCCGGTTCCTCCAAAAGCACACCAGAATTGATGCTATGACCCATCCCGGGACTCATCCTCTGTTCTGCAGAGAAGAGAGAAAAGGTAATTACCGTATGTACTAGCGGATAAGTTCTCTCGCGGATAAGTCGGGACTTGCATTTTACCGTATAATTTCTGGTATTTTATAATGTCAGTCATATAAGTCGAATGCAGAAAACTCGTGCTATTTTTTTGCTATTTGTAAAGCATTTTGAGCTACAATTTTCTGTGAAGATATGTGAAATAAACAAATGTTTCTGTTGGTGTTGTTTTGGAAAATATACATTGTAATGAAAACATAAGACATTTAAAAGGTTTGGCACACCAAGGTGAAAACTGTATATTGTAAGTTTTCCAAATTCAAATAATAAATGACATCCTGTGCAGATGGGACCCTTCTTCAGACTGATCCAAGATGGCGGTGCGATCAGTTGCTAATGTTATGACCCAGAAGGGGGAGGCTCAGGAGGGAGGGAGCCAGAAGTAACATCAGAGGTGGAAGGGGCATCAGTCATCTGCAGGACGGAGGAAGAGAAAGCGCCACCTCCTGGTTTGGAGTGCAACAACTATTACACAAGCCCTGAGGTTGTCTCCCAAACACACATCTGTGACAGCATATATTTATGAAACATTTCTCAAAACAATTCCTACTGCACTGGCTAATGTTTGCCTCAAGAACAGTTCACAGCATTTGGCAGCACATCCCCCCCCCCCCCCCCCCCCCGCCCCCCCCCCACCCATTGTAAGTTTCTTCTATGTGTTTTCAGATGGAATCTGATGTGTCTGAAACAAAGAGTATTTTTTTTATGTCCTATTTCAAAAACCCTGCACTTGAATGGTCCTGTTGTAAATTTTTCTATTATTCAGATATTCCCCAAACTCTGGTACTAAACCTTCTACGAAATAAAATTTATTTTTCCTGTCATTGGTTTTAAAGAAACCCCGGAGCTGAGGTTAAGTAACATTTCACACACACTGGAATAATTCTTGCAATTCCTGAAATAATTCTTAGTGGTGCTGTAGTGACACCATACCTTACAGCGTTTTACACTTTAAAAACATAAAGCATAACTTTTAGGAAATAATTATGCAACATATACGGTGTACACAATGTTGTAATAAACATATGTGCAGTTTTTTTATCTATACTAATAAAAGGCAAAGCCCTCACTGACTCACTGACTGACTGACTGACTGACTGACTGACTCATCACTAATTCTCCAACTTCCCGTGTAGGTGGAAGGCTGAAATTTGGCAGGCTCATTCCTTACAGCTTACTTACAAAAGTTAGGCAGGTTTCATTTCGAAATTCAAAGTGTAACGGTCATAACTGGAACCTCTTTTTTGTCCATATACTGTAATGGACTGCAGCTCGCTGGCCGTGGGAGGTGGAGTTGCATATCTTGTTATCACGCCTCCCAAGTAATCACGTGAACTGACTGTGAACACAGTACGTACACAATTCAGAAGGCAGCGAAACAATAAGAAGCGAAGCACGGTGTAAACCGTAAGTTTAAATTAAGTTTATAGAAATGCTCCCGCTGCTGTTTGCAATACCATATTCGCGAGATACAAGTTTAATGAGAAGACACGACGTATAAACGAGACTTTGGATGACTTTGTAACGGAGTTAAAATTGCTGTAGCGAGAAACTTTTAAGTGCCGGGTCTTAGCTAACATTAAATAAAGCCGTGGACATTGCAACATCATACAAGAGAGCGGCTCACGTGAACTGACTGAATGCAGCACGTCGGAAACAAAGCACCGTGTAAACATAAAGTTTAAATTAAGTTCATAGACCTACAAAAGGTTGCCATTGATTTGAGGCAAGATTGCTTTTCTCCTGTACAACTATACGTTGCATTCTCAAGAGTGTGCTTGCACAGCTTGGTCATATTACAACTGGAGTGCTGAACTGACAACGTGGTATACAAAGAGAACTATAACAATCGTAATATATATATATATATATATATATATATATATATATATATATATATATATATATATATATATATATATATCTATACTAATAAAAGGCAAAGCCCTCACTGACTCACTCACTCACTGACTGACTGACTGACTGACTGACTCACTCATCACTAATTGTCCAACTTCCCGTGTAGGTGGAAGGCTGAAATTTGGCAGGCTCATTCCTTACAGCTTACTTACAAAAGTTAGGCAGGTTTCATTTCGAAATTCTACGCGTAATGGTCATAACTGGAACCTCTTTTTTGTCCATATACTGTAATGGAGGAGGGGGAGTCATGTATCGCGTCATCACGCCTCCTACGTAATCATGTGAACTGAAAACAAGGAAGAGATTTACAGCACAACTCAAACGTGGGAACGAAGGTAAATGACGTTAATTGTTGAGTGTCTTTTAATACTGTGTAAGCATACATATTAACACATGTGCAATTAAACGTGTGCATTTACGGGGTGATTTCTCAGGCTTAAAAGCTCGCCTTTTATTAAAAAGGTAAATGCAAACTGTTTTCATTCTGAAGTGCACAAACCACGTTACATTTCAGCCGTTAAACGCACAAAAATGTCGGTACACCAGATAAATAAGCGCAACATATTATCAGTTGTATTGTATGCTTACAATACATATAGAAATATATTAATCGTTAACTAATAGTATGGGATGGTGTTTTTCGACTCGCGCCTTGATTTAAACAATTGCATATTTTAGTGTAAAAGGATAACCAGTATTTAAACCTTTTATGTTACTTTATAAAGTTATTTTACACAATGTTGAAAAATTAATAAGAAAGCTACATATTTTGGCAGCTGCTGCTGTTGCAAGTTGCTGGAATAAAGGCATAAGTCAAATAGATAAATATGTATTATACACATAGGAACTATTCATTTATTTTCAGTTAAGTCATCTGCAGCAAACTTTTATAAATGAGGGTTTCTCATTTTTAGATAGTGCAAACTGTTTCTTCTTCATTGACGTTTTCTCTTGGAGTGCTTTTTTCATTTCATTGAAAATTAAAGCAGCACCTGCCAAAATATGTAGCTTTCTTATTAATTTTTCAACATTGTGTAAAATAAATTTATAAAGTAACATAAAAGGTTTAAATACTGGTTATCCTTTTACACTAAAATATTACTAAAGAGATACAAAAAAAGTAAAATGGATATGTTCTTTTTCTTTAAGGAGATTAAATATTACTGAAGAAAGAAAAAAAAAATTATATAATATATATATAATATATGTGCATGTATATATATATATATATATATATATATATATATATATATTATATATATATTATATATATATATATATATATATATATTATATATATATATATATATATATATATATATATATATATATATATATATATATATATATATATATGACAGCAACACTCATAACAATGACAACACAATTACATTGACAATCATGTTACGTTATTTTTAAAATGTTTCCTTTACTTTTTCATAACCTCTTTAACACACTACTTCTCCGCTGCGAAGCGCGGGTATTTTGCTAGTATATATATATATATATATATATATGTGCATATATATATATATATATGTGCATATGTATATATGTGTATATATATGTAGATATGTATATATTTATATGTATATATATGTACATATGTGTATATATATATATATATGTAGATGTGTACATTTGTATATGTATACATATGTATATGTGGATGTGTATATGTATGTATATATATGTATATGTAGATATGTATATATATGTATATGTATATATATGTTTACATAACCTCTTTAACACACTACTTCTCCGCTGTGAAGCGCGGGTATTTTGCTAGTTTTTAATAAATGTAACTTTCTTAAAACATCAAATAGTTTAAACATCCTAAGTCAGCAACAAACTGAAATAGATCAAAGCACAAAAGAAAAAATGGAAAATAATCTTTGCTTCACTTTTATAGTAATGTAATAACACTCAACCAAAATATGCATAATTAGTAGCAGTTCACTTCCACAAGTTAGACCGCTTGCTTTCACTCTAGCAGAGAACCATGCTGGATTTCACAAGAACTGTACTCTCGACCCCAAATATTTAGGTGGACCCGAGTACAGTCCCATGATCTGCTGCAAAGTCTATAAAGGCCGCTTTCACACCAAACAAATGAACTGCAGGTACAGATCAAAAGTTATAGTGTGATTGCACATCAATAGGTGGTGTAAACTTCCAGCTAAATACTAGGTCAGTGATGTCACCTGCTTGCGATTTATACAAAAAGGTATCAATAAATACATGAGTTAGTTTATATTGTTTATGAATTACATCTCTTAATGGTGATATGTAAAGAAAAAACAGGAAGATCCAGCAGTTACCTGCCACCATGTTTACTGGAAACAGGAATGAGAGTCTTCTTGTCTTCAGATTTATGCATGTAGTTTAAATAATATGAAAGTAAGAAGTAAACAAACTTAAATCAATGACTGACAGTCTAACTGTTTAAACTTATGTAGTGGAATGCTGCAATCACCAGTGTAAAAATCTGCACATAAACCTAAAAGAATAATAATCGAAGGGTATCACTGACAACATAAGTTAACTAAAATATCTTAAAACACACTAACAAGAAAAGATTAGAATATTGAAATTACATTTTTCTCTTGAAACTTTAGAAAAAGGGAGCACTTGATTTTTGTATTATCTTTTCTGGGAACCTTCAGGTCCAAATTTTCTTTCCATTTAGACTTCCGTCTAAAAATTGCTTCTTTGAAGGACTACTACTTCTGAATATCTTTTATATGATGGAAGAACCACGATTTGTAAAACTTGAGGAACAGTAGGCGTTTAATCAAGGACTCCAAAGAATGATGTTAATCAAGTTATTTTAAGCAATGTGGAAGCTTCACACTGTAGTAGTATTAACTAGAAGAGCTTCTAATGCAGCCATTTTCAAATAACTAGATGCAGTTTGCTGAAAAAACAGTTAACACTCGTTTTGTGGATCAACCCACTGCACACACAAAATGGCTAGATGGCTTCACCTCTCCTGTCCGTCTTCCTTAAAAACCTTTAAGGTTCCAAAGCTAAACAAAAAGTCTTCAGCCATTTTCTTTTCTTTAATTTTTTTCAAAACAAGAGCCTTTCTTTTGTGTTTCTTTCCTTTTAAATTATGTTTTTTATTTTTTATGCTTTCCCTTAAGCAATAAAGAAATTATCTTTGTTTTGTGCTTAAAATCACATTTGTAAGGACCAGCATTTCTACCACCCTTCACGTTTCAAAGCTCTAGCAAGAGATGGCTGAGCCACTGCATGTATCTGTAGCCAGAGGCATCTGAGTGCACATCAGTGGCAAATGGAAACAACATACACAGCATAGCAATGTGTTACCTGTAGTGCAGCTGATCTTATCAGAAGCAGAGAAACACAGGCAAAGCAAAGAAAGTGAGCAAACAAGAGCCCAAGGAAACAAATAAGAAGATCAAGCATGATCAAATGTATCCAAACCCTCAAGGTTCTCACAGATATGTTAAAGTCTATTTCTCATATTATGTGATAAAAATATTTCTGTTAAGCGTATAGTAAACCATTCAGTTACACAGATATTTCATATTTTTAGTTCTGTAAATTTATTTATGTATTTTTTTGTTTTGGTTTTACTTTCACAAGTGTACCCACTTCACAATTACAACACAGACTCCAAATATAGTAACAAGCTGAATACTGTGAATGAAGCTTAAAATTACTATTGCAACAGAGAGTAGCTAGTAGCTAGTATATGAGGCAGGAATAAATCATCACAGCATCTTTTTCACTCTGTTTGTCCTCTTTCTTAGTACTATTTTGACTCTTTATGCTGAATTTCTCTTTGTTTTATACTGTAACTGATTCAGTTTCTGTTTATGAAGATCTGTAATTGGAGTTTGATGTGAAAATGATAATAAAGGGTGCCACTCTCAGAGCACTCTCAATGCTCCATTTCATGAGTCTCACTGCCAGCATGTAGGTAAACAGTTGTTCTCAGTTTTAACTTTGCTTTTAAAATGACCATCAGATAACCTCTTCCAGGGCTTCAACTTAGGATAAAAATGCTGAGGTAGTGTATTCTGCAACCAACATAGTTGAGCCTGGAGCTTTCATGGCGCCTTATTGACTTTTTTATAAGCACACTGAGATTTTAAAAATTATGTACTGTGCACATGTACACAAGGATTATTAAATAATGTACATGTAATGCACAGGAACGTCTTACATTTTAGAATTTCCTGAGGATGCAAGGAAATGAATCCTTGCTAATGACTATTTCAGATTTATATATATCTACTCTGTATATATAAAATCCTAAGCCAAAAAGTGCAACGGTGATGTTTTTATGTCACGTTTTTGTCATGCTTTAAATCGGGCTTATTTTAAAACCTGCATATATATGTTTGGTATCATTCTTTTCAGAGTTTATCGAACTTTAATGTGATGTTGTTAGATTTTCAGATTCTTATTCCGTTTTTAAATTATAAACTAAAAAATATCAAGAACTCATATCTCGTGAGATGGGACTTTGTGCCAAAAGATTTAACCACGCCTGGAGCCAGAAATATAACTCAAAGAGTAGGACAGCTGCTGTACAGGCTTTTAAATGTTCAAAGCACCGTGCGAGATGAAGATCACGCGGCACTGCAGCAGCAGCAAGCCATCAGCTGATCGAGCAAAGAGGAGGTTAAAAAAAACTGCATTTGTTTCCCTTTGTATCACCATTTAAGAGGGGGCATTGGAGGAGCGACCGCGTCTCCTTGGGGTGCTTTCACTCCCCCTCTTTATAATGCGAATGGCAGAGATGCGAAGTGGCTGGCGAGCAAAGCAGGCAGGGGAGAATATAATATATATATATTAGTTCTGGGCAGCGATTAAAAGTTTTAATTGCGATTAATTTCAGACAATCACAACAATCACATTGTTATGTGCAAAATTCAATAATGAAATCAGAAGTAGTGTATTGCATGTATTTGGTTTGCAAACACTTTAAACAAATAAGGTGCTTTTTAAAAGCAGTATTTCCTTTACACAGTAGCAGTTAACATATTTCTTGAAAATTTCGGATTAAAAATGAATGTAATCAAATCAAATATAAAACCAAAGCTATTTGCACTGCCAGGGCATTAACATTTTGTCTAGTTTGTTATAGAAAAACAAGTTACTCTCAGAGTCCAGAGACACAATCATAACATTATAACGGTCACCTTCCGAGCAACAGCAAGTTAACATTTCTAAACCTGTTTTCTTTTTTATCTGAACAGATACCAGCAGAAACATTTTCTTTTATCAGGGAGCAGCATAAACAGTCTATGATAAGTAGCAACTCTTTGAGGGCTAATATTTTTTCTAAAAAACACAGTTTTCTTTCACAAAGCAATGGTTTCACACATACACCAACATAAAAAGTCTGTCGGTGCCTGTTTGCAGTTTGTGGCAGCAGTGGCTGCACAGAGGGCATCTCGCAGCCAGCAGGAAAGCACGGTGGGCTAGCTGCCTGGCTGTCTTTGTGAGACAGGTGTGGGGGTGGCAGTTGCAGTGAGATGCAATATGGTTTGTACCTCCTGTCATCGTGTCTGTCCTCTCAGGAAAACATTGGCATAGGTGCATCAGCTACACAAACGTGTTTAGCACCACAATCAGCTGGGGACTGATCAGCTTTTGCTGGTACCTCGCTTTCATTTTCGATCTACATCTCCAGATCACTTGCATCAAAATCAGAGTCCAACAAATCAGAGTCCGATTCAGTGATAAATGAAAAAAGTCATCCATGGATTATTTTGCTTTTGCTTTGCACACGCAGTGAATTGAGGTAAAATCAACAAAGCTAACTTTCCTTCTAGCAAAAGTGTATTGAAAAGCACTGTAACAAGAAGATCACTGATCTCTGTCGATTGTTAGCAAGACTGCAATAATGACATGTTAACTTGCCCAGCCGTAATATATATATATATATATGGTTGCAATAGTTTACTGTCAAATAAATGCAAAGAGTACACGACACGTGTTTCGCCCTCATTCTGGGCTCATCAGGTGTACACACTCCACTACACTCCCTCTCGGGAATCGAACCTCGGACGTCAGCGGCGATGCCCCTAACGTTGCGCCACGGCATGTGGTTCGTTTATTTGACAGCATGTAGATCGGGGTAATTACATTCACGGCATTCGAAGTCTGTGTCACAATCTGTTAGTGTGGGTGGTTACCTACCAGGTAACGCTTTGTGGTTGGCCAGCAATCTGCTGGCCAACCACAAAGCGTTACCTGGTAGGTAACCACCCACACTAACAGATTGTGACACAGACTTCGAATGCCGTGAATGTAATTACCCCGATCTACATGCTGTCAAATAAACGAACCACACGCCGTGGCGCAACGTTAGGGGCATCGCCGCTGACGTCCGAGGTTCGATTCCCGAGAGGGAGTGCAGTGGAGTGTGTACACCTGATGAGCCCAGAATGAGGGCGAAACACGTGTCGTGTACTCTTTGCATTTATTTGACAGTAAACTATTGCAACCATTCTATGATCTGCTCTTCACAAACTGAGGGCACCGTGGCGGATGTTAGCAGATTGCTGGCCAACCACAAAGCGTTACCTGGTAGGTAACCACCCACACTAACAGATTGTGACACAGACTTCGAATGCCGTGAATATATATATATATATATATATATATATATATATATATATTTAGGGGTTGCAATTTATTTTTTGAGTAGCAGAAGTCACATATTTTTCTAGTATATAGTTTCTTCAGATGAATATACCGAGCAAAGCTAAAACTACCAGGATTTTGTATATTGTGGTGCATTTCAAGGAATTTCTTATTAAACCTATTACTACTATACTTACTATTACTTGATGGCTTCTTTCCTATTTTTTAGGATCAATTGTGTTTTTTGTTAACTGGCCCTAGTGTTTGGCAGTTCCTATTCCCTTCCTCATGTAAATCCCCATATTCAGAGGTCTAGGTCATTGCAAGGTTCTCCAGTGTTCTAGAGTGGAAGGGGACATTTTGATTCTTCAACCAAACCATTTGTTCTCTCTCTCTACTTGATTTTGGACGCATAACACACATAAATGACAAAGGTGCTTCCATTTTGCTTGGTGCTTCCTTTTCTGCTGTCTGGTTGCTGAGGCTACTTAGGGGATTTGCCATTTGTTGGCCTGGTGGTGCTCTTTAACTTCCTGTCATTTGGGCATCGCCTTATTATGTATGCACACAGTGATAATAATTCAGCAAATATAATTTCTCAAAGAAAAACAAAACAATGTCTTCATAAGCAAACTTTGTATTACATTTTCAGTTCTTATTTAGAAATGAAAAATGTTAAGATATTATGATTCTTGCTTTCCAAACGGTGGGTCACACCACAGCTTGAGAGTATGTCACAAAGGTAAAAATAAATAAAAATAAATAAACTTCAGTTTTCAACATAGGAAAAAAAGTAATAGAGCTTTCAAATTAGCTAAAAAATAAACTTTAAATAGTGTCTAAAAATAAATATTTAGATACAAGCGTTGCAAGGGTGTTGGTGCAGGTTAATGGTGTCTATGGGGTTCTCATGAGTGCAGGTAAAAATAATGCCTTGCAATCATTATAGTATTGTTAAAATATAATTACGGGTGTCCCACAGGTGCAGGTTAAAGAATTGCCTTACATTCAATATAATAAAATCCATCCATCCATCCATTTTCCAACCCGCTGAATCCGAACACAGGGTCACGGGGGTCTGCTGGAGCCAATCCCAGCCAACACAGGGCACAAGGCAGGAACCAATCCCGGGCAGGGTGCCAACCCACCGCAGATAAAATCAGAGGAACTAACAAATCATTGAGAATTTGTAGTCTTTACACATTTTAACCCTTTAAACTCAGCCCCATTGTATTGAACCCACTGGTAGGACCAAATAATGATGTAAAATGTTTTAACAACTGCATAAAATCATTAATTTCCCCATGGTTATAATTAAAGTACAGTGTTTTGCTGTTAAAATGCTGTATTGCATATTTCAATACAATGTTGCAATGTTTTTCTTTTTCCCTCAAAGATGGCTGAATTGCTGTATCACAGCAACACCTGACACCAACTCCAGCCCGCCAAAGATGGCTTTATTGAATGCTCTGATTCAAATGTGTACAATTTGATGGACAGCATATTATCTACTAAATGAGAGGGGTATTTCAAATTTCATATGACATTACAATCCACTTTCAACATTTCAGAATTTTTTTGTTAAGATGTTTTTGAATCTTTCAACTATTAGCGTTGTAATTTGGATACACAGTATAATTACTTTACCAGCTTTATATATTCTGATACATAGATAGATAGATAGATAGATAGATAGATAGATAGATAGATAGATAGATAGATAGATAGATAGATAGATAGATAGATAGATAGATAGATAGATAGATCTTTATTGTCATTGTCACTTTTACAAAGGAACAACGAAATTGAAGGTGCAATCGACTCAGTGTGAGGAATAAGAGTTAAAAAGACAGAATATAATAACAAACCGAATAGTAATAAATATACAAATTGCACTGTGTTGACTTACGGTCTATATTGCACATTGGAAGAATAATATGGAGCAGTTTTATTTTGAGTTCAGGGCCATGATTGCTTTCGGATAAAAGCTGTTTTTAAGGCGGTTTGTCCTAGGGTCTTCAATAATGGATATGTTCAGTATGATATGGGCACTTATTTGAAAGCAGTCAAATAAACCCTGGTTTTTGTGCTGCTTCAAAACAGTTAAACTAGACATATTACTTGCAGATATTTCATAACAATTTTTTCTGGCTATTCTGGACACAATCATAGACACTTTTATAGTGGTTGGAAGTTGACACTAACATGTATGGAAGTAAAAATAACATTCAAAGTGCACTTTTTAGTAAACATGTTACTGAACTGATTCTGCCACCACATATGTGTACAGCATAACTAAGGATGATGAATTTATAGACATTTAAATCAAAGTAGCAGAAAACAAACAAAAATGAGTTTAAAGAGTTAAATGAAAACGTGCTATACTGTATTTCAGTTACCTAACATGCCTGTTTAAAAAGCATGAAAATAAATTTTGACGAGATGAGACATGAGAGGAAATCTTTTCAAGGTGGTGCGACTTCAGCTTAAGACTATTTTGTGATGAAAGATGGAAAACTTGAGCATTCTATAGTTGGTAAATGTTAAACATGTCTGCCTATCGTTTTAAGGATACTGGAGTAAAACAACCAGGGAAGTGTGGGACTAAACTGTATTTAAGGACTTAAAATGCTTTATTAAGTGTACACTGTGTAACATCATTTTAAAGTGGAAACTGTGAGACAGCAGGTGCAGCCTCTGGACAAATCATGATAGGCATAATTTGCAAAAAGTCAGCCAGTATGAAGTTCTTTATCAAAGACAAGGGGTGTCACTTATAAAGCTATGTATGGATTAAAATATTAAAATGTGCATTTGCCAAAAAACAGGAAAATGCGAACAACAAAGAAAACAGATTTATATAACCTGGCATACACACATTTCCACACAATTTACCCTTGAAATATCACAATCATATTGCAAAAGTGCATACATGAATGTGTCTTGAAACCCACTTGGCTACCAGCCTAAAACAACCATATGTAGACTATGCTACTAAAGGATTAAAAATTGATGTTAGGCAGATCTTTTTATCTTACTATTTAATATAGAATTACTGATAGATAAAATTAATGGGAAGCGTATTGTTAAAAAAAATGCTTCTTTGATTCATCTGCAGCTTCAAACTTTACAAACATTTTAAGCAACCAGTCCGTTTGTAATGCTTACAACAATAGTGATGATAATGTAAATAGTAAGGTGATAAATTTTAATGTTAAAGTGAGAGTTGCCGCTGACATAGTTGACAGTTAAATAATCCTCTGGCACTGTTACACCATGGAAGACCCAAAGAGCGTCTGATCTAAAGAAAACATGCCAGAGAGCTGAGCGTAAATAGAGAAAAACTAAATGGATTGTCCACTATGAGATATTGAAGGCTAAAATAACAGAATACAACAACATAGTCTGTCTTGAGAGGCGGTGCTGTTTCTCTAAAATTACAAATAACAATTCTAGTAATCTGAGAGTTTTATTCTCTACAATTGATCATTTGCTAAAGCCAGGTCACTCAATGAAATGCCTGCAAAAAAACTCCAGTGAGGCTTTTGCTATATTTTTTAATCACAAAATGAATGATGTTAGAAATAATATAGCACATCCACCCAATACTGATACTATTAAACCCCGGTATAAATCGCCTTAGTCAGTGGGTGGGCCTCTCTGGTAATGTCTTAAATTGGTTTGAGTTTTACTTAACAGGTAGAAAAGTCTTTGTTAGTTGTTATAATTATACTTCGAAGACACATGATATTCTATATGGTGTTCCACAAGGATCTATCCTGGGTCCACTGTTCTTTCTGATCTACATGCTTCCATTAGGTCAGATTATCTCAAGGCAGAATGTAAGCTACCACAGCTATGCTGATACACAACTGTATTTATCAATAGTGCCTGAGGACCCTAACTCTCTTGGTTCATTGACCCAATGTCTTACTTGTGTTTCTGAATGGATGAGTTGTAATTTCTCAAACTAAATAAATCTTAGTGATTGGCAAAAATGGATATAATGAGGATATTATAAAAAAACTTGATCCATTAGGCTTAAAAGTCAAAACAGAGGAAAAGAATTTAGGAGTAATTATTGACTCTGACCTAAATTTTAAATCACATATCAATCAGATCACTAGGACATTTTTTCACTTAAGAAATAAAGCAAAAATTAGATCCCTTATAACTTTGCAAGATGTTGTTAAATTAGTTCACACTTATTCTTCAGTCGGCTAGATTACTGTAACGCATTCTTCTCAGGGCTACCCAAAAAAGGCATCAATTGATTGCAACGAGTGCAGAATGCAGCTGCTAGAATCTTAACTAGGAAAAGAAAATCCGAGCACATCTCTCCAGTTTTAATGTCACTACACTGGTTACCTGTGCCATTTTGAATTGACTTTAAAATACTGCTTATGGTTTACAAAGCCTTAAATAGTCTCGCTCCATCCTATATTTCTGAATGCCTCTCATCTTACACTCCAAATCATGCCCTTAGATCTTCAAATGAGTGTCTGCTTATAATTCCAAGAGCTAAACTTAAAAGAAGTGGTGTGGCAGCCTTCTGCTGTTATGCACCTAAAATCTGGAAAAGCTTACCAATAGAAACTCGCCAGGCTAATATGGTGGAGCATTTTAAAAAACTGCTAAAACAGATTATTTTAAAATGGCTTTCTTACAGCTTTATTTAAGTGTAACCCTAATATTCTATATATGCATTTAATTATCATTTTTATCATGGCTCCGCAATCCATACTAACCCCTACTTTCTGTTCTTTTTCTGGTTTTCTGTGGTGGCGATTTGCGCCACTACCACCTGATCAAGGCACCATGCATTCCTTACATTTATGGATTGAAAGCCAGATGTCCACATGATCATTATCATGTAATTCTTCCAAGTGAAGCCTGAAAACCATGAGGATTGATTAAGATCATTTATGTTAGGTAGAATGCCCAGTGGGGAATGCCTTTGTGGCCTTGGAACTCTTGTACATTTTGTTTTTTTCCTCCAGCCCTCTTGGTTTTTTTTTTGTTTTTTCTGTCTTCCTGGCCAATGGATCTTACTTTATTCTTTGTTAATTAGTATTGCCTAATCTTATTTTTATATATTTTTTTCTTCATCTTGTAAAGCACTTTAAGCTACATAATTTATATGAAAACATGCAATATAAATAAATGCTGTTGATGTTGTTATTCCAATCAGCCTTGTACATATGCAATCACAATGCTTCAGAACTTTATTGGCTGGTAGAGCAGCCTCCTCTTCTGCGCTCCACTGCAAGAGCATGCATGGCATTGTAGCACCTGTCCTCTGCATTCTGCGGGGGGTAGAGAAAGGCATAATGCACAAGCATTTAAGTGGGTATCCACTATCACACGCCAATGTAATGACATGATTGCTGTTACAGTTAATTGTGTAGGCCTAATGAAAAGTACAGGCCATATAAAAAAACTGAGGGTTCGGCTTTGCCTTACCAACAAGCCAGCCACCATGTACAGTACCATCACATCGCCAAAGCTGCTTTGCAGCATTAAATGAATCATGGGTTGATCCAGGCCACCAAACTGTGACCTTTGTAAGTCTCATATGTAAATTTATTGTAACAGTTTACCGTTAACAAAGAAAGATTCATTCTTGCTATAAACTGAATGTAGCACCTCATTGGTCAGCTAATGACTTTCCTAACACAGTAACAAATTTTTTACACCTCCTATTCAGTTCTGTTCTGTAGGAGCCTAGAGCCTAGAGGCTCCCATGGCAGCATTTGATGCAGGACCAACCCCAGACTAGTCCATCATAGTGCAGTTCCTCAGACATGTACTAATCTGAGCTAGAGTCCCCAGCTAAGCTAATAGCTGTGCCCAGAGAAATCTCACTTACAGATTGTAAGAATGCTGGAAAGTGAACCTAGGTAGTCAAAGTCATTATGCTTAAATGAAAAAATGATTTTAGGTTTATTGTTATGTATTGCAACATTGGTGTTTTTTCTTTAATATAGGTTTAAATAACACAGTGGATTTTACATGAAATGTGTAATGAAAAATAAATTCCTAATGTTTTACTAGGTTAAGACTGTCCCATGGCTTGACATCACATGGCACAAGGTTTCCAAAGAATTCTGCATCTTGACTTCAATCTTTGTGTCCTGTCTTTTACTTGCCAGTTGTTTATTACTCAAGAATAAAAGGAATAAGTGCAGCTTCAACTTATTTTTTACTTTGTAATTGATTTTTTTTATTCTCTGCTGTTTATAAAAACTGCATGAGGGCTTCAAGGACAGACATTTCAGATAATATTAGAGAGTAAGCTGATTCACAAATGCAGCTATAACAAAAAGAACCATTTTACAGTAGTTGTATTTTGTAGCACAACTTCTTTAAAGAGATACTGTTAACTTTTCTACCATTAAAAAAACACAATGCAAAGTTCAATAGAAGCAAACACAGACAAGTCTAGTGTATTAGACAAAGTAAATGAAAATAAATATCTGCTGCAAATGAAATGCAGGAAAATGCCTTGATTTGCTATGCTTGTGGTATCTACAAAAAAACGCATATTTTATTTTTTCCATTGTTCTTCATGTAAAAATAGACAAAAAAGGGCAAAGACACAAAATATCTAACAAAGAAACAGCTACATTTGTAAAATATATTTTGTTCTTTTTCTTACAGCATGGTTTCAGTACATTATCTAATTTTATATTGCTTGGAAAAGCATTATTGTTGTATAGTTGTTTTATTGTTAGTTTTCCTAAATCCTTTTTTTTATTTTACATAGGCCAGTGAAATTTTTATTGGTTGATCCATACCAACAGACGTATGTTGACAGCATCTGCTTCATTGATACTAAATGCTGAGCTTGTTCATTTTGAACTCCTGGAGCTGGACACTCTGGAACTTGTAGTGGAAAAGAGGATAACATCCATCAGTTCCACAATGCATTGACATGGAGCACCTTGAGCCATTGCTTTATTCTACCAAGACGTGCTAACAAGCATTACTAGATGTGCTAACAAGCATTACTAGAAAGTTCTCTTTTGCCTATAGCCATCAAAATGTATAATGCCTCTTCCATTTGTATTAATCAAATCCATTTAAAACAAATATATAAAAATGCAATATTTCTTTAGAGACACACTACACAATCAGTTAACTCTCTACTGAATATATACACTGAATGTGTACCATGTATAGTGTATAGCATTGTGTGTTGCACTTTTTTTATAATTGTATTGATTTTATTGAAATCACACAATATTTCATACAAATAGATCAATTTTACAAAAAAAGGATTGAAAACAAATCAACCCCAGATTGGTGTCTTTTTATGTAAAAGGTTAATGATGTGATGTTTTACTTGGTGTGCCGGTGGCAATGTGGTCTTGAGGAGAAACTGTGGGTTCCTGCTAGAGATATTAATATTCTGTCGTATTTTTGGTGTGTGTTCCCATTACGCCTCTATCAGGTTCTACTGCCAGTTGAGAGCATTCTGCTGCAGTTATGTAAGTAATTATTTAAGTTTACTTTTTAAATTCTTAACTGTATATGGCCATAAAGTCATAGTATCAAATTGTGAGTACAGTCATCTCTTTCAACATTTCACATCATAGAAAATATTTTCTCCATACAAGTGAGCCAGGGAAACAAGTAACATCATCTGCACTTTGAATTATGCTGGAAAAGCCAAACTCTGTAATTTACATGAGTTTCTGTATAGTTTGTGAAAGGTTTTAGGGTTTTCTAGCTACTTTGTTTCAGCATTGTGATGTTTCTTTGTGTTCATTAGGAGCTAGTTTATTTAGATAGGCATTAGTCTTACGGCACTGTGCTGTGAAAACAAATCGTTTCATACTACTGTCATTGTTTGACATGTTTAGTGCTAGTTTATATTAGCCACCATCCCCAATGTGAATACTCATAAAATTATAATGGATGGGGACTTTAATTGTGTTTTAAATCCACTCTTAGATAGGACTCCTGTCACAGGGGGGATGAAATCTAACACTGCAAAGATAATTACACAGTTTGTAATTGACCACAACTTATCAGACCCCTGGAGGTTTCTAAACCAAAACTCAAGAACATATTCTTTCTACTCATCAGTACATCATTGCTATGCAAGAACAGATTAGTTCTTTATAGATAACAATTTCTTGCCTACGATTAAATCTATGCTACGATGCTATTGTTATTTCCGACTATGCACCTCTGATCTTGGATCTAAAGTCACTATGCCCCACACACTCACCTTATAGATGGCGTCTTAACCTGCTTCTATTAGCAGACAAGAACTGTACAGAATATCCAAACAAATCAGTTTCTTCCTAGAGACAAATACATCCTCAGAGGTTTCTGCAGGAATACTCTGGAAAACTCTAAAGGCCTTCTTAAGAGGACAGATTATTTCATATATTTCCCACAGGAATAAATTAGAAACAAAGAAAGTATCAGAACTAAAAAGCAAAATTACAAGAAAAGATGAAGAACATGTCAGGCTTCCAAGCGAGGCTCTACATAGGAAAAGGCAGGCTCTGCATTCAGAACTCAACCTCTTGACAACTAAAGAAACTGAACAACTAATTTATAAATTCAGACATAATTACTATGAACACAGAGAGAAAGTTAATAAGCTTTTAGCTCAACAAATCCACACGCAAGAAGTTCGCAGTGCAATCCCAGTAATCACCAACACGAACAGAGACAAAATCATTGACCATAAAAATATAATGCACACATTTAGAGACTACTATAAAACCTTATATTCTACTGAGTTCAAAGAAGACAACACACAATCTAATGCATTTCTGGATACATTACAGTTACCACAAATAGATACTTTTAGTGTGGAGGAACTTCAAGGCGGGAAAGCAGCAGGCCCTGATTGCTACCCTGCAGACTTTTATAAGAAATTCTCTGCTCACCTAGCTCCCCTCCTATTAGCAACATTTACAGAAGCTAGAGACAATCAAATTTTACCTCAAACTTTTCGCCAAGCATTAATCACTGTCTTTCCTAAACAAAATAAGGACTTATAACAATGTGCATCATATAGACCAATTTCACTTCTGAATAATGATGTTAAGATAAATCATAGCTAGAAGGATGGAGAAAGTGCTGCCTTCGGTAATATCACAAGATCAAACTGGATTTATCAAGGGTCGACACTTATCCTCCAATCTTCGACGCCTGTTTAATGTAATATACTCACCAACAAAGTCAAGCACCCCAGAAATATTATTATCATTGGATGCAGAAAAAGCATTTGACATGATTGAATGGAAATACCTTTTCACTACATTAGAGAAATTTGGGTTTGGCCCAAACATTTGTGCATGGATCAAACTACTGTATACCAATCCAGAAGCTTCAGTTTGTATTAACAACATTTGTTCAGACTACTTTAAACTAGAATGTGGTACCAGACAAGGATGCCCCTTGTTACCACTACTATTTGCAATCGCCATTGAACCACTGGCGGTTCACTGTTGAAATGCTGATCAGATAAATGGGATTATCAGAGAAGGACTGGAACAGAAAATTTCTCTATATGCAGATGATATGGTACTGTATATATCAGACCCACAAAATTCTGTGCCTGCAGTCTTAACAGCACTTACCGAATTTCAAAAGATCTCTGGTCTCAGAATTAATATGAATAAAAGTGTACTCTTTCCAGTGAATTCTCAAGCATATAATATTAGATTAGACACCCTACCTTTTATCATTGCAGATCAGTTTAAATACCTAGGGGTAAACATCACAAGTAAACACAAAGCTCTTTATCAACAAAATTTCGCCTTCTGTATGGAAAAAATTAAGCAAGACTTGCATAGATGGTCAACCCTTCATCTCACTCTAGCTGGAAGAATTAACATTGTTAAGATGAATATTCTTCCTAAGCTTCTTTTTTTATTTCAAAACATTCCAATATCCATCAATAAATAATTTTTTAAACAATTAGACTCAACAATAACCTCATTTATTTGGAACTCAAAACATCCACATATCAAAAGAGCAACCCTACAAAGACCTAAGGCAGAAGGTGGCATGGCTCTACCTAACTTTCAATTTTATTACTGGGCAGCAAACATACACGCTATAAAAACCTGGACACAAATAGATGAACATACACAGGCCTGGTCCGCAATTGAAGTAAAATCCTGCAGTACTTCTTTATATTCCCTGCTTTGTGCCCCAATAAATGCAAGGTATCAGTAATATACTAATAACCCAATTTTGCTTCAGTCACTCAGAATATGGAACCAATGTAGAAAGCATTTTAAGATGGAGAAGCTTTTATCTGTGGCACCTCTGCAAGAGAACCACCTCTTTCAACACTCGCAAACATATGCAGTTTTTAATATCTGGAAAAAATTTGGGATTAAATTGCTCAGAGATCTTTATATAGACAACATCTTTGCATCCTACGAACTATTACATTCCAAATTTAAATTTCCAGCTACACATTTCTTTCACTATCTTCAAATTAGGAACTTTGTTAAACAGAACCTGCCCGATTTTCCTCATCTTGCACCCTCGTCCATGCTAGAAAAAATATTGCTCAATTTCAAGGACACCATCTCTGCAATATATATAATTATTTTACAGTCCTTCCCTTTCAAAGATCCAAGAGGACAATGGGAAAAAGAACTCTTAATCAATATATCAGAAAGGGAGTGGAAAGTAGCAATGCAGAGACTTCACTCGAGCTCCATATGCGCAAAGCATACAATTATTCAACTCAAAATTATATATCGAGCACATCTGTCTCGCCTAAAACTGTCCAAAATGTTTCCAGGGCAAGATTCAACCTGTAAATGCTGCAATCAAGTCCCAGCCTCACTGGGTCACATGTTTTGGGCCTGCACCGAATTAACATCATTTTGGACCAAAATTTTTAAGTGCCTTTCAGACAGCCTTGATGCACAATCCTTCCTAACCCATTAACAGCTGTGTTTGGTGTTCTTCCAGATGGGTTTAAAGTGGAGAAGGACAAACAAACTGTGATTGCATTCACTACACTTTTGGCACGGAGACTTATTTTGCTAAACTGGAAGAATCCTAACTCTCCTCTTTTAAGTCAGTGGGTAACCGATGTTTTATACTATTTGAAATTGGAAAAAATCAAATATTCAGTTAGAGGATCTGTACAGAATTTTTTAAAAACCTGGCAGGATATAATCAATAAAAGTTTAGAATAAGCTCTTAAAGTACCGAGGAAGCAATTATCTCCACATTTCTTTTTGTTCTCCATTCATCTCTACTGGCCTATTAAACTCATCAATTTAGGTATGTTTACAAGCCTTAAGTTTTACCCCATTGGCCATGCTCTCTGTCTCAGGGGTGGAGGTCAACTTGTTTTTCAATCCTATTTTTTGTGAAAATTGATCAATTTGTATGAATGATTACAATAAAATTAATAAAATTATTAAAAAAAAAAAACTCCAAAGAAGGAGGAACCCCTGACTGGCACGTTTTTTTCTTTGCTTTTATTTTGTTAATTTTGTCTTGTGATGAATAAAAGCGGATGGCCCAATTAGCATCCCAAACTTTTGACTGATTCCAGTCTGTCCTCCATCGCCCGACCACATCCACTACTCTAATGCTAATCTGATTACAGACACAACAAATACCAGATTTGGTCAAAATGGTTCAGTTTTAGATTTGATTCAATCATGAAATTACCAAGAGTAGATAATCTAGTACATTTTGAAAAAGAAGCCATTGTTCCTGACAACAAAGAGAAAAGTTGCTCCAAAAACACTAATGGATGGCTTAATGTTTTAATTTACATTATTAGTGAATAAAGGAACAAGAACACAGCCACAGGGAATGCACAAACCAGTGTGTTTCTTCGTGCCAGTCCCAAGCCTGGATAAATGGGGAGGGTTACGTTAGGAAGGGCATCCGGTGTAAAATTTTGCCAAATCAATATGCGGACAACAGTACAAATTTCCATACCAGATCGGTTGAGCCCTGGGTTAACAATGACCGCCACCAGTACTGTTAGCCAACAGGGTACTGGCGGAAACTGGGTTACTGTTGGCCGAAGAAGAAGAAGGAGAAGAAGAGGGGGGAGACGTGTCCGGAGGCACGAGGAGAGGAAGAAAGTAAAGACAGTGGAACTGAGGGTAGGAACTTTGAATGTTGGCAGTATGACTGGTAAGGAGAGAGAATTAGCAGATACAATGGAGAGAAGGAAGGTTGATATTTTGTGTGTGCAAGAGACTAAATAGAAGGGGAGTAAGGCCAGGTGGATTGGAGGTGTTCTCAAATTGTTCTCTCATGGTGTGGATGGGAGGAGAAATGGGGTAGGGGTTATTCTGAAGGAACAGTATGTCAAGAGTGTTTTAGAGGTGAAAAGAGTGTCAGACAGAGTAATGAATATGAAGCTGGAAATTGGAGTTGTGATGATGAGTGTTGTTAGTGCATATGCCCCGCAAGTTGGGTGTGCGATGGAGGAGAAAGATTTTTGGAGTGAGTTGGATGCAATGATGAACAGTGTACCCAAGGGACAGAAAGTAGTGATTGGAGTGGATTTCAATGGACATGTTGGTGAAGGGAACAGAGGTGATGGGAAGGTATGGTGTCAAGGAGAGGAATGAAGAAGGTCAGATGATAGTGGATTTTGCAAAAATGATGGACATGGCTGTGGTGAATACATATTTTAAGAAGAGGGGGAAACATAGGGTAACATACAAGAGTGGAGGAAGATGCACAAAAAGTAGATTACATCCTATGCAGAAGAGTCAATCTGAAGGAAATTAAAGACTGCAAAGTGGTGGCAGGGGAAAGTGTAGTTAAGCAGCATAGGATGGTGGTCTGTAGGATGACGTTGGAGATCAAGAAGAGGAAGACAGTGAGGGCAGAGCCAAGGATGAAATGGTGGAATCTGAAAAAGGAAGACTGCAAGGTTGAGTTTAGGGAGAAGGTGAGACAAGCACTGGGTGGTAATGAAGAGTTACCAGACAGTTGGGAAACTACAGCAGATGTAGTAAGGTTGACAGCAAGAAGAGTGCTTGGTGTGACATCTGGACAGAGGAAGGAGGAAAAGGAAACCTGGTAGTGGAATGAGAAAATATAGGAGAGTATACAGAGGAAGAGGATGACAAAGAAGAAGTGGGATAGTCAGAGAGATGCAGAAAGTAGACAAGAGTACAAGGTGCAAGGTGAAGAGAGAGGTGGCAAAGGCTAAAGAAAAGGTGTATGATGAGTTGTATGAAAGGTTGGACACTAAGGAGGGAGAAAAGGACCTGTACCGATTGGCTAGACAGAGGGACCGAGCTGGAAAAGATGTGCTGCAGGTTAGGGTGATAAAGGATAAAGATGGAAATGTACTCACAAGCGAGGAGAGTGTGTTGAGCAGATGGAAAGAGTACTTTGAGAGGCTGATGAACGAAGAGAATGAGGGAGAGAAGAGGTTGGATGATGTGGAGATAGTGAATCAGGAAGTACAATGGATTAGCAAGGAGGAAAGTAAGGACAACTATGAAGAGGATGAAAAATGGAAGGGCCGTTGGTCCAGATGACATACCTGTGGAAGCATGGAGGTGTTTAGGAGAGATGGCAGTGGAGATTTTAACCAGATTGTTTAACGGAATCTTGGAAAGTGAGAGGATGCCTGAGGAGTGGAGAAGATGTGTACTGGTGCCGATATTTAAGAATAAGGGGGATGTGCAGGACTGCAGTAACTACAGGGGAATAAAACTGATGAGCCACAGCATGAAGTTATGGGAAAGAGAAGTGGAAGCTAGGTTAAAAAGTGAGGTGATGATTAGTGAGCTGCAGTATGGTTTCATGCCAAGAAAGAGCACTACAGATGCGTCATTTGCTCTGAGGATGTTGATGGAGAAGTTTAGAGAAGGCCAGAAGGAGTTGCATTCCGTCTTTGTGGACCAGGAGAAAGCATATGACAGGGTGCCTCGAGAGGAGCTGTGGTATTGTATGAAGAAGTCGGGAGTGGCAGAGAAGTGTGTAAGAATTGTACAGGATATGTACGAGGGAAGTGTGACAGTGGTAAGGTCTGCAGTAGGATGCATTCAAGGTGGAGGTGGGATTACATCAGGTATCGGCTCTGAGGCCTTTCTTATTTGCAATGGTGATGGACAGGCTGACAGACGAGATTAGACAGTAGTTACCATGGACTATGATGGTTGCTGATGACATTGTGATCTGTAGCGATAATAGGGAGCAGGTTGAGGAGACCCTGGAGAGGTGGAGATATGCTCTAGAGAGGAGAGGAATGAAAGTCAGTAGGAACAAGACAGAATACATGTGTGTAAATGAGAGGGAGGTCAGTGGAATGGTGAAGATGCAAGGAGTAGAGCAGTCGAAGGTGTATGATTTTAAATACTTGGGATCAACAGTATGGAGTAATTGGGGATTGTGGAGGAGAGGTGAAAAAGTGAGTGCAGGCAGGGTGGAATGGGTGGAGAAGAGTGTCAGGAGTAATTTGTGACAGACGGGTATCAGCAAGAGTGAAAGGGAAGGTCTACAGGATGGTAGTGAGACCAGCTATGTTAAATGGGTTAGAGACGGTGGCAATGACCAGAAAGCAATGTGAAATGTTTTGGAAAACTGGACTCTATTTTCAAAATTGTGCTTAAGCAATTGCAAAAAACTGTAAACATACATTTGTAGCAAGACTACATAAAATTAAAATTGGGTTTGCTTTTTTGACTGTCATAACTATATTACAGGGACTTGATAATGCTGAAGGAATATAGATTCAAGCATTGTAGCCAACGGCTAAGTTTTGGAGGACCCCGTGTGACGATGCGGGTTCAGCTCCGTGCTCCCCTCGTTGGTCCGGGAGCCCTTCAACCCAACACCGTCGGTAATGTCACCGATGAGCTAGACAGTGAGGCAATAACAATGAACAAGGGAATGATGTAACAAATGTGCAAAGTGCTTTTATTAAAAGATATCAAAACAGTGTCTAAATCAAGTGCAGTCAAAGTTCAATAAATCAAAAGTCAATAAACAATCCATATAAATAAACGTGTGAAGGTTAAAAACCAATAAATAGAAAAATCCTCTAAAAACAACAAGGTATAATGTCACAGGAAGCAATCTGTTAAAACCACTAAGCCCGGCGTCCTTTGTTACTTTGGCAGCTCCCCTGCTACTCCCGTCTGGGCTACTCAACAGGCGAGACGCCCTCATTTCAGCTGACCTTCTTCCTACTCCTCCTGCTACTGTTGTCAGACTTGCCTCACCGATCCTTGGCTCCGGTCAGCTCCTCCAGACAACGACTTGGGACCTCCTCCCACAGCCAAGGCTCTCATGTGGAGGACACCATATCCCATGTCCAGACTCCCACTGGCATCCGCGGCATCATGCGGAGAGTCACCCGTCTTCCGGTCATTCCCGTCCTTCCCGTAACAAACTCTGCGGGAGCGACAACCACTACTACGCCCTGGGTGTCGGCCTAACCCCAGGCTGTCTGCTCAGCTGCCGCGTGCCTGCTTTCGCTCGCTCACTCACTCGTACCGGCGTATGCTCTCTCTCTTGCTTGCTTCCTCCTGTAACCTTTGTCTTTTTTTCTTTCTTTCACCTCGTTCTGTTTTTCTCCCCTTCCTCCTAACCAGCTTCCCTTTATGCCGAGGGACATAGCAGCTGCAGCCCATTAGCCACATGAACAATCATGGATGTGGGCAGTCTCTCACCTGTGCACTTAGGTGAGAAACACCCACACCACAGATCGCTCTGCGGCTCGCTACAGCCACCACGCCCCCTTGCTGAGCCGTGAGTGCGGTGATTTTTATTTTAAACAAACTGGCCTTTGCTAAAGGAGCTGTGGACCCATAACACCACACCCCGCTTAGTATAAATTGCAGCTGCCTAGGGCAGGCATTATGTTTCTATGATTACCGAGGCAGGAAATGGGACATTTTAGCAGGAACCTTTTTTTTTTTTAAGAAGGACCGCTAACCGAGAAGGTGGGGAGAGAGAAAGGAAGCAGCAAAGCCAAGGGCTCAGCTATCTAAGCCTAGGAAGACAGCAAAGGTGAATTTCACCTAAAGATGTCAGCTATTTGTATGGTGGCCACCAGATTCATTACTGAGAGTACCAGAGCTGATGGCTGTGGTGTGTATGGCTGTCCTGGCTCTAAGTTTGCACGAAATACTGCAAGCTCAAAACATCTATCCTGCATGCAAGGAGCATAAGGAGAGCTCTACTAAGGTGGAGTCCAGCCACATTTGTTTCAAGGAACTTCAAGGAGTGCTATATAAGTCCATGCCATCTAAGATCTGTGGCACCAAGCTCCAACTTGTGATCCTGGAAAAGTACATACCTGAGTTTCTATGCTATTATCCTGATAGCCCATTTGGTGGACACCTAGGGAAGCTGAAGACACTATTGAGGATATTGGAAGTGGCATGGTGGCCATCTGTCCTCAGAGACTTGTGGGACTGTTGTGGAGTACAAAATCTGTACATTTTGGTTTAATTTTGGTGGCTCAATTACTTTATAACCTGGAAAAGGAAGATTGAGCCATGCCTCAAGCTATTGATTACTTTATGGATGGACATCTGGGGCAACAATTTGGTTTACAGCCTGGGGAAGGAGGACATGAGGCAATATCAAAAAACTTTATTATCTGGGAAAAGATAGATTAAAGAGTTTGAGCAAAATTCATCCATCATGTTGACAGCCAGCCAATCAGGTGCATGCAACTATCATGTGTTGTGAAACCATGGCATGAAACTTTATAATAAATATGCCTCATTTTGAAAGCAACATCAGAAGAAGAGAAGAAGAAGAAGAAAAGAAACAGCGACAACGGACGAAGATGTCACTGGTCGTCAGAAAAGCATCATGAACATCGATTGCTAAATCCAATGCTGCCCCTGGACATTCATCCTTGTCATCTGCAACTTTTTCGTAAGCTTTTTCTAAAGACTAATTATATCCAGACTTTCCTATCAGTACCTATTTTCTATTATTCTTTGTTCCAGTGGTATTATTATTATTCTTGTAATAAATACCATGCTGCTTTTAACTTTCTATGCTTTGTCTTAATGTCTATAGAGTGATTGAAGTAATAAGTTAGATTTCTTTGAGTACCTGGTGCAGCCACAGATTTGCCATTTCCTCTGTGCTGCGAGGTTTATTTTGGCTGCGAGTCGGAGCTCCACTCAATAGTAGAGGAACAGTACGTAAAGAAGGTATTCTTGGCTGATAAATGGCCTATAGTCAAGAGTGCTGAGTCTTTGTATGTTTAAATGTATTCTTGTAGACCAAAAGTAATACTTAGGACTGAGATATCATTAAAACATTGTATGTTGTTCATGCCGATAATAAGTAAGTCTCTTGAAGTGCTGAGTGACAGGCTGTGTTATTTCTAAAGCACTTGTGTGGTTTAAAGTGCTAAAGTTTAATCAGTGTGCGTGTGTGTCATTCATGGGGCACTGTTGTGGTTAGGGTCTGTGTGTATGCGTATAGCTGTGTATGTGTGTGTTCATCTTAAAGTGCAACAGTAGACCAACCCGATAACAAACTTGACAAGAACACTTACCCTTGAGAAAACAGGTAAAGGGTAAGTAGAGGGAAATACTACGATAATACAGAGACTATATCAAGAAATGTCAGATGTATAAAACCCTACCTGGTAAACCAGCAGGAGAGCTTCAATCAGTGATACCTTCTGAGCCGGAAGAGATATTAGGAGTGGATTTGATGGGGCCCCTGCCTTCTACTACTACAAAGAAAACTGTATTGATAGTTGTGGTCGATTACTTTTCTAAATAGGTAGAGCGCTTTGCTCTGGTTTATGCAAAGACTCAAGACATCTGCACCATTTTAAAAAAATGAGATTTTTACCTTGGTCTTCAGTTCACCAGCAGCTTAATGGAAACGTTATATTCAGCCTGGGGAGTGAAACAAAAATTAACAATGGCATATCATCCCCAAAGCAACTTGACAGAGGGGGTGAACTGGACCCTAAAAACATTGGTGGTATCCTAAATCATCGATCAACATCAAGACTTCCAGAGCTACGGTTTGCTATCAACACAGTGGTTCATGAGACTCTGGGTGAAACCCATGCTCTGGTTGCCCTAGGATGTCAGATTAGGGGACCACTTGATTGATTGGTAGAATCGGCTCCTTTGCCAGATAGGCCTCAATATCATTCACATATAAGTGTAGAACAATTACAGAGGAAAGTATAGGCTAGGATGGTGTGTTCAACCTTGAAACAAGCCAGGTATTATAATGCCCTTGATCAGAAGGTGCACTACGTAGCAGGTGACCTGGTCTGCGTTAAAACTCATCACTCATTACATCAAAGCTTGTAGCTGATCGGAAAGCTCTACGGGAGATTGTGTCAAGTATGGAGAGAACTGTCAGGGTACAGCATTTAGCACACACTGCCTCAGCCATGCGCACTGTCTATTTGAACTTCTCCCATCAGCAAATGCTTCATATCCTTCCTGTACGAACCTCGTGTTTCAGAAACAGTTTCATCCCATGACCTCTAAACACACTCAATCAGTCCATCAAGTGCTCCCGGTAGAACTATTTGTACTTTTAAGTACAATTTATTGTTGTTGTTGTTATTTTACCATTTTATAGGAAAAAAAGTTTATGGAGGATTTGCATATTGAATCTCATTGTACCATACAATAAGAATAAAGGAATTCAATTCAATTCAACAGAAGAGAGTGAGTACTTCTAAGTCGATTTAGATTTCCAGGCGCTATCTTCTTGGACCTCCTGATATAATTTTTAAGATGAAATGCAGTAAAGTATATATATATTATATTATCCATCCATCCATTTTCCAACCCGCTGAATCCGAACACAGGGTCACGGGGGTCTGCTGGAGCCAATCCCAGCCAACACAGGGCACAAGGCAGGAACCAATCCCGGGCAGGGTGCCAACCCACCTATATTACATTATACAGATACATTTTAACTTCATTTAAATAATGGGTACTGTTATTAATTAAACATCTGGACACAGTGGACAGCGCTAGCGATGAACTGGCACCCTGTTCAGGGATTCTTTCTGCCTCGCGCTGTATGCTTGCTGGGACTGGAGTGACCCTGGATGGACAGATGGATGGAATATTTAAACACGTATTGCAAAGATATTAATGTTCCTTAAAAGTTTTGAAGAATCAGCGTTCTGACTTTTATTAAAGAGATGATTGTGTGGCGATTGGTTACTTGTAGAAAGAAAAGGAAGGACAGGAATTGGGGGTTAGTATGTTTGAAAGAGACAGTACTGCTCCAATAAATTATTTTGTCAAGGGTCGCTCATGGCGCAGCAAGCATCTTGTGGCAGGAACAATCTCTGGACAGGGAGCTACCTCATCAATACCCCTGCGCCACTGTGGCCCTATGTTTAATAAATGCTTTAATTCATTTCATCATGAAAATGATATCAAGCATACATCTCAATTAAATTGTTCAGAGAGCTGTAATATCATGAATGTAATGTATTCTATGTCCTGTCAGCGTAAGAGAAAGCCCGTTGATTCACACACATAGAGTACATAGAGGAACACTTAGAATACAAAGCATATAACGTGCTACTTTAGTTACGATGGGATTTGAGAAAGTATTAAATCAAAAGATTTTAAGATGAAGTTTATGACTTTCTACTTTAATGACAAAATAAACTACGTGATTAAAGTGGAAATTTCGAAATTACAGTTGATATTTTGAGCTTTTTTTGCAATGTTTCCCTATTATTTTTCTTTTCTCTATACCCTAATAAGCTTCCATATGACACTCAGATGGTGAGCTACAACTCACCTTTTCACGGCAACTTTGATATCTGACAACTTCTTTTGTATTTCGGGCACTGTGCGATTTTCTGATCTTGAACTTTCAATCAGCTTCCTTTTGTTGGTTATACAACTTCTCAAACCAACAAATAGTAATTTTTCATTACCTCCACTTGGCATTCGCTGAAATTCTTTTTTCACCGTGCTTTTGCCATTGTCTTTTCACAGAACACTGTACTTAAGGGAATATGTATATTGATTTGCATATTCAAAGAGGCTTAATTCTGGGAGGAGTCTGGGAGTGGCGGCAGGTGTGTGCACGAGCATTACTTTTCATGCTGACCAGGATTTATGTAGCGGAAGAACGTGGAAGTTGGTTTATGCATGGTTTTGTGCATCTGAATTTTTTTGTGCATACGCATATTTTGACTTTTGTCTGTACGCCATGTTTTAGTGTGAATTTTATGCATGGCGTTATGCATGAGGCCCCAGGTTAGGTAATCAACTGAAATAAATACCTGATGTTTTTGGTTTTTAGAATACAAATGAGACCAAACACATCACATATCCATTTCAGTTGATTACCTAAGCAGGTGTTTTACTGTCAGCTGATCTCATTATCATTCATATATAACAATGTCATCTTTGGAATAACTTTGCTAACATGGACCAAGCAAATCAGCAACAACAAAGAGGAAAATTTGCAAGAAGTAGGAGAGGACAATGAAGGAGAACAAGACCAAAGGCAGTGGTCACAGATGAAATAAGTGCTACAGTCACTGACCATGTTATCAACCATGGACTCTCTTTGAGAGGAAGAGGGTTACGAGTGCAGCCAAATCTGCAGTGCACAATGGTTGCTTCAATTATAAGACATTTTTCAGCAGTGTCAGTCAGAACATTCTATTACTGTATAGTATTTACTACATATAGTACAGTGACATGTATTAAGTATTGTTTTTGTTCTTTAGGATCCAAGGATTACCTCACACAGGGGGCAGAGGCAGAATTTTTACCACTGAGCAGGAAACTGTCATTGTTGACGTGGTCACCGTTAACAATACCATAACACTCTGGGAAATCCAGGATATAGTTATGGCAGACAGAACAGTATTTGGCAATGTGACAAGTGCTAGCATGACAACAATTGGCAGAGTTCTGCAGAGTCATAAAGTAAGCATGAAGTGCTTATACACTGTCCCATTTGAGAGGAACAGTGAATATGTGAAAGAACTTCAATACCAATATGTCCAGATTAGAGGTCTATTCAATATAATGTAACACTATTTGTTCTTTTGTGATTGTGGCTTTAAAACACCATGCAAAGCTATGTATACAGCATTGTACTATAATTTAATGTAATCCTTACAATATGGCACCTTGTGTTTTTCCTGTTAGAGAGTCATGGAGTAAGAGGCTACAAACAGCTCATGTGTTCATCTTTGTGGAAGAAGCTGGGTTTAACTTGGCAAAACAACTGTAGCGTGGATCGGACAGAATATTATAGGGTAATATTGTAGGGTGACAGTGCAAGGTCCAGGACAGAGAGGGACCATCATCACAATGCATGTGGCAATAAGCAATGATGGTGTATTATCACACAAAGCAGTCATTGGACTGTACAGCACAGAGTGCTTCATCTTTTTCCTTGAAGAACTCTAATTAATACTGGTCCCTGAGGATGAGAGTGAGCGAGTGAGCACAAATGCTTTGGTATTTGTTGTGGTGTGAGATAATGTGGCATTCCACCACTCCACTGCAGTCACGAAGTGGTTTGCAGCTCACCCAAGGATGTCCTCATTGTTTCTGCCTCTTACTCTCCTTCTTAAACCCCACTGAGGAATTCTTTTCTGCATGGAGGTGGTTTATGACCACTGGCCACATGATCACATGTCACTACTGGATGATATGAATGCTGGATGCCAAGATATTTTGCCAGAGCAATGCCAAGAATAGATCAGGCATGTCATGAGATACTACCCACAATGTATTGCTATAGAGGACATCAGATTCAATGTCCATGAGAACCTGTGGCTGAATCCAGAGGAGCAGAGAGATTAGAAAATTACCCCTATAGTATAGGTACAGTCGTGGACCAACTGCAAGTGAGTGTATTTTGTTTCTAGCTGTAGTATTGACAATAAGTATTTTTTTTAATTAATTGTCTGTATTTACCCTACAATACAAAAAATAAATTCAGGATTTACTCTAAAGACCTTAAATGATGACCCATTTTATATTTTTATGTAACGCTGTCTGCTGTTAATGTTTTGTAAGCCTTTCTTTCGTGTGTGTTCTTCCAGAAACATGTAAAGTGCTAATGTTTTGGTAGTACAAGTCTATTTTGAGACATGAAATAACTGTTTGGGTTGCTTTTTAGTGCATTTTGAAGGGGAGATTAACTGTTTGGCCAAACTGTGAGTTAGTGTTGTAGGCTGTGTATAGAGTTTTGAGATAGTGAATTCAGTATTGCAGAATGTCTCTTAGCAATTGAAAAAAACTGTAATATGGCATTATCCTGCAGTCTCTTTCACCCCAACAGAACTAAGGACTGTATTTAGCATGCTCAAAAGTAAGCAGCTCAAGTGAACTAATAATTATTAGCCCCTGGTAAAAAATACAAAAATTGTATATAGAAAAGTTACATAGTACAGCAATCCCTCGCTATATCGCGCTTCGCCTTTCGCGGCTTCACTCCATCGCGGATTTTATATGTAAGCATATTTAAATATATATCGCGGATTTTTTGGTGGTTCGCGGATTTCTGTGGACAATGGGTCTTTTAATTTCTGGTACATGCTTCCTCAGTTGGTTTGCCCAGTTGATTTCATACAAGGGACGCTATTGGCAGATGACTGAGAAGCTACCCAGCTTACTTTTCTCTCTCTCTTGCGCTGACTTTCTCTGATCCTGACGTAGGGGGATTGAGCAGGGGGGCTGTTCGCACACCTAGACGATAGGGACGCTCGTCTAAAAATGCTGAAAGATTATCTTCACGTTGCTACCTTTTGTGCAGCTACTTCCTGAAACGACATGCTGCACGGTGCTTCGCATACTTAAAAGCTCGAAGGGCACGTATTGATTTTTGATTGAAAAACAAACTCTGTCTCTCTCTATCTCTCTCTCTCTCTCTACCTGCTCCTGACGGAGGGGGTGTGAGCTGCCGCCTTCAACAGCTTTGTGCCGCGGTGCTTCGCATACTTAAAAGCCAAACAGCCCTATTGATTTGTTTGCTTTTCTCTATCTCTGTGACATCTGCTCCTGATGCGCACTCCTTTGAAGAGGAAGATATGTTTGCATTCTTTTAATTGTGAGACGGAACTGTCATCTCTGTCTTGTCATGGAGCACAGTTTAAACTTTTGAAAAAGAGACAAATGTTTGTTTGCAGTGTTTGAATAACGTTCCTGTCTCTCTACAACCTCCTGTGTTTCTGCGCAAATCTGTGACCCAAGCATGACAATATAAAAATAACCATATAAACATATGGTTTCTACTTCGCGGATTTTCTTATTTCGCGGGTGGCTCTGGAACGCAACCCCCGCGATGGAGGAGGGATTACTGTACTTCTGCTACATCCGATTAACCAATTGCACTATAACTGAGGCCCATTGAGTTTAAGATAAATAAGTAAAATGCTAGACAGTACATGCTTTCCAAAAAAAAAGCAATCTTGTAAAGCAGTCAATGAAAACAGAATTAATTGGTTCAGTTGGTTATAGGCAGTACATGACAATTTCTTGGCTACTGAGCTACCTTGAAGTTTAGGCAAACCACAGTTTAGCACTCTTATCTATAAGAAATAATTTGAGTGTATAACAGTGTTCACCCTTACAGCTTATCTGGTGACTCTTTTGTGCACCAGCTTATCAATGGCAGACCAAAGAATTGGGGTCCTAAGGCAACTATAGGAATGTGTCACTCATCGATGCATTTTCTCAACCCTTTTCTATGCTTATTAATCTAAACCAGGGGTGAGCAGACTTCCTTGCTGGTGGGCTGATTGAACCTAGGCAAATTATGTGTTTTGACATTTGTTAACTTTAAAAATAATTGTTCTAAGAAATGCTCTATTTATAAAACTTCTTATTAAAAGCTATTAAAAGCAATGCCCAAACACTAATAACAAAGTCATTGTATTCCAATGAACAGCAAATTGCTTGCTTCTGCTCAAATGGTTAATAATAATTGAGATGCTGAACATTGCAACAGTTAATTTATTTCAGAGATTTGCATTTGATAATATGCTACTATATTTGCTTTTACTAATTTTCATTTGCTAAAAAGACACGCAACTGAAATGGATGCCACATAATTCTGTCATGCACACAGTAGGGTTGCAAAGCCTTGGAAAAGAAAGTGTAATGTTTGTTCTGTACAAATCAAGAAAAAGTAAATTTATTTTTTATTTACCTTGTTGCCCAGGAGTTGTTACTTTCATCTGCAAGACTTCTAGCACATTGTCCACATTAACAGCAAAAGGAGATGAAAAAATTGCAAAGACTGTCTCACTGAACCTAAAGTAATGAAAGTGAGATTCATGTTTATAACAAAAGGTGGTAACCTGGTCCGCATGTCCTACAAAGTCCACATTTCTGTCTAAACAAATTGAGAAAATGAATGGGTTTTGCCTGTTGCAACTGATTCAGGTTATTGTAAAGTTTGAAGAAAGGAGACGAAAATAAATGAACAGCTCTTTGCCAAAACTGAAATGAGCTCAATAGGGGAGACATAACTGTCTGCCAAGTCGGTGATGAATTGTATGAAACACACACAAATTGCCAAGAAGGCATGGTCGCAATACTACTGCTGGCTAGTGCTTTTTACTCTTCTCATTAAACACATGGTTTGAAGTACAGTAATAATTAATTTTGGTTGATCCTTTACCAAGTAACCTTTCTCATTTTAATCTCCTCCTTTCACATTTGTAAACAGCCCTATTTACATTGATTTGTGCACAGCACCTTAGTGACACCTTAGTGACACCCTGTGAGATGCACTTCATAAATGCCCCAGCAAGCATTGTCAGCCTACCTGCAGTTGCACTTCCTCCACCAAAATGAACAAGGTAAGTGTTTCTTCACATAACTCCATGAACTTTGTGATGCAACCCATTACAGACCTAAAAATCTCACTTTACTGGAGTTGCATTATCCATATGTCTGTTTTCCAGTCATTACATTCAGAATATGCATTGTACATTTTGGCTAAAATACTGCTACATAGTTATTCCTGAATTATCAGCACATACATAAAGAAGAAATGCAAACCCTTACAGGACTGATTTTTTGAATTGAATACCCTACTCTCCCCCTCATTCATCGGTGAAGAGTTCTGTCTTTAATTCAATAAGTGACTCCAATAAGGTTTTTAGTTTCCTCTAAAGTTTTCTCCAATTAATCCCAATGTGACGGTGAGGGTCAGCTCTATGCCACTGAGTCTGAGAGACTCCTGGACCCGCCACCACCGAAAATGTAATCGAGGGATAAGCCTAGAAGATGAGGGCACATAGAAATAGCAAAAGGTAGGTGCATAAAGTGCTAAAGTGCTTTTATTAAAGTAAAATAGAAAAAACAGTGCCCAAATAAATAGTGCAGTTAAAAATAATTGGTTTTTTTTTTGTGTTAAAAACAGTTAAAAATAATCACAACCAGTACTTTAAAACAGCACTTTAAGAGTGTTGCCCTCCAAAAAAGACACCCCTCAGAATACCCCATACAGGATAACCGAGGAGATGCCCAACCGACAGGTGCAGTCAACCATCACTTTACAGGCCTGGGTCCCTCCTGGCCATGGCTCCAGGGTGGCTCCCTATCGGAGCCTCCACACGTCACCTCACCGCCAGTTCCTCAGTGTCTGTGGTAGACACTTCAGTTTGGGCTGCTCCTACTCACAGGATAGCAGTCAGGAACGTCCCTTCCACAGCCTTCGGCTCCTACAGGCTTGAGGCTCACTCCAACCACCTGTCTCTCTTTCTTTCCAGCATGGGCTCTCACAGTTCTGTCTCTCTATCACCTTTCCTCCTCTTCTTTCATTTTAACCTTCGCTCCCTCTCTGTCCTTCTTGTCCAACTCTCTCTCTTTGCTACCCTTCATCACAGCACATCTCCAATCTCGCCTCCATAGTTCACCCCTTTTAGGTCTTGGATGCAGTGGCGGCAACAGCAGCTGTGGTCCCTTCTTTGGCTTCTGGCTCTCGACACAGCTGCCCCCTTTGGCGCATACCCATCCTCCTTAATCTCTAATGTTAGTGCCTGCTGAATCCATCGAGGAAGATCTCAATCATTCCTCACTACCCCTCAGCTGATTAATGGGAAACAGATCTGCCCCAGGAGCATCAATCATTAGCTCCTAATTTGGGCTCCGAACGCCTGCCTCTTCGTCTCTGTGCTGGCTGACTCCAAACCTCAAGATTGCCTTTCTTTCTTTTCCTCCTTCCCCTCTCTGATCTTGACCTTTTTCTTTCTCTTGAGCTTGCTTCCATTTCACCATTTCATTCTAGTCAGACTTCTTTTATCTGGCCAGTTTAACTGGGTGTGGGTGCGACACGATGCTCCACCCGAGGAGCAACTGGGGCACCCGACCGATTTGTCCGCCTCCACATGTGTATGTGGCGTGGTTGGCCAAGTACCCCAATTAACTACGGAGGAATGTGTGCCTACAAGCACCCGCATCAATTTAAAGTCATGCACACAATTACTTATTTAAAATTGGCCACCTATAGCTGAACCATGAACCAAAATAACTGTTTAACAAAATTTTATCAAAAAAACATGCATTTTGCACATTTTGAGCGTAGAATAAGTGACATCTGGTTATATGAAATGAGTAATGTGAGATTTCTTTTTTCAAATTTTCTATGGCTTTTTCACATGGCTTTACATTGCCCAGCATTGGTCACTATAGGTACTATCAGAATCGATATATATTTTCTTCACAAAAACATAAGATTAAGATTTGTTCTTGGTTATCATTACAAAGTGCATGGGGTACGTTACATATAAAAAAAATATCATTTTTTGGTACAGTATTCCTTTAAGTCTGCCCTGACAGCTTACCACAATATTTCAGGAACTGGGAGCATAACTGAACAGGGTATGGAATACATCAGGTAAGCTGATTTGTGTTTTCAATATTAAATCAAAAATATAAGTAAGAATTTCAGTTGTACGTGCACATGTTGTGCATGTGACAATACTTCTACCATTACTATGACTACTACTACTAGAACAGCAATTTAAAGATTTAACAGACTATATTTCTACATCATCTTTTGCATATCTGTGGACAGTTTCATATTTTATTTACTGTTTTTTGGTCCACCAAAAATAGATGCCAATAAGCTTCTTGCTACAACCCATATCTTCTTGACCCATAGTTAATGAAATATGTTTATAAAGTAAGACATCTAATTGAACCAAAGCTGGGACAGACAATGAATCCTTAAAGGTGATTTCTTCACTTGGTTCATCTAAATGGCCAACAACAAGAACAATCTAAAACTGATCTGCCAGGACAAGTGTGGAGAGTGTTGTAACCTCCTCCTTGGGCCCTTGTTTATCAACACAGTTGCTTTATTAGTAAGTACAATAGGCTCAGGATTTAGCTTAGATTCTGTGAAATCATGCTGCCTAGACAAACCCTTGGCTTTGTTATTCTTTCTCCATTTCCAGTTAAAGAGACTGAAAAACAAGGCTAAACAAGAAATGTTATACTGTAAATGCATCACTATAAAAATGAATTTAAGAGAAATATGAGCAAACCATTAAGCCTGAAATTATGCCTTAATTAGAAAGTCTCTGTATGATTACCTATATGGGTTTCACAAATGCACTGTGTTTCATTTTATGAGGCAATTGAGCAGATAAATGATTCTTTTCTTCCAATTGAGAGCCCATAAAATAAAACTAAAAGAATAGCTTTCCTCCCCAAAATCCAATAAAGAACACACTTCTGCATAGATCAGCACTTAACCATATTAAAGGTGCCTAGCTTGGTTGCTTGCAAATGGGTCTTGATTGCTCAAATATACCCCCGGTCTTTGCTAATCAAACTTCACCCCCGACCTCTGCCCTTTCTCATTAAATTCCATTGAGAAAGTAAAGGGAGTTTGTTCAAATTCAATAATGCTCAAAGCACTTCAGAAATATTTTGCCTGAATGCACAAAGTCTTCAGCATATTAAGCTGTATTGTGCAGCTGTGTCTTTAGGAAGAGGAGTGATACACATTGTGCATTTAAACTATAGCAATGAAATTGCACTGCAGGGAAAAATTACTGATGTCAAAAGGAAACAGGCAAAAAAAAAACAAGAAAGAAAGGAATGATAGAAAACAATTATATATTCAAAGGTTAAAAAAGGAAAACAATTCAGGAACATTATTTATGACAGGCAAAACCTAAACAAAACAACAACAAAATATGATTTTACATATTATTTTCCTTGAAGAACTGTTCTGGAATGTAACACATGGATTCATATTGTATACAAGTGGAACACAAGTAGGTTAAGCACCTAGCTGCAGGTTTTATAGTTAATCAGGAATATTAAGAATTCAAATGCTACAGCACAGAGGAAGACATCCACATATTACTACTTTTTACTATTAAGAACACAAAAGCAGCACATTAAACATAACATAAAATAGTGTACATGGTAACACATTTATACATGCATTAATATGCATGCAGAACTCAGACGTCACTAGTGACTGTTGTTGCACTAAAGACATTTTTCACTCCAGTGCGGTTCATAAGATGGCAGTGTTTTCCTCCAGTGATTAACTACAGTGCCACTCTTACAATCATACAAACAGAAATTCCAGGTAGATTCAAAAGATAAAGAGACAGAACTTTATTTGTCGCTGGGGGAAATTTGGCTTTATACAGAAGCTCTTTAAATAAATAAATAAATCTCTCTATATATATATAAAATGCAACGTCTGTCTGTCTGTATGCCTGTCCACTTTTCACAACAGAATTACTTAACACTAGAATTACCACAGCCAACGAAAAAACTCACCCACCTTAAATCCCTTCGCACCTCTCCGTCAGCGTCTTTTGTCTTGTAAATGTGTCGATAAGCCCAAGCAGCAAGCAGCCTGCTATACCGTCCCCCCACCGCCTCAGAACAGGCAACAAGTTCTCCCAGTTTCTGCCTTGATTGATTATCTGGGAGTGTACTATCCAGAACTGTAAGGGGAAATAATGTGATGTGTGTTCTGTGTCTACAACAATCTATGTAAACATTGTCACACTACTGCAATATTATTTGAAAATGAACAGCATCAGTTTGGGTGTGAATTTATACTGGCACTGTTAGTTAGAGTCAGATCAGAAGGGGGGGAGGAGAGGGAGAGCGTGAACGTGACTGAGAGAATAAAACTGAAAAAAAAGCTAACTTTTAGAAATACCATACATTTACAGCTGATCTGACACTGTTTGTTTTCAAATGATATTGCATTAGTGCGACAATGTTTTCTGATTGGTACTATTAAGGTCATAAAATGATTTCTTCAAAATGCCCCATATATTCGACTCTTTCTTTTTTGCCCAGTGGTGCGCTGACATCGTGCACCAGAAGATGTGAGCTTATTCAGTGCGAGAAGGTAGCACGCAGGTGGTCGGTTGCTGTGTGCTATAACATGCTTGACTTGGCAGCAATCAACACATATGTACTGTACAAGGCATGCACGGGGGCCACTGCGAAAAGAAGAGTGTTCTTTGGTCTCCTTGCACAGGAACTACATCATCGGCTCTTACAAGAAAAGGTGATGGATTAAGCAAAAGAGGATGCAACATCGATAAGCTTCTGTTCCAAGACAGCTGCTTCCCCCAGCCCCTTCAGTGTAATAGGAAACACAGCATAGAGAGAAGTGTGTACATTGCAACAGGTACACATGTCGTAAATGTAGGAAGGACGGTCCTTGGGTGTGTGTGAACTGTTAACATTTGAATCTGATGATTGCATATAGTGTGGAACTGACCTCTCTGTACTACTCTTTCCTCTGCATGTCCTGGAGTACAAAAGAAACAGTACTGTGCACCAAAATGAGGAGACTGCATAGGCAAGATCAAAAAAAAAACATGGTCATTGATTACAAGCAAGTGCAAGAAGGCATGCAAATGAATATGAATGATATGAATAATGTTGCATCAGTGCCACAATGTTTTCCGAAATGTATTATACAGGTCATAAAATGAGTTATTCCAAACATCATATATACCTATGTCTCTGTTTTTTTGTTAGTGCAGCTTTGACATCATGGACCATAAGGTGCATACTAATTCAGCATGAGCAGGAACACTCAATAAAGCTGAATAAAAAAAAAAATTCAAGTGACGGTGAGATATGAAGAAGGCAGATTCACCAGTGTTTGTGTGTCTGCTTTTATCCCTCCAGGTCAGAGAATTTCCAGTTCCATTGTCTCAAAACACTGCTCACATCTACAGTTATTCCCAGTTTCAGATAAAAAGTAACCGCTTCAGGTCTGGGGCGGGGGGTGGGTGTTGTATTGTGATCACGACTGAGAGAATAAACATGAAAAAAAAATGCTAACTTTTACAAGTACTATAAATTTATACTGACGTTTACAGACACAAATCAAATGTATGTTTTTATTGTATAATATTAACATTAAGTAGCTCACTACTCAAAATGGTAAATTTGGCGAGGAGCTCGTTTCGAACTCACGACCTCTGGATTATAAATTGAGAGTTCTAACCGCTGCTCCAAGGAAACTGTCGTATTGTACATGCACCTTTTGAGAAAGTGTTTATTTGATATTTGGCCATCAGCCTTCACACATTATACAGTTCATGTCTACATTTTGTCATTTATTACTAAAACATGAAAAATGTTTCTGTTTTAGCGATGTGTTTACATAGATTGTTGTAGACACAAAACACACATCAAATTAGGTGGGCTGGATTTACGGGTTTTTTTCAATAATTTGCTTGAACATTCCGGTTGATTTTGCAAATCCTCTCATCGCGCTAAGAATCATAGTTTGCTTGCAGGAGCAATATATTTGCGCTAATCCGAGAAAGAAGCTGCGGGCTGAGGTGAGGGGGGAGTGTGACGTCAGGAGTGGGAAGCTGGGGAGGGCCCTCCTCACTGTACTTTTTCACGAATAGGCGGGTAGAGCCGCAGGGCACAGCTCGTAGATAAATAATTATATATACAAATACACTTTGGTCTAAACACACACCAGAATGACTAAAAAGGAAGAAAAATTAAAAAGAAGCAAAAGAAAACTTCTGACTTGGCAGTCCCAGTCACAGTTAGGCATTATACAGATATTCTGCTGTTTGCATAAAGGAGCCCCAGTTGCATTTCTTGACACACTTTTGCTGAATAATTCAATGGCTGAAAGTCCTCAATGTTAGTGTGTCAGAGAGATGGGTTTGTGTGTCAGTTTTGTTTTAATTCTCTCCTTTGCTACTACCTCCAGGGGGTCTACAGTGTGTCATATAACAGAGCCTACCCTTTTAATTAGCTTGTTGATTCAGTGGGCTGATGTTACCAGCCCAGCATACTACAGCATACACAATTGCACTGACCATTACAGAGTTTGCAAGAGATGCAAAGGATGTCACTCCTGACATTAAAGGAACGCAGTCTTTTAAGGAAAAAGAGCCTGCTCTGCCCTTTCTTATATAGTTCCTCTGTGTTTTGAGGCCAGCCCAATCTGTTGTTCATGTGGACCTCCAAGTACTTGTAGGAGTGCACCACTTTTACACCTCTCCCTGAATAGTGACTGGACATAGAGGCTCTTTATTATTATTACTAGTCATTAAGCCCGTTACAATAACGGGCGCTAGAACAGTAGTGCATGAACATTAGTAGGAACAGTCTATATTAAATGGCAAGGGACTTTGACCTCATTCTTTTTGTTGGTCGTATTTTTCTTTGTCTTTCAGCCATTCTTTTGTTGATGTTTACTTGCTGAGCTGACCGTTCTTCGTGGGCTGCCGCCGTGTATTGTGTGTATTTAATTTTCTGTGACAGTAATACTGTCTTGTACATCCGCTGGCTTGTACGTCCGTAATACAGTATATCTTTAATTTTCTATGGCTTTAATACAGGCGTGCACGTCGGTAATATGATTTTAATTTTCTCTGACAGTAATACTGGCTTGTATGTGGCTGTAATATGCGTCACTGTATTGTGTACCTTTAATTTCCTCTCGCAGTAATACTGGTTTGTATTTCCGTAAAACGCCTCTAACTTTCTCTGACAGTAATATTGCGCATCGCACCGTGCCCCGCACATGCACACTTCACCAGAAGACACCCACACACGGACACCTGGACGCACACAGGGATTTTATTAAAGAGGATTAGTAGTAGTAGTAGTAGTATCATAGATAATTGCTTCTTCCTCTGTACTCAAAAGAATCAGTACATCAATGTGTTAAGTTATATAAAAACAAATAAAACACATTTCATTAACATTTACCTAAACAGGTCAGAAATATCATACCTTTCTATGTTCCTAATGCTTTATGTAATCCAAAAAGCAGCTGCTGCTTTCTTTTGTGTAAATGCTTTCATTTTGCCATAATATTGAATAACCGAGTTCAGGCAGGAAGAACTCACTATGCAGCTGTCAGTGGGAACATGTTTATGTAAAATTAGTAATATTTTCATTTTGGCCTCTGGGTGGCAGAGTCTAAGCAAACTAGGCACTAGAAAAACATTGGTCAGAAATTTAAACAAAGTATGTAAACTGCAATCCACTTCAATTTCTTATTTATTTTTACTGGCTGTTGTGATTGAACATTTTTATTTATTTATTTTTTTTGCATTATTGACAGTTTTTTTTCAGTTGATTTAAATTCGCATTAAAGTTTTGAGGTTGATGACTTCATTCTACGTTACTTTCTCAATGTTACTGAATTATTTTTTGAATTTTAAATGTAAGGGTGCCACCATTATGTGCTGTGATAGCAACTTTGTTAAACTGGAAGTCGTACTGTGAGACCACCAAGTGCAACTGTATAAAAGTCAGCCAGTAACGCATCCCAGTATCCGATACTGAATCATTTTACAGAGTTTGCTTTTAAAGCTTTCAAGTCTCCTAAAGTTCTTCCCCATTAAAAGAAATTAGGCAAAGTATCTGTTTGACTTTTTTTTGTTCTTTTAATCTTTGACGAAATATTATTTTTGACTTCCCAGTAACAGGCTCTGGCATGATTACTTTTACAATCTCCTTCTAATCCTCATTGTTCCTACTTCCTCTGCTACTTGCTGAAGATCACAGTGGCAATAGTAGGACTGACTAGACAACAATATTTACATCAACAAACCCCCAAGCTCCTTCAGCAAGCCCTGCCTACTGCAGCCTTTGTGGGCGGAACCTAAGAAGCATTCTATCTACTTGCCTAAACCACCTCAGCTGGTTTCTGTCAGCAGGCCTACTACAAGATCTTCTCGTATTCCTGAGCTTTTCAGTCTGTCAGGGATGGTGAACCAGCCTCTGGGCAAAGTAACAGAATTCAAGCAATTTGTGCTTGTGGTCTCCTTCTTTAGCTCATTGCTCACTGCTCATAAACATAAGTATAGATGACTATAGAGACTAACTCTCGCTTTACCATCACAGTCCACTACAATGTCTGCAAAACTGCCTTTGCTGCACAGATTTATTGGCTAATGTCTTGATCACCTCTACCCTTACTTGTGGACAAGACCCTACAATACTTGAACTGCTCTACTTGGGAAAGCAGCAAACCCAAATTTTTCCAGGAGTAAACAATTTAGAGGAGGTAATTTTTATTGTGACTACATCACACTAAGCTGCAAATCTAATGAGTGCAAATGGACAGGAGCATCTACAAGGACAGAGACAGAATCCTTAACTTACCAAACTGGATTTACTTCAAACCTCACAGAACAAGACACCCTTTTCTTGTCATTCCCTACCAGCTGCACTTTTCTGTATTCTTCAGATCAGGCTGAGTACATTCATGCTCTATGGCAGGGTTTTCATTCTAACTCTTTTTTTTAATGAGTGCCCTGTATGTGCTGCTAATTAACAATTCTCTGCATTTATATACAGTAATCCCTCGCTATATCGCCCTTCGCCTTTCGCGGCTTCACTCTATCGCGGATTTTATATGTAAGCATATTTAAATATATATCGCGGATTTTTTGCTGGTTCGCGGATTTCTGCGGACAATGGGTCTTTTAATTTCTGGTACATGCTTCCTCAGTTGGTTTGCCCAGTTGATTTCATACAAGGGACGCTATTGGCAGATGGCTGAGAAGCTACCCAACTTACTTTTCTCTCTCTCTCTCTTGCTCTGACATTCTCTGCTCCTGACGGAGGGGGTGTGAGCAGGGGGGCTGTTCGCACACCTAGACAATACGGACGCTCGTCTAAAAATGCTGAAAGATTATCTTCACGTTGCTCCCTTCTGTGCAGCTGCTTCGTGAAGCAACATGCTGCACGGTGCTTCGCATACTTAAAAGCTCGAAGGGCACGTATTGATTTTTGATTGTTTGTTTTTATCTGTCTCTCTCTCTCTCTCTCTGACATTCTCTGCTCCTGACGGAGGGGGTGTGAGCTGCTGCCTTCCTTGCAACTGCTTTGTGTGGCGGTGCTTCGCATACTTAAAAGCCAAACAGCCCTATTGATTTGTTTGCTTTTCTCTCTCTCTCTGACATTCTCTGCTCCTGACGCGCACTCCTTTGAAGAGGAAGATATGTTTGCATTCTTTTAATTGTGAGACGGAACTGTCATCTCTGTCTTGTCATGGAGCACAGTTTAAACTTTTGAAAAAGAGACAAATGTTTGTTTGCAGTGTTTGAATAAAGTTCCTGTCTCTCTACAACCTCCTGTGTTTCTGTGCAAATCTGTGACCCAAGCATGACAATATAAAAATAACCATATAAACATATGGTTTCTACTTCGCGGATTTTCACCTTTCGCGGCGGGTTCTGGAACGCAACCCCCCGATCGAGGAGGGATTACTGTAGCGCTTTTCTCACTAATCAAAGAGCTCTCCACACAGGGAGGACCTGGGAAGTAAACCTATAATCTCCATACTGCAAAGCCGCAGCACTACCACCGCAACACCTGCGTGGATAAGTATCACTACTAACTGAACCTCTGCTACTAACACACACTTTGTGAACTTAAGTAAGACAATTAACTGGGTACTATTCCAAACAAAGAAATATTTAGCCATAAAATGGCAATAATTTGAATAGAGGCAACAGCTAACCATCTATCCCACCATTTTCTAAACCAGCTTAATCCAAGTTTTGATTTGTGGGTGACTCAAACCAACTTTGTAAAACTGCAACTCTGTTGAAGGACGCATTGACACACACATACGTTCACCCTCACAGATCCAGTGTTATTTATAATGTGGTAGAAAAGTCAGAAAAATTAAGGCAGAAATACAGATGATGAGCAAATTTTACACAAAGAGATGAAGTCCACAGGAATAACCAATCGTCAAGACAGAAATCTAACGAATGTAAAACTGTTTATTCAAAATCCAAAACACCCAAAAAATTAGGAGGAACATAAATCCAAAATCAAGTTAAAGCTATAAAAACATGCACCTGCTACATAAGCTAAACATTCAACAATAAAGGGCCTGCTCCTCACTAAAGGAAATGGCACAGCAAGTACCCTAGACAAATCAATATATTTTAAATTTCCTGTGGACCCCAGTTATATATAAAGTTCCACCATATCATTTCTTTCTCAGTGATAAATAAAACTACTTTTTTGAATGTTTGTCCATGCTCCTTCTTCTTCGCTTAGTCATTGATGTGTTATCTAGAACGTATAAAATTATTGCCCTGATAAAATTTATGAGCTGAGAGCACAGAAAGTGTGTCTGCCAAAAGTATTCACACGACTAAGAACTGAGAGCACAGGAACTGTGTCTGACAAAAGAATTCACTCGACTGTGGTTAGATGACCGTGGTCTTGTTTGAAAATAGTTGTAAGTAGGGCGTGACTTGAAAGAATCTCATGTTAAAAGTCTTTGTCTCACAGGACTTCATACCGCGCCAACGTTTTTGGAATCTTTTAATTCTCGCTGGCAACACGAATTTGACAATCTATAAGTCTCTGACTTAAAGTTTAAATCCGAACAATATATTTGTTGTTCCATTATTTCACCGAGTAATAATTTCTGTTTGTTTGTGCTAATGCAATCTTTACTATCCTTTTTTTGAGAATTTAAAATTTTCGTACTTCCATTATTTCTAACCTGCTCTGCATGTGTACCACGCCAACCTTTTTGGAATCTTTTAATTCTCACTGATACGCCTCTTCATTTGAAGAAACACTACTGTTTTTTTTCCCTGATGGTAACACAAATTAGACGATCTACAAGTCTCTGACTTAAAGTTTAAATCTGAACAATATGTTCAATCTCTTTTCGCTGTTCTGTTATTTCACCGAGTAATAATTTCTGTTTGTTTGTGCTGATGCGATCTTTCCTATCCTTTTTTTGAGACATTTGAATTTTCATACTTCCATTATCTGTAATCTGCTCTGTATGTGTACTGTGCCAACATTTTTTAATTCTTTATGACATTCTATTTTGTCATCTACTCTTTGACCTTTATTTCTGGCCCCGGGCATGGTTAAATCTCTTTCTTGCAGGACATATAAGTATCTCTCCGAGAAAATCAATTCTCGTCTCCTTCCAAGATTTTTTTTTTATAATAGAGAGATTTATTTCGCAGGCCCATTTACCAAAGGTAAATTACTTATTATTATTATTTATTTTTCAGGCTCCTTTATCTGAGGTGAATTATAAAACAAGTTATAAGATGTAATATATATAATGACTAAGGTAAATATAATATATTAGCTACTATTACCGATCGAGGACAGGAGTTCATTATATCTGTTCTTTTGCAGTGTATCCAATATCCAAAGAAGGATTATGCAAGTTGTTTGTAGTGTACTAACCATATATTCAATCTTATCAACTAGGATAATTTGCCATAAAGCCAACCAGCACGCAGCATGACCCTGAAGTCTGGTTCTCACACTATTTGATAAAATAAAATAATTATGGATTGAGTTGGGCCACCTCTCAAAAATATTAGTCAGACACATTTTCACCTATTTGTTCTGTGTTAATTAATTTAAAGTACTTTCTGTTTACAAAAGCAAATTCATTCTATGATGGTATCTTTATCACAACATGTGTGTAGTCAATTGTGTGGATTACATTAGGAAAATCAGTAATCCCTGCAAATTGCCTTTTGATCTCAGCTTGCTTATCCCTGACTATAAGAAAATTTAATGCATCTGGGTAGCTTTTTAATTATACCATCCCCTACAAATGGGATGGCAGGGCTCAGCGATGACTGTGAGATTCCTAATTGGTCAACCAGTTTACGTTGGAGTGCACCCATTGCCACATACCCTACGGTTGATAAAACCTATCATTGAACAAATATTGTGTGGAACAGGTATTGTGTGATTTCTGTTTGATGGTCTCTGTAATGTAGGATCCAATTCAGCACACAACTCCAAGAAGATGGCTCTAGGAAGTCTAAATTGGTTTAGAAGCCAGTCAACATCATGAGCCAAGAAAAAATATTGTGATCCCTGATAACCTGATATTGATGATATCCTCCAAAAGAGCTAATGCTGCCATTGCCAGTTATGTCCAACATTCCCTTTTTATAGACAAACAGATAGGTTACACACTAATACAAGTATCATTTAAGAAATATGCATTGGGCATTATTACCAACATTGAAGACAGCTGCATTGAGAGAACATGTCAGTTAACTGATAAAATTGGTTCACGAACATCAGAATGTGACATTGAAATGTGCAATGAAATAAGATTTTCTATTCACTTCATTGTCCTGATGCCTGGTGTCACTAACATGCCAACACCAAGATAGTCTTTGTACTGTAGGACATTCTGATGGTTTAAACCACAGGTGTCAAACTCCAGACCTGGAGGGCCGCAGTTGCTGCAGGTTTTCATTCCAACCTTTTTCATAACAAGTGACCAGTTTTCACTGCTAATTAGCTTCTTTTCATTAGCCCTGTTTTAAGGATTCAGTCCCCTGAATTGATTCTTTTCTTTATTAAATGACAGCCAAACAGAAATTAGACGTGAAACGAGCCAACAGATTATCAATTAAACTGGGGATTCAAACTCCAACCAATTTCACTCCAACCAGTTTCTTAATGAGATGCTGATTCTTGTTGTTAATTGAACCCGTCATTTAATTCCATGGCTTGTTGCTGCTCTCTTTCTGCCACAGCAGACATTTCCAAAACTGTTGATTGTCTGTTTTACTCAGACCTTCACCCTTCTTTATTTTCAGCTATTGTGTGATGGGCACAGGGGAGCTGGTCATGTGGCTGCTTGTTTTGTGTCTCATTATTGTTTGGCTGCTAATTAAGCACAAAGAAACAACTAAGGGGTCTGAGTCACATCAATTAAAACAAAGGCATAAGAAGTTAATTAGCAGCAAAAACTGATCACTAATTAAGGAGATGGTTAGAAGGAAAACCTGTACCCACCGCGGCCCTCCAGGACCGGAGTTCGATACCCCTGGTTTAAACTTTCTGTAAAATTAAGCCAATTTTCTTGCCGAGTTCCTGTTTTATGAATTTTAACTTTTGTGTAAGAAATGGCCTAAGTGCATTTCCAAATGCAAACAAGTTATATACTTGAGGCCTATGGTGAGACGAGGAGAAAGCTTTAATATATTAAACGTTACATAAATTGTCCAAAGCATCTCTGTACCTTTCATATCATATGACACTGCACCTATGGTAGGGAGAGACACAAGATACACATGTACTTTACTTTTAGTTTTAAAAATGCTGGAAACATATCTTTATTATTTATAAATTTACTTTTATTCCAGGGAGAAAGCTTACACATTAGTTTAGAACCATAAACTCTACCTGGCACCTATAATTGTAATTAAATTTCTGCTATTATATGCCCATGACACCAGATGTCCTAGCAAAAACTGTGCATACTTTGTGTTTTTGTTTTTGCTTTTTTATATTTAGTCAAATAAAGTTAAGCAGAGTAGAGTGCTGCTCTACTGTACATAATGCTGTTGCCATATGGATGTAACATCTTGAGTTCAAACCCAAATCCCAGTCACTGTCCTTGTGAAGTTTTCATGTCTTTCTATGTCTGAGTTCTTCATCTCACATCCCAAATACATACATGTTTGTTTAATGGATGACTGAAATCTGGTTTTGTGTGGATGTATGCAAGAGTGGACCCAGTGATCGTTCGTGGCTGAGGCCAAGGTCAACGTTGGTTTCTGACATGCATTCAATAGTTAATGAATTGTCACCAGCACCCTGTAACCCCGATTCGGACTGAGTGGTTTTTAAAAGGTTACGTTATGAATGAATGGTAGAAGAAGATTAAACTATAAAGAAACTGAAGTATGAATGAAATAAGAAAACAGAATAAGAATTTTTTTAAAGAACCAGCATAAGAAACTAAAAGCTGGAAGGTTAGCCATTCTTCCATTTTCTGAGCTCACTTCTTCAATTAAAGGGAAGCTATGTCGTATCTCAGCTGCATCGAGCACATTATAAATAATCTAGAATGGGATGCTAATCCGTTATAGGACTTGGAACTTAAATACTGCATATACTATATTATTTTTTATTCTTCTCATTGTAATACTTGGTAAATGAAAGGTAACACAAATATAAGTTAGAAGAATAAATAATGAAATGGAGAGAAAGAAGCTTTGGGATGACAGAGAAGAAGAGACATTTAGAATGAAAGCAGGAAAATTAAAAAACATAAAAGGTTGAATAAAAAACATAAAAAAAAATTTTAAACCATAAAATAAAAAAACTGAAATAAATGTGAATGCCTGCCTGTTTTTAAGAAAACAAGTGAGTATATAAAGTGATAAATAAAGCAACATTGCAGTGGTTGTGTATCTGCAATCAGAACAGGCCCCACTCTCTTCAGAAAGACATTGCCAACTCTGTATTTAAGATGATTTGTATTCTTTCATCAGACAAAATGGAATCAATACCCTCTTTGCTGTTGGGACCTAAATCCGATTGAAGAGAACACTGGGAGTGGGTAGGAAAGAAGAGAACAAATGACCTTCAATAACACAAAATGATGAAAAGGAAAAAAATTGCCATGTCTTTTAATGAAGTGAAAGTGTTGCTTTACAAAATGTGTCACTTGTTCGCAACTGCAGAAAACAAAGCAAAACATGAAAAGGGTAAAGAGCTGTTTGTGACTTAATGGCATAACTGTCAATCTGTCCATATGGCAGGAACTGCAAAACAGTTTGGGGAAGAATAATCAATATATCATTACAAACATGGAATTAGTAATGAATAAAATAGCTGAAGAGCTCATAAATGTCATTAAAAACATGAAATTAGTAATGAAAGATGGTCATTCCTACTTAAAAATGTCAGTGAAAAAATACACTCCTTATAACTTTTTTAATGTTTAAAAAACTTCAATTGCAAGCAAATGTCTGATGTAAATTGAAACAGAAAAGACCTTTGTAAGTGCCACATGGAATGGGCGGACATCCTGACCAGAAGTGGGGATGGTTCCTTACCCAGATGGGAGGCTCCAAAAGGACAGACAGACATCCCGACCGGATATATATGCATAGTAGATTTCCTGACCAGGATGAAAGAGAAGGACGGAGAACGACTGTCTCTGGGGGATGTTTATTCCTTCAGGATGCTAGAAGGCAGTAGTCCTGTTGTATTGCAAGAGGATGCTGCTGAGAGATGCTCCCACTGTTATTCGGGACTTCCATATATCCCAGAAGTGCTTCCAAGGGGTGCCAGGTCCTAGGTAAAAGGGGCCACACTGCCTTGTCCAGGCAATTCACAGCTGGGAGGAAGGAAGGCAACACTTGATTGGAAGAGAGCAGTGCGGTAGAGAGAGGAGATGAGATGAAAGAGGAGAAGTGACAACTTGCTTTTGTGCTTGTGTATACAAAGTATTTGTGTATTAACACTAGAATTACCAGAGCCTACGAAAAAACTTGTAGATCTGGCCCACCTTAAATTGCTTCATAAATCCATTTACAACTCTCCGCCAGCGTCTTTTGTCATCTAAATGGGCTGATAATCTTACCGGTCAGCAAATCTTACCGGTATGCCACAGAAGCTGTTGTTTCATTCTTGATCCTTTTGTGAAAGTGTTTATTTGATCTTTGGGCTTCAGGCTTCACACATTTTATAGTTTTATGCCTACATTTTGTAACATTTATTACTAAAATATGAAAAAGTTACTGTTTTAACAATGTGTTTACACAGATTACTGTAGAAACGGGACACACATGAAATGTGTGTGTTCCAAATAACGATCTATTATTTCCACTCTAAAACTCCACTTCACTCCCAGATAATCAATCAAGGCATGAGCTGGGAGAAGTTCGTGCACGTTCTAAGTCGGTGGGGGGATGGAATAGCCAAAAAGACGCTGGCGGAGAGGTGCGAATGTGGTGGGCCGGATCTATGAGTTTTTTCGTAGGCTCTGGTAATTCTAGTGTTAAACACCCTTATTTGAACATGGGACTGTCTTATGTGTTGGTCTTTGGGCTCACAGGCGCTCCCTAGCCTTCACACCTTTTTCAAAGTTTTGTTTCTGTTTCATTTATGTATGTGCTGTATAATTTAGTCAGAGTCTTGCAATTTAACCATTCAGGATATCTGGTATCCTGCATAATCTTCTTATTCTTCTTCTGGCTGCTCCTGTTAGGGGTTGCCACAGCAGATCATCTTCTTCCATATTGTCCTGTCTTCTGCATCTTGCTCTGTTACACCCATCACCTGCATGTCCTCTCTCAACACATCCATAAACATTTGCTTAGGCCTTCCTCTTTTTCTCTTGCCTGGCAGCTCTATCTTTAACACCCTTTTCCCAATATACTCAGCATCTCTCCTATGCACAAGTCCAAACAAACACAATCACACCTCTCTGACTTTGTCTCCCAACCATACAACTTGAGTTGACCCTCTAATGTACTCATTTCTAATCCTATCCATCCTTGTCACACCCAATGCAAATCTTAGCATCTTTAACTCTGCTACCTCCAGCTCTGTCTCTGCTTTCTGGTCAGTGCCACCGTCTCTAACCCATATAACATAGCTGGTCACTAATGATTTATTATATTTAAGGTATGGTTCTTCCATATGCATTTTCTTAAATTAAAATCAGTGGATGAGAGGAAACAACACCGTTTAGTTTAGATTACAAGCACACCAGATCTTAATAATGGGCTATAATAAACTGAACCAATGTGAGCTTGTATGCATGAATAAGCTCTAAGATGGAAAGGCACCCCAGCTTAGTTAAAGCTCCAGCCCCCGACAAGCCTGAATTAAATGAAGTAGGTTTAAATATGTAATATTATGTATGTTTAACAACAAGCTACTATTTCCCGTTGTTTTATTCTTGGATTATTGGCTGTGATTTAATCATTGTGAATGCATGCACTACTTCATTTGGTACACCTTCAGGTGCCAGTTCATATTTAAAGCTCAAACTGTAATGAGATCCTAAAGTGGCAGACTTGACTGCCTGCAGCATTAGCAGAAAAGAGCAACAGAGTAAAGTATGCAGACGTTTATACACCTCATTGAATTGGAAATGCCACATGGCATTTACGTTCATTACCGTCTTTTCAGGTTCTGTCTTGTGAGGTTTCAACATTTGCCAGAATTAGCCACGTTCTTTATTTAGGTCTATTGATTTAATTACTTAGGTTTTTGTTATTTACTCTGCACTGCTGGTGTCTGCCTGCAGTCTGACATTTTTTATTTCATTTTACCCAGCTTTTTGTTTTCTTTCCCTCCTTCTTTGGATTTTTTTTGATATTTGTTTGTTTTAGGAGCACATTAGACTTAGGACAATTTTTCTGTGCTAGGTAAATCCTGACAGGACTATGATGCCCTTGCAAAATAACTACTAAAATTTAAAACCATAAGTAAAAAAGCATATCCAGATTTGAGATACTTTTTGAAAATTGACAAATAGGTAGAATTTTTAAAAGAGATTTGGAAAAATAATTTTGCAAAAGCTGCATCAGATAAACTTTTGCAAAGTAATATAGCATTAATTAGGAGCATTCAAATTTTGTATGCATTCTAATGTCTTCCATTCTGCTGATGATGCCATGGTGACAGAGGTTTCTTTACAAAAATAAATAAATAAAATAATGTTTAGCATATGAAGGCTGTGCCTTTAGTGGGTAAATGAATAAAGCTTTAGTCTGTCATTCAATAGCCAGAACTTTGCTGTGAAATGGGTGACCCTGGTTGATACATTGAGCTTTTATGTTTAGTGTTCAGAAAAGCAATGACAGTTGTTCTACATGCATTAATAAGTTAGAAATAATCATTCTGAAAGTCCTTAATAAATAAAATAAACTAGTAAAGGTCTCAATTACAGTGTTCATGAAAACCAAATGTTTTAAATCATGATATTTTCAGGTCCTCTGAAACTCTTACCTCCAGTACTCCCTAATTATTTTTGACTGCAAAACAAGAACTAGCATCTTCTGCTGCCTTTGTTTTATGGGCTTTGTAACCAGACTGTTCAAGCTGAGCATTTTTTAATATTTGTTAGAGGATGATTTTATATGTTTTAATCTCATTATCCTCATTTCAACATTGAATAAAAGTAATAGGTGTCAGGTAAGTGGCCTCACTGCCGTTCAAGTTGAATTGCTAATAAGGCTTATGCAACAGGTTAGTGAATAGGCTTTTGGTGCGCAATTACACGTTGTTCTGGCTGTATTCACAAAAAAAAAAAAAAAAAAACTAACTTTTGACATGGATAATCTTCCAGCACAGTAGTTAGTGTAGTTCCCTGTGGGCTGTAAGTAAGTTTTATGTATCTGACAGATATCAGGCAGCTGCTGTGATTTGCACTGTCATGTCCCCAGCTTCATTTGATGATGGTACAGACTGGCTGTACAATGCCCAGTACACCACTGATAAGCCTGCTGCAGTGAATGCAAATATTCCAATAACCACATGGCTACTGAGGGAAGTCTGCTGTTACAGGTTCATGTCATTACACAATCAGAGTTAAGAGGAAAAATATTTCACTCCTTATGAACATTATATATATAGTATACATTTAATAGGGGTGTCTACTTAAAAATATTCAGTAAAGAATAAATAATACCAAATCACAAAGAGAATACACAAATTAGGCCCTTTTTAACATAGTAGAAGATGACACACAACCTAAAAACACCTGGTTCACCTTGTGGTTCCTCTTTGATGTGCTTTCCTTTCTCAGTCATATTTCTTCCTCAGTATTAAACTTATTAATCTTTCTCCTATAAAGATAATGTATTGTTGCAAAGTTTACTAGATTTAGAGTCTCTTTTACTGTCAGTTCTATTGCTGTCTTTTTATAACCCTTCTTTCTTCAATATATTAATAAGCCTTTCTCTGGATTTGAATCACCATTCAAAAGCAAAGCTACATCATTATTGACATAATTTATTTGAGTAAAAAAAATGTTATTTTAAATTCAAATACATTGCACAGTAAACTTTTCATTCAGTTCTGGAATATTTTGTTTAATGATGTGGAGTCATCATCAACTCTCACTATCAAGCACTGGAATAAACTGATTCAGAAAACAACTGATTGGACGGCATGGTGGACCAGTGTTTAGCTCTGGGACCAGGTTTTTCATACTGGCCTGGTTAGTCTCTCTGTAGACTTTGCAAATTCTCTTCACGTCCACATGCATAATATCTCAGGGCTTTTTTTCTAAGAGAGTGCATGTTAGGTTAACCAATGTCTGGCATGGATGCATACATATGGATGTTCTGCAATCGATTGGTATCTAATGCTGAAAGGACAGACTTTAGACTTTTTGAATTAAGTGGATTTGGAAAAATTAATGAATGATTCACATTATCCACTATTTGTCTATGAAACCAGTTTGAATTTCTGTGTTACTTAGCATTTCTGTCTATTGATTTTAAAATAATGCATCATATTAAACAAACACTTTTCTCTTACAAACCCTGTGATGCGGAGCAGTGCATTCAATTAAATCATAATTCTTTAACACTACGCCCTCCATTTACCCTGCCAATGGGCGTTGCACTTTTACATTTTTAATTATTTCATCAGTGTGTGTGTCATGCTTCTGTCCTTCCTTGACTTTTCCTAAATACCTGCATAGCAGATGCTCATGTAGTTTTAACCTTGAAATTCCATTCAGTCAAACGGATTAATTCCATTTCTCTTAGTTGTTTTATACCAAAAGACCCCCTCATTGCCGCTACTAGCCCTGCTGGTACCGCAATGTGAATCCCTACTTCTCTCCTCTGGCTTGCACTTGACCTGCATATCATGTATACCTCGAAAAATCCTCCTCCTACCAGTGTTATTAATTAATAGTAATTTTAAATATTACATGACGGCATCTTTCACAAAACTGATCCTCTTACAATGCATGAAAGGGTAACAATAAGAATAAAAATAAAACATAATAAAACAACAATGTAGCTTCAAAAAGACAATCCAAAATCCATGAGCCAGCTTACAGAAATGTGTTTTAAGAGCAGTTTTGAATATTGTAGTACAACACAGTTATAGAATATGAGGAGGCAGTGAATTTCCAGAGTTTGGGTGCAATGTAAAAAAGGCCCTAGTACCAATAATACTGAAGTTATAATCAGAGACCAGAAGGGAATGAAAGTATGAAGAAGATCTGCAAGATAGATTGGAGCAAGATTATGGAGGGCTTTAAATGTTAACAGTAAAATGTTATACTGTATCCAATGGGACACTGGAAAACACTGAAGTTAACTGAGTAGAAGTGTGACATGTTCAGTGAGCTTAGACCATGTAATAATCTGTGCTGCAGAGTTCTGGATGAATTGAAGTCGATGAAAAAGTTTATTGGGAATGCCAACCAAAATAGCATTGCAGTAGACAATGTGAGATGTAACCAAGGCTTTGACTACAACTTCTGAACTGTATTGTGATAAAGCAAGGCATAGTCCAGAGATGTTTCGTAAATATAAAAGGGCAATCCAAGGAATATTACTTATGTTAGCACTAAATGTTATCCAAATTAAACGCTGCTGCCAAAATATGAATTGTTGTCTCTGCCCTGCAAACAACTCGACAATAATCACTGAAAAAGTTTTAAAGTTAATGTACAAATCTGAAAAACTGTCACTGTTATTTCAGCCATGGACTGTAGAGAGCTTCTGCAGCACTTGTTGGGAGTGATTGTGGATTCATAGAGATTGCTGTAATTCTCAGGAGATAGAACCAACAGTAAAGTTTGGTAATACTATAAAGATGATAAAAAATAACTTACGGTTGATTTAAAATTGCTAGGAATCACAAGTTAGAATTACCTCACTATAACATGGACTTAAATAAAGGCCTTTCAACCAGAAATATTATAAGTTAATAATTACTTTTACTCACATACAGAGTAACGGGGATTGTGGAAGAGAGGTGAAAAAGAGAGTGCAGGCAGGGTGGAATGGGTGGAGAAGAGTGTCAGGATTTGTGACAGACAGATATCAAGAGTGAAAGGGAAGGTCAACAGGACGATAGTGAGACCAGCTATGTTATATGGGTTGGAGATGGTGGCATTGACCAGAAAGCAGGAGACAGAGCTGGAGGTGGCAGAGTTAAAGATGCTAAGATTTGCATTGGGTGTGACGAGAATGGATAGGATTAGAAATGAGTACATTAGAGGGTGAATTCAAGTTGGACAGTTGGGAGAGTCAGAGAGGTGAGATTGCATTGGTTTGGACATGTGCAGAGGAGAGATGCTGAGTATATTGGGAGAAGGATGTTAAGGATAAGCAAGAGGAAAAGAGGAAGGCCTAAGAGAAGGTTTATGGATCTGGTGAGAGAGGACATGCAGGTGGTGGGTGTAACAGAGCAAGATGCAGAAGACAGGACGATATGGAAGAAGATGATCCGCTGTGGCAACCCCTAACAGGAGCAGCTGAAAGAAGAAGAACAAGAAGAATTACTTTTACTCACACAGTAATGTTGTTTGTAGTCATTCTGTTTCTACCCTATTCTCAGCAAGACTTACTCAGCTTGCACTAAATTTCCTAACTGGTATATTAAGCTTCTGTGTCTAAATGTTGTTACTTTATCGTATAATGTGCCTTTTTAGTTTCCTCCATATTATTTTTATAATGCATGTGCACAACAGGCCACAGAAAAATTAGTAATGACTTGCAGTTAAACAATAGCCTTGGATCTTTAAACAATCTAAAAGTTTTACTGAACTTAAATCTGATTAAAACTAAATGTATGCCTTTTACTTCTGTTCAGTTCTTGTCACTTGATTGCATACATTTGTGCTCATGTGCTAGACCACCGAAGTGCATTATGCATTATCATAACGGTAGCACCAAACAATATCTTTACGAAATAATGAAATATAGTCAAGGAATATGAGCAATCATGTGACATTTTCAGTTATTATTGTCTGGTTCACCAAAGAACAGAGACAGCAGTTCACATCTGAGCATGGCACTTGAGTTTCCAAAATGAATTCACACCCCTGGCCCTGAAAGAGGGACAAGTAATGAAGTGACACGCACAGCTGATCTTTTAAAATGGCTGAAACTCACAAAAATGTTTTGCTTTTTTTTCCTTCTTAAAATGACATGGATAAAATGTTTGTAAGTGTATGTGTGCAATCTCATTAAGGGAATCAATACTTGAAAATATTTTTGGATTGAAAAGTGGTTTTATTTAGTAAATTTTAAGGCTTTTTTTAATTGGAACCCCAGGGTCCATTAGCTCCATTATAAAACACAACAGCAGGCTAGTTATTTTGTAAAAGCTCACTTTAGAATGATATTTTATGTGGAAAATTAATATACTGTATACCATTCAGAAGAAACAACTTAGACTTGAAAAAATTCAAATTTATCCTTTAAGCAGCAAAAACTTAGCATGAGCATTAGCTGAAATTTACTTTGATTACTTGTTTAGGAAGACAAACTCATGCTCCATTTTGATCCTACTCTGGTTTCATTGCTAACCTTTTACTGCTAAGAAGTTCTGTGTTTCACTACAAATCATCAGACTTCATCATTTACAAAAGATTCAACGGCTCTTACATTGTCTCTTTACTAAGTAAGTATTGTGAGTGCCCTCCTAAAAAAATTACTTGTCCTTAAAAATCTGATTATCTCCCTACCTCAAAAATAAAACACAGTATATTAAACAAAATATTGTTAACAAATTAAAGAAAAATGTTTTATATGTAGAATTGATTGAGACAGTCAAAAATTAAATTTGTTTACAAAATCAGTAGCCAAGACATGTGACTTGAGTGAGAGCAAATACTCTTAGTTAATAAACTATAACAAATATCTTTAAAAAAGACTTTTCAAATAAAGTGAAGAATGAAAATTCTTAAACAGGGAAATGTCAAGGCCAACTGCAGAACTGATTTTTATTGTCTAGGATTCTATCAAATTATGAATTCTATTAATTTCTATTCATTTTTATAAAAGGAACACATACAAACCCAGAGTGCTTATACACAATGCCTCGATTGTTGTTTGCTCCTTCACCAAATGCTACATTTCATTCATTACTTCTCAGTGCCAGAACTGTTTAGACCAGTCCATAAAACATAATTGTCTAACACATTGTGTATTAATAGTGAGTGGCAGAAAAGTACTTAGCTAGAAACATGGGTCAGAATCACTGAGTACCAACATTCATTTGTCAAAATTCTTTGGGAAACAAAGAAAACCTGTTATTAGAATGATCCTAAAAGTGAGCCCTGATATACTTTATTTTTTTAAAGGTCAAGAATAATGTCTTTCATGAGCACCATTTTACCAAGAAATATGTTTTTAAGATGATTTGGCTTATTTTAAGAAATCTTGAAAACTAAATTTTGCTTACCCCAAAATGGTCAATAAGTCCTAAAACAAGATTTAATGGCTTGATATAAAAACATATTGCTTGCTTAAATTTAATTTTTTGCAGTGAGGCTATCAGGTTAGCCATTTCTTTTGAACAAAGCTCAAAAGAGCTCCTAATGCAGAGGCAGTGCTTAAATAAAATGGCTGCCACTAGAATCACACCAGTATGAGAGCACATAAAGACAAAGTCTCCACCAACTCTGTGATGCCACAGGCATGCAATCACTGACAAGTAGCAATCACTCACAGTAGTCCCCCTAAAATTTGTAACCATTAAACAGAAATAAAAAAACAAAACTATTTTCAATTATGAATGAAAATTTAGACATAAAATTTACTTTTATGCAATTTTTTCTTCTCAGTTTGATGTATTTTCATTTTCGAGAACAGTTGATTTACCCATTTAACACTAAATTTCCTTCCTTTCATTTCAGGACACAACCCTGGACCTGGAGCCAGTTTATCACAGGGCTCAGTTACTGTATGTATACACAAAGAGCTGGCCCAAGGCATAAGCAAACTAGGTGGCTGCATAGGGCCCTGCGGTCAACTGGGGTACCCATCTGCTCAGCCTGTCACAGAAAGATGTGAAATGAGAGGGAAAACTGAGTTGACAAATGACGACTAGACTCGGTGGGCACACTCTTCAATTACGTGTAAATTTTTAACATGGGACCTCGAAGCTTTACTAGCATTTTTTTGGGGGTGTGAGTGTAAAACCTGAGTACCAGGAGAGTAATTCATTCAGACAGGGAAATAAAATGCAAACTGGACACAAGTAATGACTGGGTACAGATTGTAACCATTGACCCTGGATTCAGGAGGTTGTAGCACTATCCACTGTGCCACACCCTTTGTAGATATGTTTATTCAAAATTCAACATACTCACTTTATACATATAGTTGGTATGTTTTAGTTCTATAGGCTATAGAAAGGATATAGCAGTGCTAGAAAAAGTCCAGAGAAGAGCAACTAGGCTGATTCCAGGGCTAAAGCTGAGGAATTATGAAAAAAGATTAAAAGAACTGAGCCTTTTCAGTTTAAGACAAAAAAGATTAAGAGGTGACATGACTGAAGTGTTTAAAATTATGAAAGTAATTACAGTAGTACACTGATTTGAGGTTGTTACTCTAAAATGAGTTCATTCAAAAAGAACACAGGGACACAATTGGAAACTTTTTAAGGTTAAATTTCACACAACCATTTGGAAGTTTTTCTTTGCACAGAGAACTATAAACACTTGGAATAAGCTACCAAGTAGTGTGGTAGAAAGTAAGACTTTAGGGACTTTCAAAACTAGCCTTGATGTTTTTTTAGAAGAATTAAACTTGTGGGCTTTGTTGGGCTGAATTGCTTGCTCTCATCTAGAATGTCCTAATATTCTAATAGAGAGAGAGAGAGAGAGAGAAATAGATAAGGGGAGAGTAATGAACTCTGTTCTGCATTTAAAAAACTTAAGGCTTTGATTTTTTGCATACTAAACCTCCATTTCCCTTTCAGAAGAAATAATCCATGGATAATTAAATGTAATGTAATGACAGCGCAAAAGTGAAAAGAGTCAATCTTTTCCACAACATTGTTCCATTAAGCTAGGAAAACAGTAGGCATTGTCCCCTTAAAACCCGATTCTGCACCAGCTGCCCTGGGGACAAACCTCTTACCAGATGTGAAACTGCTTCAGAGGAAAATACCTGTTTTTGTGCTTATAGAAGAAGTAGATTAAGAAATATTGGAGCATCGTTTTAAAGGTTTTAGTTTAAACGTGAGGCTGAAAGTTTCAATACTGAGAATGGCTGCTTTAACTGTGGCTGTAACTGCTGCACCACTAAGGCTGTCATTAGATCAAGTACTGCACTATTTAAACACTCTACAGGAACCAGGCATGGTAATCACTGTATTGTCTACAATACATATATTGATGACATTTAAGTGATCTGTGTGTGTTCCTTTGCACACAGACATTATTGCAACTAAATATCTAACACAGATGACAAATGTAACAAGTATTTGATTTAAATCATTGACTGTCACTTGAATAGTCCGTTACAAGTATCAAAAACCACTGTCATCTCTGCTTTACCTCTGAGTGACACAGAAGAACTTAAGACAATTGATTTTTAACTCAAAGGACTTTTCTTCTACTTCCCAGGTCTGGTATCATCACTTTCTTTGGTGTCATCTGATTGACATACTCTTTAGTTCTTTTTTTATTTGTTCCATTTATTTTAGATACATATTCTGTTTTTGACAGCTCTGATAGATGGGCCTTTAAGGGTTTCATCTGCACTCTGTGTTTTGCCATTCACAAAGTAGTCTTGATATTGTCATATTATTAAAATATCATCTTGAAATTTGCACTAATTGTTTATTAAAGTTGAATGAAGCAGACCTGACATCCAGAGTAAAAACATGTTTAAATTTAATTTGTTACAATCCAAGCATAACAATGTTACGTACATAGCATCTCATGTGTCCTTTCTACTTGTTCACAGTCAATAACAATTTAAAATTTAGTTTGACAGAGTAACCTTAAAACTGCAAATGATAACATGTCCTACAGCTCTGTCTAAGTCAAGCCTACTGGTAAAAATGTTGTACTTTGGTCCTGAAATAAAAAGTAATGATACTATACTATTGCTATCACACTTCACATAATGGACATGTCACTTGAGACTCTGTAACATAATATCTTTTTTTAATTCCGCGTCTTAAATGTGTTGTCATGAGTGATGAAACAGGACAATAACATATGAATTCTTATAATATAAAACATAGCATTAATTATATATAAATGTACATATATGTACAAAATAATGTATGAATTACTAAGTTACAAACTTGTGATGCGATCTGGGATCCCCCTGGACTTTACATATGCAACAGAATCTAATCCTAAAAATGAATCAAATGAATCAAAAGAATTGATTCACTTAACACTAGAATTACCAGAGCCTACGAAAAAACTCGTATATCCGGCCCACCTTAAATCGCTTCTTAAATCCGTTCACTCCTCTCCGCCAGCATCCTTTGTCCTCTAAATGTGCTGATAAAAGACAAGCTGCCAGCAGCCGGCTATTCCATCCCCCCACCGACTTAGAACGTGAGTGAAGTTTTCCCAGCTCACGCCTTGATTGATTATGTGGGAGTGAAGTGGAGTTTTACAGTGGAAATAAGAGATCATTATTCTAAAGTAATCTGTGTAAACACATTGTTAAAACAGAAACTTTTTCATATTTTAGTAATAAATGTTACAAAATGTAGTAGGCATAAACTATAGAATATATAAAGCCCGAGTTCCAAAGATCAAATAAACACTTTCACAAAAGCTTCAAGAATGCTTCGACAGCTTCTGTGGCGTAGTGTGTTAAGATTTGCCTCTTAGCGCAGAGCAGCTTTTCCTTGCCTCACAGACCTGAGTTCGATTCCCCGCTGGGGATTTAGTGTTGCTTTTTTTTTCTTTTCTTTTAAACCTCAAACGGACATAAAATTTATACATTGGTATGCACTGTCAGTTACTGAGATCGTTATATTTTCATGTGGGATGCTCCTTTTCAAATATTTTTTTAACAATTGAGACTGCAATTAATAGGAACAACTGTCCTTATAACTTATTTTTAAGATCCATAACACACAGACAGACAGAGCACTGCATAATAGAGAGACAGACAGGCAGAGAAGTCACTAGATATAGAAATAAACAGGGAAGCCACGTGTACTGAAAGAAAAAAAGATCAACATGTGTGTTGTCCCTGACTCTCTAAGTAAGATCGGGGGAGGGGTGATGTTAGAGCGCCTGCACTTATTCAGTGCAGCTGGGACAACGCACATGTTGATCTTTTTTTCTTTCAGTACACGTGGCTTCCCTGTTTATTTCTATATCTAGTGACTTCTCTGCCTGTCTGTCTCTCTATTACGCAGTGCTCTGTCTGTCTGTGTGTTATGGATCTTAAAAATAAGTTATAAGGACAGTTGTTCCTGTTAATTGCAGTCTCAATTGTTAAAAAAATATTTGAAAAGGAGCATCCCACATGAAAATATAACGATCTCAGTAACTGACAGTGCATACCAATGTATAAATTTTATGTCCGTTTGAGGTTTAAAAGAAAAGAAAAAAAAAGCAACACTAAATCCCCAGCGGGGAATCGAACTCAGGTCTGTGAGGTAAGGAAAAGCTGCTCTGCGCCAAGAGGCAAATCTTAACACGCTACGCCACAGAAGCTGTTGAATCATTCTTGAAGCTTTTGTGAAAGTGTTTATTTGATCTTTGGAACTCGGGCTTTATATATTCTATAGTTTATGCCTACTACATTTTGTAACATTTATTACTAAAATATGAAAAAGTTTCTGTTTTAACAATGTGTTTACACAGATTACTTTAGAATAATGATCTCTTATTTCCACTGTAAAACTCCACTTCACTCCCACATAATCAATCAAGGCGTGAGCTGGGAAAACTTCGCTCACGTTCTAAGTCGGTGGGGGATGGAATAGCCGGCTGCTGGCAGCTTGTCTTTTATCAGCACATTTAGAGGACAAAGGATGCTGGCGGAGAGGTGTGAACGGATTTAAGAAGCGATTTAAGGTGGGCCGGATATACGAGTTTTTTCGTAGGCTCTGGTAATTCTAGTGTTAAATGGGAATCAGTTCAGTAATTTGAATTGAAATGCTCATCACCACAGAGTTCTGAGCAACGAAGTATTAAAAACGGAAGAAAAAAATCATAGCAATTAAATCAGTAACAAAGGTCCAATTTTTAGACTTAACATTCTTTTCCTGACTCCTATGAACAAATAAAACCAAGCGTATGGATGTGTGACAATGTACGAGGAATCTTAAATAGCAGTGGTGTCATGACATCATGTGACTTATCCCCTCACCCATCCAATGCAGGATTAGTTCATCCTAAAATTCAGGCACTGTGAAAAATTAAAGAAAACTTTGCAATGGGTAAATAATAAGATTTCAATTTTAAAAAGCTTAAAAGGAAAAAAAAAGCTATATAAAGGAGTTCAAGACAGTAAACTCCAGTTCCAACCATAGGGCATATAAGTGTATAGGTTTCAGATCCTAGACTAAGCCATGTGCAAAAATTTTAAAAGAAAATAGTTTGAGTGTAGCACATAATGGGGGCACCTGTAAAGAGTGTTCACAATTCATGTTTTTCATGGATACATTTTAGACAGTACAACTTTAACTGAATTGTACAACACGTTGCACAAATTTAGGAAGAATGTGTTTTATAAACAGTTGGGCTCCATTCCTTAAATTTTTAACTAAAATATCACTTTCCCATTATTTCCTCCAATCATCTAGGGGTAAATTCATTTACATTTGTTGGTAAACATTATTACATACAGCTAGTGTTGCTTCAGAAATAAAAAATACAGGAAAGCAGGTAAAAATGGGCATGTTGTGTTTCACAAAATTTCTATATAGAAAAAAATAATTTGCTGTTCAGGGATCATATTTATAGGATAGTTTATAAGACATTTCTCTATAGAAGTTTAACCTTACAGACTTCCATAAGTTAAATACTAAATACAGTGGAACCGACCCAAAGTAATTTCCCCCATAGGATTGTACGTAAATACAATTAATCTGTTCCGGACTGTATGAGCTGTATGTAAATATATATACGCTCGCTCGCTCGTGCTCTCTCTCTCTCGCTCGCGCTCTCTCTCTCTCTCTCGCTTGCGCTCTCTGTCTCACACGCTGCACAGGGAATGCACAGGGGAAGACTGAACACGTGCGGAAATCATCGGCGCGTACGAACCGGAAGGGAAACTGGCTTGTTAGTCACCCGAGTGTGTGGTTGTGAACAGATGCAAAAGTTTGGCGAACTTTTTGGTCGTAACCTGATTTGTACGTGGTCTGAGACGTTCGTGACCCGAGGTTCCACTGTATATTAAAGATGGATTGAATGATTATCATATAGTATATGGATAATCTACAGTTATAGTATATTTGAAGTGATAGGTGGACCACAGTGAAAAGAAAAGATAGGCAGCACCATATTGCTTTCTTCATAGGTTCTTTGTAAAGTAGTCGTTTTAATGCATGATTATTATGAATCGTAAATAAAAGAAGTTAGTATTTGTTTAAAGGGATTTTATGAAAAAAGATATAGGAGCTTTTAAGAACATCTAACTGAAGAGCAAGCAGGACTTTTCACAATCTATAAGTAATTTATAGCACCTTGAATTCAACTACCCCTTGGTGGTTTGTCCAGCTACTCTGTGCACAGTTTATTGAGCTGTTTCATCACAAAAAGAACAAGTATGAGCCACTACACCCAAATGTCTAGGAAGCTCAGTACGCCTTGAATATGTTAAGTTGCTTTTTTGTGTTCATTTACTTTAGTTATTGATACACTGGTAATCTCTATAATTGCATTCTGCAATTGCAATTGCAATTCTGAATGATACCATACATGCTTGTTTATTCTGAATTGAATGCAGAAATAACCAGCATTATACTGAAACAGACCATACTGCCGAAAGAATTAAGTTTTATAATACATTGTCTTTTGCCATGAAAACATTATGGCTTTACAAAAATAAATTCCTGCACTTAAAATAAAGTTTGGTCTAGGAGCAGTGTTTGATTTAGCTTTCTCAGATGTTCATTTCATTCCAATTTAGTTTTTTGGATTATGGAGTTTTGGCTTAATTATTATTAGTTTACTCTTTTCTTTTTGCACTTATTTTTATTTGAGATTCCACTTTTGAATTTCTTAGCATTAATTTTATACTGTGAGGGGACGCTGGCTCATGCATGTTGTTGCCGCTCCTGTTAACAACACTTTTCGCAAAATTCACCTTAATTCTACACTTTCTTACGCTTGTTTTATTTCTTTTATTGTATGTATAGTTCATGGATACAGCTGACTCGAATTGTATGGATTTGGCTTAATATTTACAGATTTTATGGACTCTACTTTGACTGGAAACAGCTGAGTCTGTGGATCATGGGACGAGACCTACGAACATTTCTTTGTACCTGGCGATCTAGGACCTCGGGATGATCTGTCTCCGTGATTATATTCGCTATGCTGATCAGCTCCCGTTTCATCTTACAGTACTCTACGACTGGGAACTGATCTGATGTTCATACTAACTTGGCTTATGACTCCGGGGTGATCACGCCTGAAATTACCAACCATTACTGTTTATGGCTGTGTATTGGAACCTCCAAATCCTGCTACCTCCTCCTGCTATGCTTTCTGCTGTTTGTTATCGTCGCTCACCTATGCTACCACACCCACCTGTCCTACCGGTTCTGCTGTGCTGTGCTGCTTCTCCACTGCTATTCAGATAAGTATTGCCCAGTATCATGCTAAAATACTCTCATGACAAACTCCTTCTTATTAAACAATTTGTCCAGAGCAAATGGTCTGACTGGAACATCCTAAAGGACGCCGGTATTTTGCACCGCCAGGCTGCGAATGAAGAGTCCACCAGCCGCATTTGTTCAGGAATAAGCTGTCCATCTCATGGCCCTGGAAATAGAAGTGTCAGTGTGCCAAATTTACATTATGTGGAAATAAAACCTGATCACGGCTCTGTATAAAAAGAAGCCTCATTAACTAATATTGCACAGTTTAACTCAAGATCTCTTAATGGCAAAGCATTGGTGCTGTCAGAACTCATCACTGACACCAAACTTGATATTCTGTGTTTAACAGAGACTTGGCAAAAACCAAATGAATTTGCGTCTCTCACGGAGGCAACTTTCACTTTCCACACAAAGCCTCGCTGCTCTAGACAAGGCGGTGGGCTTGCAGTTATTGTCAGAGCAGACTTAAACATCAAACGAATCCCAATTGACTGTCCATTGTCTTTTGAGTGCCTGGCTCTTAAACTAATAACGGAATCAGGTCCTGTCTCACTCAATGTTCTTTATCGTCCCCCAAAATACAATGCATCCTTCTTATCCAATCTGATTGAACTTTTGACCCACCTAAGCTCTTACTCTCAGAGAATTATCCTTCTCAGTGATTTCAACATCCATATTGACATCCCCACATCTAAAATGAGAAATGAATTCCTATCCTTACTGAACTGTTTTGACTTGACACAACATGTTGATTTTCCCACCCACTCTGGCGGTCATATATTGGATCTGATCTGCACTTCTGGACTATCTGTTGCCAACATTTATAGCACTGATTTGGGACTCTCTGACCATAAAGCAATATTTTTCACTGTCTCACTGCCTTTCCCTCCTTTTACATGTAAACGATAAATTTCTTACAGAAACCTTAAACATATCTGTCCCTCTATCCTTTCTGGATCCATTTCTGATCTTTTACTGTCTTCACCTATTCCATCAACACTAGATAGTCTTGTTGACCACTATAACTCAGCCCTTCATTCAGCATTAGCTAAAACAGCTCCTTTAAAACATAAGGAGGTTTCCTTTAAACGTTCAGCTCCTTGGTATAATTCAGAATTGCGATCTATGAAAGCAGCTGGACGACACCTTGAGAGAATGTCACGTAAGACTGGCCTCACCGTGCACATCCAGGCTTTCTCTGACCACCAAAGAGCCTACAGAGAAGCAACTAACTTCTGCCAAGAACACCCATTACGGCAGAATAATAGAAAGTGGCCACGATAACCCAAGGATTCTGTTCTCTGTAGTTAATAAACTACTCGAACCCGCATCTGGCCCAACTACCTCTTCTACTGAAGTATGTGAGAAATTCCTCCACTTTTTCCGTAGCAAGATTAAAGGTCTATTTAATTCAACTAACATAAATACATCATCTGTTTATATCTCTCCCTGTTTTCCCACTCCATCCAGCTCCTTCTCTAAGTTCTCGACAGTCACATCTGCGATTGTTAATAACCTGCTTTGCAAGATGAGGACCACATCCCCACCACACTACTTAAATCCTGTCTTCATGCCATAATCCCGACTGTTACAACAATAATAAACACATCCCTTGACACTGGCTCTGTACCGCTCACTTTTAAAATTGTTCTGTAACCCCAATGTTAAAAAAAGTCTGGTGTTGATGCTGACAATCTTAACAATTTCCAGCCTATTTCCCACATACCTTTCCTGTCAAAAGTTCTCGAGCGTGTTGTAGCTTCCCAACTCACCAATTACTTAACCTCGAATAACTTGATGGAACCCTTTCAGTCTGGTTTCAGGGTGCGGCACAGCTGTGAAACTACTCTGCTACAGGTAACCAATGATTTGCTTATGGCAGCAGACTCTGGACAAACCAGCATATTAATTCTATTAGAGCTCAGTGCAGCATTTGACACTGTGAGACATGACAGTCTACTGTCCAGAATGGAGAACATGCTGGGTATCTCTGGCACTGCCCTCCAATGGTTCAAGTCCTATCTGACTGATAGGCAAGAGTTTATTAGTCTTGGCAACAGCAGATCCAGCTCAGCGCCAGTCACACAAGGAGTTCCTCAGGGCTCTGTCCTCTGTCCTTTTCTCTTCTGTATTTACATGCTTCCCCTTGGCCATATTATCCGTAGCTATGGACTGGGTTATCATTTTTATGCAGATGACACTCAACTCTACTTCAGTGGTAAAAGTGGAACTTCATCAGAGCTTCCTAGCTCACAACCTGCCTTAGTGAAATTAAAACCTGGTTTGAGCAGAACTCTTTAAAATTAAATTGCAACAAAACTGAACTCCTGCAAATTGGGACTAAAATGCAACTTAATAAAATGAGCTCCTTCCCAGTCCATCTTGGCGGTGATCTCATCAGACCTGCCTCTACTGTAAAAAATCTTGGTGTCATTTTTGATTCCTCCCTCTCTGATTTCGCCCACATAAATCACATTAAGAAACTTTCTTACATTCACCTCCGTAACATATCCCATGTTCGCTCCTTCCTATCCTTCTCTAATGCTGAGAAACTTGTCCATGCCTTTATCACATCCCGCATCGACTATTGTAATTCCCTACTGGCAGGTGCCCCTTCTAAACTTATATCACAGCTCCAGCTTATTCAAAACTCAGCTGCAAGAGTCCTTACTTGAACCAGCAGCAGCGAGCACATCACACCCATCCTGCTCTGTCTTCACTAGCTCCCTGTGTCTTACAGAATCAAATATAAAATCCTACTAATAACCTACAAAGCCTTAAATAACCTTGCACCAAACTACATCAGTGACCTTCTCCATCACTATGTGCCTGCCTGCCCACTAAGGCCCACGGATTCTGGCAATCCTGTTGTGCCCCACACTAATCTACACTCCATGGGTGACAGGGCCTTCAACTGTATAGTGCCCAGACTCTGGAATGACCTACCGAAATTAATCAGGTCAGCTGACTCCATGAATTCTTTTAAAAAAACAACTCAAAACTCGTCTGTTCAGGAAGGCTTTTAGCTCTACTTGACTTTAATACCCTTCTCTCAGTTTATTTCTCTGTCAAGATGCTCATGTAACCTGTATGTGTGTGTGTGTGCTAGACCATCAATTATGTTGACTGTTTTTTTTTCTCTGAATTCACTGTCGTAATCTTCTTTATTTATTTATCTGGTTTGTACAACGCTATATACTGTATACCCTGCCGTTCTTTCTTATATTCTGTAAGTGCTTTGAGCATGGGAAAGTCGCTATATAAATAAAATGTATTATTATATTATTATTACTTTTTGGTTTTTTTCCACATCTTGAGATTTACATTTTTTGTTCCATGTTTTGTATATTTTTTGATTTGGTGTTATTTTGTAATTTTGTATTCAATAATTGTTTAGTTTCATTTTGTGGCCAAGGATTTTTGACCGTTTCAGTTTTCTTGGGGCATTCTTTTGTGCATATTTCACAACCCTCCACCTTATTCTTAAGGTAGATACCTAGCTTTTAAGTTTTCTAGTTGATGCTAGCTACTATATTATTTTGATATCTGAAATAAATTGCTGTTATTATTAATAGTAGTAGTAGTAGTATCTAGCGATCAAATTGAATGGACTAGTGATTCCTGGGGTCCCCTGTGGCTGCAGATTCAACTGTTCTCACAAATGGTGCACCACTCCATCTTTTAATTGGTCTCATTGTGTGACTTTCCTTTTGTTTTCTCTAAGATACTGTGAAATATTTAGAGTTTTTCCAAAACTTAAATGATTAATCTTTTTTCAACAAAGTTAGCTCAAATAATTTTAAACTATAGAAAAAGATATCGATATTTTATGAATTTCTTAGAAATATTTTAAGCCAAACAACAAAAATCAATCGAAAGTACAAACAAAGTGTGTGAAGTCATCTGAAACAAAAATCTGCAGCCAAGTGGTCCCTCAAGAATGAACCTAAAAACCACTGATTTAGACCTATGGAAAAAAACAATAATTAAATTTGTAAAATGTGTGACTGAAGAGTGCAAAAGCGATCATTTATGTAGGTTGCCATTTAAAAGGTCTAAAAACTGAGCTTCAAAGTTTGTTTGATCTGAAATGCAAAACACTTTCTATGTGCACATAACTGAGACTTTTTAAAATTGATTTTATTAAAAGCAAGTAACATTACATACTGTACAATCAAGTCAAGCTTAACAAAACTACCCAAGAGAAAGTGAGGAAGGCCAATAGCCAGAGCAAAACTTTTGAGAGCAGTAAAGAGAGAAAGGAGTCTTTCTCTCCAATATAAATGTTTATTCTAAAATGTTATTGATTGGATCCTGCCAGGTGTTAAAAAAGTTTTGTAAAGATGTTCTATGTAAGTATTAGATATTTTTCAATTTCAAATAGTAAATAACATCAGTTACCCACTGACTTAAAAGAGGTGAGCTAGGATTCTTCCAGTTCAGCAAGGTAAGTCTAGGTGCTAGTAGTGACGTAAAGGCATTTGCAGTGTGTTTGTTCTTCTCCACTTTAAAACCATCTGGGAGTACACTAAATACAGCTGTTAATGGATTAGGAGTGATTATGATACCAAGGCTATCTGATAGTCATTTAAAGAGTTTGGTCCAGAATAATGTTAATTTAATGCACGACCAAAACATGTGGCCTAGTGCAGCTGGAGCTTGATTGCAATGTTCGCAGATAGGAGCTAGCACTGGAAACATTGTTGACAATTTTAAACAAGGTAGATGTGCTCGATAAAAGATTTAAGTATAATAATTTTCTGTTTTGCGCATATGGAGCTAAAGTGAATTCTGTGCATAACTGCCTTCTACTACTTTTGTGAAATGTGAAGTAAGAGATTCTTTCCCCACTGTACTCTGGGATCTTTGAAAGGAAGGGACTTTAAAATGCTTTTATATATTATAGAAATGCTTTCTGATTCTACTGATTGATCAATATCTCTTCTAGAACACAAAAAGGTGGGAAGTGAGGAAAATTGGACAGATTCCGTTTAGCAAAGATTCTAATTTGAAAGTAGTGGAAAAATTGTGTTGATGGGAAATTAAATTTGAAGTGTAATTGTTTCTAGGATGCAAAGACATTATCTATAAACAAATCTCTAAATTATTTAATTCTGTATGTTTTCCAAACATCAAAAACTGTATATATTTGAAAGGGTGGAAAAAGCTGCTTATTGTGTAGAAGTGCGACAGATAAAAGCTTCTCTATCTTGAAGTGCTTCCTAAATTGGTCCCATATTCTGAGTGAAAGAAAAACAATTGGGTTGTTAGTATATTGACGATAACTTCTATTTATTGGGGAACAAAGCAATGAATACAAAGAATTTATATAACTTATATCTTTAATTTATATTAAAAGATTTTATTTCTATTGTGGACCAAGCTTGTGTGTGTTCATCAATTTGTGTCAAGGTCCAGGTTTTTACACCTTGTATATTTGCCGCCCAGTAAGGTCATTGTAGGGTCGCCCTTTGGATGCCAGGATGTTTTGAATTCCAAGTGAATGAGGTTATGATTGAATCTAAATTCATAAAAAAATATTTGTTAATTTATATGGGGATGCTGTGAAATAGAAAAAAAAGCATGGGAAGCATATTCATATTGACGGTATTGATTCTCTCTGCTAAAGTGAGATGGAGGGTAGATCATCTATCCACATCTTGTTTAAGTTTTTCTATGCAGACAGCTTTATATATACTTGTGATGTTTACCCCTAGGTATTTAAACTGATCTGTGATGATTAATGGGATAGTGTCCAATCTAATATGGTAGGCTGGAGAGTTCACTGGAAAACCCACACTTTTATGCAAATTAATTTTGAGTTCAGATATCTTTTGAAATTCTGCTAGTGCTGTTAGGACTGCTGGCATGGAATTTTGTGGGTCAGATATATAGGTTACCATATCATCTGCTTATAGTGATATTTTCTGTTCAAATGCTTCTTTGATAATCTTCTTTATCTCAGATGCATTTCGAAAGTGAACAGACAATGGCTTGATGGTGATTGCAAAGAGCAGTGGTGATAAGGGGCATCCTTGTCTAGTATCACATTTTAGTCTGAAATGATGTTGTTAATACAAACTGAAGCTTCTGGACTGGTATACAGTAGATTGATCCATTTACATATGTTCGGGCCAAACTTAAAATTGTGCAGTGTGGTCAATAGGTAGTCCAATTCAACCGTATCATATGCTTTTTCTGCATCCAAAGATAATAAGATCTTGGGGTGTTAAGACTTGATGGGTGAATATATTACATTAAACATTGAACATTGACCATGGAACGGGTTTTGAACATTGGAAGCTAAGTGTCCAGTTTGGTTTTGTGATATTTTGTGATATTACCAAAGGAAGCACTTACTCTGTCCTTCTAGCTAGAACTCTGGAGAGTATCATAACATCATTATTCAGAAGTGAGACTCATCTGTATGATGCATGTTGTATTAAACCCTTATTAAGAGAAAGATGAGGTCGAATTTTATTGTCTCTGGCTTCTGTAACTGTTGTTAATAATATGGGAGCTAACTTATCTGAAATTTTTTTATAAAATTCAGCAGGGTAGCCATTAGGGCCTTCTGCTTTCCCATTCTGAAGTGAGTTTATAGCATCTAGTAATTCTAAGAGTGTCAGAGATTTATCCATTTCCTCTACGATGAGAGTATCTAGCTGTGGTATCTGTAATGCATCAAAAAATTCATTAGATTGTTTCTTGTCTTTTTTAAACTGAGTAAATATAAGGACTTACAGTACTCTCTAAATGTGTGCATTTTATTTTTATGGTCAATGATTTTATCGCCGTCTGTGTTGGTAATTACTGATATTGCATTGGTTGTGGAATTGTTGTTGCTAAAATCTCTCCGTGTCCATAGTAATGATGTCACATTTTAAAAATAAGTTGTTCAGTTTCTTTTGTTGTCCAGAGGTGGAATTCTGATTGCAAAGTCTGTCTTTTCCTATAAAGTGCCTCATTTGTAGACCTGGGGCCTCATGCATAACGGTGTGCGTAAAATTCACACTAAAACATGGCATGCGGACAAAAGTGGAAATGTGCGTATGCACAAAAAAATCCAGATGCATAAATCTGTGCGTACGTCTACGTCCACGTTCTTCTGCTACATAAATCCCAGTCTGCGTGAAATATAACGCTCGTGCATGAGCCTGTCGCCCCTCCCAGACTCCTCCCAGAATTACGCCTCTTTGAATACGCAAATCAATATAAATAGCCCCTTATGTTTTGTGTTCTGTGAAAAGATAATGGGAAAAACACATGGGAAAAAGAAGAATTTCAGTGAATACCAAGTGGAAGCAAGGAAAAACATACTATTTGTTGGTTTAAGCAGTGATATAAACGACAAAAGGAAGTTGATCGAGTAACAGAGTGGCGGAGAAACTCGAAAGTTCAAATTCAGAAAGTCGCAAAGTGCCCGAAATAAATAAAAAGTGGTCAGATATCAAGGTTGCCATGAAAAGGCAAGTCGTAGCCCACCGTCTGAGTGTCATATGGAAGCGTATTAGGGTACAGAGAAAAGAAAAACAAAATAGGCACGCAGTTGAAAAAAATGACTACATTTCAGCTTTAATCTTGAAAACTCCACTTTAAGCTCATAGTTTATTTTGTCATTAAGGTAGAATGTCATAAAGTTCATCTTAAAATTATTTAATTTACTAGTTTCTCAGATCCCATCATAACTAAAGTAGCACATTAAATGCTTCTTTCTATGTGTTCCTTTATGTGCTCTATGCGTGTGAATCACTACGCACTTCTTAAAAGGGCTTTCTCTTCTGCTGACAGTACACAGAATACATTGCATTAATGATATTACAGCTCTCTGAACAATTTAAATATTAAGATATATACTTGATATAATTTCCATAATGATAGGAATTAAAGTATATATTAAACATGGGGACACAGTGACGCAGTATTAGCGATGTGCTCGCTGCACTTTGCACGACCTTCGATTAAATAATTTATTGCAGCAGTACTGTCTCTCTGAAACGTTCTAACCCTTTTCTTTCTCCAAGTAACCAATCGCCACACAATCATCTCTGTAATAGATGCCAAGCCATCTGTTAGCGTAGAACGCCGTTTCTTCAAAACTTTTATGAAACATTGAATTACATTTTTAATTATTCCATCCATCTATCCATCCAGGGTCGCGCCAATCCCAGCAAGCATACAGGCAAGAACAATCTCTGAATGGGCGCCAGCTCATCGCTGCCTCTGTCCACCGTGTCCTCACATGTTCAATTATTAACAATATACATTATTTTAATTAAATTTAAAACATCTGTATAATGTGATAAACATGCTTTACTGCATTTCATCTTAAAACTGATGTCAAGAGCTCCAAGAAGATACCGCTTGGAAATGTAAATCAACTTAGAAATACTCGCTCTCTTCTGTTGAATTGAATTGAATTCCTTTATTGTTATTGTATGGTACAATGAGATTCAATATGCAAATCTTCCATAAACTTATTTTCCTATAAAATGGTAAAATAACAACAACAATAAATTGTACTTAAAAGTACAAACAGTTCTACCAGGAACAACTGATGGACTGATTGAGTGCATTTAGAGCACCTGGGATGAAACTGTTTCTGAACCGCAAGGTTCCTACAGGAAAGGCTCTGAAGTGTTTAACATACTGTATGGGCACAGTTCAAATAGAATGTGTGCATGGCTGAGACACCGTGTGCTAGATGCTGTATCCCAATAATCCGATCAGCTGCTGTACAGCTGTGATTCCACACTCAGATACATTGGGTTAAATACTCAGCGGTGCACTAAGAAGGACAACACTAAAGCAGCTATAGTATTTGGAATTGTTTGGCCATTTTGTGCACCATTATATGGTTACAGGTTGATTACAATCAGATGCCTTAAACTAATAAATGATATGTGGTTAATTTCAGTGCATAATAAAACTGCGTCAGGGATGTGAATCTGAAAAATAAAGGGAAACCACACAGGAACAGTAGTACTGCTTTGACGCTGGGTGCCACCAGTTTGCAAACCCTATCGGAGACTTGCGTACAGCAGGGATTGAGCATGGAAACAGGTGTACACACAGTTTATACATGAGGCTCCTGGTATGTTCTTGATATATTCTGATAATTTCACTGATTAACCTTGACACCTTCTTGGTTTCCAATTTATTTTTGTGGGAGAAATATGAAATAATCTGTCCTCTTAAAAATGCCTTCAGAGTTTCCCAGAGTATTCCTGCAGAGACTTCTGAGGGTGCATTTCTCTCTAAAAAATAATCAATTGTTTGGATATAAATTTTGTAGAGTTCTCATCAGGGGGTTAAACACCAGCTGTGAGATGAGTATATGGGAGATATTAATTTGAACACCATGATCAGAGGGGCATAGTCAGAGATAACAATAATGTTATACTTGCAAGATCTGGGGGGTATTTTTCGTATGTCGCTTAAATCATCCGAGATCAGGTGCCTCATCTTGGATAAGTTAATGCCGGTGACACTCATCTGGGATAGGTCGGTTTTTCAAACACAGCCGTGTAGTAGATTAGTCTAGCTGGATCTAATCATCCGAGATGAATGCGCGAGCTGATTGAAAAGCCCATATATATTGAGTCTAGAAAACATGATCAGCAAGTCTTTGATAGGCTGTAACAAAATGACGAAAGAATGGGCGCATTTGTTTTTCTTACACACGGCGCAAGACCTTTTATTCGAAGGACATGAAGAATTTCAAGATTTAATATGCACAAGAGGTAACCCTGCAAAAGCAGCCCAGACCAGAAAAGACGGCTGGCAAAAAGTGGCCGACAAATTAAACGCTAAGTAGTGTGCATTGTACTTACTGAATGCAGCGTTTCATTTCCTATGTGTCAGATTAATTATTATTTAATATGTCATAATTCCAGATCAAACGTGAGCACAAGGAGAACATGGGAACAGGTTAAAGTGAAGTACAAGAATATATTTCAAAGTGGTAAATATTGGTATATAACTTTAAAGAATTGTTGACATAAATAATCATATATAATATAAAAAACATTAATTTTAAAGCTAATAAGAAAGCAGACAAGCAAACAAACAGCTGGAGGTCCACGCGGTCCAGACCTAACCCCTGCAGAAGAGTTGGCTCTCCAGCAAAATGCCCATCAACCTGTTTCTGAGGTCATGCCAGGGGGAAACTCCTCTTCAGAACCAGTGGCAGGATGCAGTGGTCACTTCATTTCAGGTAAAGGATGGTCATTGCATATATTTGTCCTCCGTGTGCGCCATAGGTATGTTCCATATAGCCCTCTTTTTTGTTGGGTCAGTTGCAGAGAATGTCATATCCCTTGAACCTGTATCTGACCAACGAGATATTGACAAAGGTCAAATATTTGATGAAGACACTGTGTCTGATTATTCATCAGGAGGAGAGGTACATTTTCCAAATAATGTTTGATGAGAATGTTAGGCTGATTTTGATTCTTCATGGAACTGTGGGTGTTTTAGCCTGTGTATTACCTACCTGCAATGGCATGAAACGCCTCTTTTATTGTCTGCACATGCAGGTGTCCAGGAAACACTATGAAAACCCGAAGGAAATATTTAAGAGCCAAACAGACTTTACGAATTGCCTGGCAAACTGCACTTTTAGTTAGATTTTCTGCATCGCCTACAGTATATAAAAAAGCGCCGCTTGTAAAAAACCTCAAAGCAATGCATACTGTCTCTGCATACTGTCTGTGTGGTTGTGAGAGCCCGACTTCGCCTAGTTTGACTTCGAATATAAGGTGCTAATAAATCTTTGAGGTACAATATTCCCCCTCTTCTAAAGCGGTATCTTTCGAAAAGAATTTCCTCCAGGAGCAATAAAGGATCTTGCCGATTGTGCAAACCCCTCTCTATATGAAATTCTCATCTAAAATTTGTGCACCAATATCAATTGGTCGCTCATTCATGAACGGCGAAGCCATAACTGAATGAATTCCACGCACGGACACTGATTACGTGTGTGAGCTAATCCTTGTTTATGTAGAACCGACCTGCTCCGAGCACCTTTGAGGATTAGGATGTGTTGCTATGACAACACTTCCAGCAAGAGTTTCGAAAAACCGACAGATCCAGGATCAGGCCAAATCATCAACAATTACATCCGGCTAAACGAGTAATCCACGTATGAAAAATACCCCCCTGATTGGAGGAACATTTTTTATCTACAAATAAATAAATAAATTCTTGAGTAACAGTAATGTACTGGTGAGAAGAAGGAATATGTTTAAGTTTGGATTTAGAAATCTCCATGTGTTTGATAAGTTAAGATCAATTACAAATAGTGAAATTGTTTTTGCAGTTAAAGTCTCTGGCCATTATAATTTTATCAGTGTTCACATTAGGAATGGATGCAAATAAGTTTTGGATGAAGTCTCTATCATCCACAGTATTATTAAATAAATTACCCATCACCATTACATATCACCCTTCAGGATCAAATACTATATCAGATACCACAGATGAAATTGTTCTATATATCAATAGGTAGATTATATATATATATATATATATATATATATATATATATATATATATATAATGTATAGCTGAAGTGGAATATTTAGCAAGTGCAATCTCTTTGCAACCAAAACTGGTCTTTGCTTATTATGTGAGTTTCCTGTAAAAATACTGTCTTGGCGTTTAGACCAGTTAGGTGAGAGAATACTTTTTCTCTTTAAGTCGTGATTGAGGCCTTTGACATTCCAGGTTACAAAGTTCACTGTTTGGTCATAGAGACATTGCTTCCGAACTTTTGTTGACACTTTATAGTCTTAAATTAAGGTACTACATTATTACATGACTGCTTTAACCTTAATTTCCAATTGTTTGACAGGAATTATGGGTATGAAGCCTATTGTTAGGTTGCCACTTACAATTGAGGGGGTAAAAAGGATAGATTAGAAATAGCTTGCTCTAATGCTTAGAAAGGCGTTAACACTAGAATTACCAGAGCCTACGAAAAACCTCGTATATCCGGCCCACCTTAAATCGCTTCTTAAATCCGTTCACACCTCTCCGCCAGCATCCTTTGTCCTCTAAATGTGCTGATAAAAGACAAACTGCCAGCAGCCGGCTATTCCATCCCCCCACTGACTTAGAACGTGAGCGAAGTTTTCCCAGCTCACGCCTTGATTGATTATGTGGGAGTGAAGTGGAGTTTTACAGTGGAAATAAGAGATCATTATTCTAAAGTAATCTGTGTAAACACATTGTTAAAACAGAAACTTTGTCATATTTTAGTAATAAATGTTACAAAATGTAGTAGGCATAAACTGTAGAATGTGTAAAGCCCGAGTTCCAAAGATCAAATAAACACTTTCACAAAAGCTTCAAGGACAATACAACAGCCTCCGTGGCGTAGCGTGTTAAGATTTGCCTCTTAGAGCACAACAGCTCTGCCGCCTCTCAGACCTGAGTTTGACTCCCCGCTAGGGATAAAATGTTGCTTTTTTTTTTTTCTTTTTAACCTCAAATGGACATAAAATTTATAAATTGGTATGCACTGTCAGTTAATGAGATCGTTATATTTTCATGTGGGATGCTCCTTTTAAAATATTTCTTTAACAATTGAGACTGCAATTAACAGGAACAATTGTCCTCATAACTGTTATTTTTAAGATCCATAACACACAGACAGACGAGCACTGCGTAATAGGGAGACAGACAGGCAGAGATATATAAATAAACAGGGAAGGCACATGTACTGAAAGAAGAAAAAAGATCAACGTGCGTTGTTCCTGTAGCACTGAATGAGCTCACCCGCTCTAACATCCCCCCTCCCCCCATCTGACTCTCTAAGTAAGATCGGGGGGAGGGGTGATGTTACAGCCCAGATTTGGCACTCTGTGACTTCTGGCTTTTTCCAAAACTAAAATCACCTTTGAAAGGGAAGAGATTTCATACAATCCATGAGATTCAGGAACATACAATGAGGCAGCAGATGGCGATTCCAACAAAAGATTTTGAAGTATTTTGAACAGTGGAAGAGACGCTATGTCCTTTGTCCTACGTACAATATTTCTTGCATCTTCTTTAATAAATGTATCTCTTTTTCATATTACATGGTTGGGATACTTTCCGGATATGTATTATATATTAATATGTAATATATAATTCTAATATACATTAGGCCTGGGAAAGTTAACATGTTAAGTTTTGCAATTAATGTGGCCTGTTTAACACATTAAAAAATATTGTCGTATCTAGGGGCGGCAATGACGCAAACACCTCAGTCAATGCATTGGTCAGAGTGGCATTTTCAGGTTTTTTTTTTTAACATTATGAAACAATAATACTTTAAAGATCAAGCTGAATATGCAGAGGGACATGTGGCTGGACAGCTACTAAGCACTGTGCTTTCAGAAGGCATAGTGTATTACAGAAATTAAACATTTGAGCAAGAGGAGGAAATCCCAGGATAAAGGGTGGAAGGAGCGCAAAAGATGAGTTTGAGTCTGGAATGTGCTGGAAGTGGTTTTACTCAGCGTTGATGACAGGGCGCAGGAGTCACACTGGGCGGTTGCTGCACAAGTGCAGGGGAGTGACAGTGAAAGAGCGGAGTGCTTCTGTGCCGTAACATTGAAGCGGAAGACAGTATAGAGGGGTTGTATGAGTCTTAAGTGTGATTAAAGTTCAGAGCTGCTTTTATTTTGGATTCCCCAGGTAGTCCCATCCTCCTCAGACAGGTTCTACCACCTGAGGGGTGTTGCTCTCTCTGGTCAGTATCCAGGGACACTACACTGTTATTTCCATGGTGCACCAATTGAAAAACACTTGCGTAGAGTATAAATATCAAGCTGTTGATGGTGATGTACAATTGAGAATAGTATTTGCGGAGTGTTAGGACAAGTTTTAATGTATGCTCATTTAATAGATGCTTATTCGTTCAATTAAATCAGTCATCAGCAATGCATTCAAAGTCCACAGTCATTTTGATTGTTTAATTTTTCCTTTAACATGTTTGTGTCTAATATGCTATGCCAATTTGATAATTAATACATTGGACTTATTTTCTTTTTTCCTTCATTTCAACTTGCCTTTTAGAAATTCAGGTTGTACTTGCTCAGTTAGTATTTTGTTAAAAGTTCAGGTTTAAGATCATTGCTTAAGTTTAAACTATGCCATTAATTTTTTTTAATACCTTTGTGCTGATTCTACATTAAATTGTATTTACTTGTGTATTAATTTTATTATTTTTATTAATTTTATTATTTCTCTATTGTTTAATCATGGGTTTTAATGTTAGATGCAATAAATCATGATTAATTACATACATTTATGCGATTAATTAATTTCTTTTAAATCAGTCTCTTTTCTAATATATATATATATAGTGATGAAAATAACCGAAAAGAGACGTCATCATAGGGAGCCGGAAGTGATGTCTTGGATGAGGAAGTGGTTGAGGTGCCATTTTCAGAGATATGGGTTATTGCAGGTAGGTTTGGATTATTTGTCTGTTTCTATAAAGTCAGAGAGAGAGGCATCAGTTCCATAATACAACCACCCATCTGATAATAAATCGCTCACCTCTGGTTTTGTTGACTGCCTCCTAAGCGCATGTGTGTGACATGCCCCCCCTCCCCAACTCAGACCCATCGGGTCGGGTGGCTGGCGCCAAGAGGTCAAAGGCCCAGGAGAGAGCATCAGCGTTGGCCTGTTGTAAACAGAAGTGAAAACAAAAACAAGCCCAGTGCATTCTTTAACTACCTTTTCTCTACCTTATGTGTCCAGCCCTCTCTCTCGCTCGCTCACCTATGTGTGTTTGTATCTCGCGCGCACTTGTGTGTGTGTGTCTCTTTCTCTCTCTCTCTCTCTCTCTCTATCTCTCTCTTGTGTGTGTGTTGCGCTCTCTTGCTCTCTCTCTCTCTCTTGCTCGCTGCACAGGAAATGCACAGAGAGAGACTGAACACGTACAAACTGAAAGGGAAACTGGCTTGTTTGAACAGATGCAAAAGTTTGGCAAACTTTTTGGTCATAAACCGATTTGTACGTGTTCCAAGACGTTCATGAACCGAGGTTCCACTGTATGGGTTATTACAGGTAGGTTTGGATTATTTGTCTGTTTCTATAAAGTCAGAGAGAGTGGCATCAGTACCATAATACAAGCCCCCCATCTAATAATAAATCGCTCATCCTCTGGGTTTGTTGACTGCCTCCTAAGCGCACGTGTGTGACAATATATATATATATATATATATATATATATATATATATATATATATATATATATATATATGGAAGAGAAGGTCTGTGATACGGTTTGCATATTTGCAGTTGGAGATCCACAAAGGGAGAAAAAACGAATCACGTATCATAAAATAGTTTTATTCCTGAGCTTTCAACCCCTGTCAGGGGTCTTCATCAGAGGATAATGCTTAGACTTACAAGAATCAAAGGCAATATATAGCAACACATTCAGTGGGGGGTGGGTGGAGGTGACTAAGTCCGTATGATCAAAGGGGGGGGGGGGGGGGGGTGTAACATTAAATTAAAGTGCATATGTCCTTCTTAAGTTGGCATATGCTGGGTTTATGTCCAAGTGTCTGTTGATGGCATTTTCATCTGATAGCCAAGACTCGGCCAACTCTCTGGCGCTTTTTGTACTGGCCTTAAATTTTACTTTCACGTTGTCCCAGTTGAATGTGTGTCCTGTCGATTTAGTATGTGCATATATCAAAGATAGTGCGTCCTTTCTTCTGACGGCGTTGCGATGTTCCTGTACACGTGTTGAGATTTTTTTGACGTTTGTCCTATGTATACAGCTGAGCAAGAATTGCATGGAATACTATAAACTGCGTTTCGTGTTTCGGCTGTCGATTTCTTGTTTTTAGCATTAAACAGGACCGTGCGCAGATTGTTGGTGGGTTTATGTGCTATTTTGATGCCCCACTTGGTCAGGGTGCGTGCCGTGCCTTCTGACACATTATGGTGGTACGGGAGTGAGTGCCAGGTGGGGTGGAGGTTCTGATTTACGTTGCTTGTATGCTGATTCCGACAGCCGAAACACGAAACGCAGTTTATAGTATTCCATGCAATTCTTGCTCAGCTGTATACATAGGACAAACGTCAAAAAAAATCTCAACACGTGTACAGGAACATCGCAACGCCGTCAGAAGAAAGGATGCACTATCTTTGATATATGCACATACTAAATCGACAGGACACACATTCAACTGGGACAACGTGAAAGTAAAATTTAAGGCCAGTACAAAAAGCGCCAGAGAGTTGGCTGAGTCTTGGCTATCAGATGAAAATGCCATCAACAGACACTTGGACATAAACCCAGCATATGCCAACTTAAGAAGGACATATGCACTTTAATTTAATGATACACCCCCCCCCCCCCCCCCTTTGATCATACGGACTTAGTCACCTCCACCCACCCCCCACTGAATGTGTTGCTATATATTGCCTTTGATTCTTGTAAGTCTAAGCATTATCCTCTGATGAAGACCCCTGACAGGGGTTGAAAGCTCAGGAATAAAACTATTTTATGATACGTGATTCGTTTTTTCTACCTTTGTGGATCTCCAACTGCAAATATATATATATATACACAGAGGACTGCATTTAATTAGAAATTTATGACACTAGGATTATTTTTGTCTTGTTGACACTTTAATAAAGACTTGTTTTCTTTTGAATATTTTTTTGGTTCTGTGGTGCCATTTTACACTACTGATCTGTTTAGTTATGTTACTGCCAACCAGAGTTTAAATGAGTGCAGAAGTGCCAGTGCATGGGGCATCACAGAAGGATATTAATTTTCATGAAGGAAGTCAGAAAAACTGAAAATAACAATATGAACAGCAGCTGAATATCTGAACATAACAGAATTATTTATAGCAATTATTTCATGCTTCTTATCAGTAAAGATAAAAAAAGTAATTGGAATACAAGAAACTTAATAGCTAGCTGTCAAGAGTTCTACAATGCTTATTTTACCAGATGTTGTGAGTAATCACGAAACAAGACTTAAGGTTAATTTACAGTTTTCCTTCCATGGATACGACTGTATTATAAGGACAGAATAACACATAGTGAAAAGTATATTATATTATATAGAGAATGTAAGGTTTTATATAAAAGTAATATGGTGATTGTAAGAAGTATTAAAATATATTTTTCACTAAAGCATTTGCAAAGTTTCAAAAGCTAGAAAGTATGAAATTGGCTAAGAATGAGTATGGGAAAAATGAGTGTTGCTTTCTGAACTGATTCCCCTCAAAAGTTTAGAGATGTTTGGTAACTATGATGGGGAAAAATTACATTGTCTGAAAAGTAAAACTGGTTATATAGAAACATACAGAAAAATCAAATTTGACTGCTATTTTTATGGAAATGTTGCAGTAATAAAAAGCTATCTGAGCAGCTTCAGACATTCAGAGATAAATAAATTCAAGGATAAGGGTATATTTTGAATGATTGGGCATATCGGCAATATTAACAATGAGTTTAAATTAAACAGTAATATCCATTGATGAAGCAAATAAAAATTCTACTGATTGGTTGGATAGCATATAGTATATTTTTTAGATATTTAAATGACAAATTATTGAGTTTAATTGGAGACTAATTTAATAAGATTTGTGATGAAGGTATTTTGCCAAAGGCTTGGAAGAAGTCATTAATAATTATAATAGGGAAACCTGGAAAAGATATGTAGTCTCCTTACACCTATCAAACCATTGCACTCACATCTAATTTATTAAAATTTAGTTGAAAGAATGATTAATAAAAGATTACAGTTTTATCTGGAATTTTTTTTTTATTTGATAAAGGTCGGAGTGGGATTAGAAAAAAAAATTAATAAAAAAGACCACATTTTGTGAGTAGCGTTGGAGATTTAAAAAACACTTAGTAATAAGAAATGGAAATAGGATGGTCTTTGAATTGAGGAAAACATATGACATGCTATGGAAAGATGGATTATTGATTAAAATGCCTGCATTAGGACTGAAAGGAAGAATTTATTGGTGGGTAAGGAACTTGTTTTTTTTTTATTAGAGAGAACTTAATAAGAGTAAATAAATACTTCTCTGAAGTAGCAGTGGAGAATGACATACACCAAATAACAGTGTATAGTCATATTTAACTTAATGATAAATGATTTACCACAAGCAGTGTCAAATGTTGAAATAATGTTATTCACTGATGATTATGAAATTGGAAACAGGCAAGAAATTTAGATTTTTTTGTAAGAAAAGAACAGTTTGCAGTGATGGAGACTAAAAGACTGGTAAAAAGTTGGTTGTTTAAGCTGTCAACTTCCAAAACTATTTGCTACTTAGTTTACATTCTACTGCTGTATAATTTAATTACTGAATGAATCTTTCATGCTAGATTCACATGGAAACAGCTTATTATGGAAGTTATATAAAAATGTAATCATGGATTAAATTTCATGAAATGTGTATTAGGACAGACATAGGGACAGACACCAGCACATTATATACAATTTGCATTCCTTTAATTAGGTTTATAGTGAATTGTGGGAGTTTTGCATATAGCTCAACAACATCAATGTTATTACCATTTTTGGATGAAATCCAGCATAAGGTGGACAGAGTATAATTAGGTGTCTCTAAGAAAGAATATAATTTGATCCTACTTAATTATTGGTTACATTTAAAGCAAAATTCATATAGTCAAACTCCTGAGGTTTTACTTATAAAACTTTGTGTGGATCTGATCATGAAAATATGTGCACGGCAAAAATGTGTATGCTAAAAAAAATCAGATTTGTAAAACCTGGTGCATGTGTCACATTTTACACAATTTACCTTTATAAATCACAGTCATCTTTTAAATCTGCTTTGGTAAACATGCCTCGATGCTAATCAACTTCACACACATGTAATCGTCTGCTGCAGACGTTCATTGGCTAGCATAACAACCTTCCACTTGTGGGTGTTGAGACCCCACCACCTGCATTCAAGAGTATCTGGCTGTGCTCCGCAACCGAGCACACAAGATCATGTGCAGCATTATAACATCTGACCCCTACATTTTGGGGGTCAATGAAAGGCTTGTGATGCCAGCATCTGAGCGGGAAGCAACTATTACCTGGCACATGTAATGATATGTTTGCTGATACAATAAATAGTATAGAACGTATTTAAAAAAAAAACAAGCCGATTACTTTACCAACAAGCTACCAAGTACAGTACTGTCATGTCTGCCAAAACTAGTTTGCCTCAAAATAAATAAATCCCGGGTTGAACAAGACCACGGAGACATGATGTTTGTCAGTCTCATTCTGCCATCACATATGACTTGTGAATTAATTGAATGCAACCCATGCCCAGCTGAGATGCCCTCAACATGGAAGGACAGGGAGAGATAGCACACACAGGGCGTTGTCTCCCCCAGACCGCTAGATGGCAGCCCCCCAGGTTGCGGCAACCCCACAGTTTCCTACAGGGCTTCAATGGAAACAGGAGTTCTTTTACTCAGCCCTATTGGGTTCCGTGGGTGCCGCCTGGGGGTGCTGTGAGGACTGGGGGGGCTCTACTTTCTCTGGCTCTCACCTCACCTGGAAGTGCTTCCAAACCTCAGCTTCAGAGCACTAGAAGTGCTTCTGGGTGTATAGAATTTTAATCAATATTTTTTATTCAGTACATATTATAATTTTTCAAATTAATGCAAGTATATACTTTTGAAGTTATAACAATGAATTATTTAAACATAAGGGTAAACATTGAACGTAAGTAAAGGGTTAACCAAATGTTTTAAGCCTAGGCAAGTTAGGCTTTTGCCTCATCTTAGAGGAGACACCAAGATAGTTGCTAAAGTTAAAATGAAGTAGAAGAGTAACAAACATTCCTCTAGAAAGCGGGAATAACACCCCTGCTATGAAGTGGTGCTAAAATCAATAGAAGAGTCCGCAGATCCACCTCTATTTACATGGAATCAGAAAGTACTGGTTGAACTAGTTGATTGGATGAAGCACTGCATATTATGCATATGAAGAGTGAGATGACATGATGTAACAGAAAAGTATAAAAGCAGTTGAATTGTTTTATTGATTGCTTACTCCATGAACTGAGTCATCTGTGCATACCTGTGTACAAATAAAGAATTGTTCTACGTTTTCATCTGATCTCTGAGGATGACTTCTTGAAAAATAGATTAAAGTTTTTCCACAACAGGTGTGACATAAAAAGAGCTGCCTGCCACAATTCCAAGAGCCAGAGTTGAGAGGAGGAAGACAAAGCTTGATAGGAGGAGTGGAGGAGGCAACGAGAGACAGAGAAAAAAATATAAGTGCATTGCATTTGTATTTGTAAATCATATTCAGTACTTTTGAGGTTTACCACTAGAATCCCTGAAGCCTATGAGAAAAGTTGTAATGCCCGGCCACCTTAAATTCCTTCACACCTCTTCATCGGCGTCTTTGTTTTGCAAATGTAGGGTGAAATGACACCTTTTATTGGCTAACTAAATAGATTACAAATGCAAGCTTTTGAGGCAGCTAAGGCCCCTTCATCAGGCAAGATGTAACAAAGAAACTGAAAAATACTCTAGCTTATATTGGGACAGCAAAGTGATTCTTTTCTTTCATCTTAACAACCTTCAAGACCCAACAGGATCAGAGAGAATGGGAATACAAACTTATGCTTAAATTCAATACTCTACAAAATGGTCTGATTAGAGACAAGAGTTTTATGACCAGATATGTGGACTAACAGACTGATTGACCAGTTGAATACATCAGAGGCCTATCCAAAAGTGGGATACTTCTACATGCTCCACAAGATCCATAAAGATGGGAACCCAGGAAGGCCAATAATCTCAGGAACTGGCACACTGATGGAAAATATTTCATTCTCAAACCCCTTGCCAGAAACACACCCAGCCATGTACAGGACACCACCCACATCCTTAAAAAACGTGCTGCACTAGACACCATTTATGAGGGAGCCTTCCTTGTTACAATGGATGTGGAGGTCTGGAACTATGGCCTGTCAGACATACCTGCAACAACATGGCTTACAATCAGAGCCAGTGATACAATTGATACAATTCATTTTAACTCACAATGTATTTTCTTTTGGTCAGGACATTTACTTACAACTAATGGGAACTGCAATGGGATGTTGTTTCGCACCCCACTACGCAAACTTATTAATGGCAAGATTAGAACAGGACTTCTTGTCAACATGTGCGATAAAACCAATGCTTTATCATCACTACATAGATGACATTTTTATAATCTGGGCCGCAAGCAAAAAAGGCCTTGTTTGCTTCCATAGGAATTACAATTCATTCCACCCCAACATAAAGCTTAAATTAAATGATTCACAAACAGAAATCAGCTTTCTGGACACTACCATTCACATAAAGGACGGTACCCTTATGACCTCTATTTTTCACAAACCAACAGACAGACGAACATACAGTATCTAAGAAATGAGTTTCCACCCAAAGCATATGCGGAACTCCATCATCTACAGTCAGGCAATATGTTACAATCGTATTTGCTCAGACCCAGTGGATCAAGACACACAACTGCAGAAACTCAGGACAGACTTCATCAAACAATGATACACTCCCAAATCAACAGACCTACAAATCAGGAGAGCTACGGCTATACCCAGAGAAAACCTTCTGGAATACAAAGGTGCAGAAACCAAGAAATGGGTCCCACTAGTTGTAACTTATCATCCACATTTGGAAACACCGCAAAATTATGAAAGAGCTTCAACCCATGGTACAGAAAGACAATAAACGGAAGGATATATTCCCAGAACCTCCCCTCCTTGCATACAGACAACCACCAAACCTCAAACAACTGATTGTCTGAAACTCTATGTGTGGCTCAGCAGCAAGTGGCACATCTCCCTGCCTACAGAAGAGGTGTGGCACCTGTGCACATATCTACACGGAAGATCAGTTAGCTATGCCACATTGCCATCAGGAGCATAAAGTAAAGGGTTCATTCACATGCAAATCTGCTAATGTGGTCTACCTAATCATGTGCATAAGGTGCCCCAACACTGGACTGTATGTTGGGGAAACTGGTCAGGCACTGCGCCAGTGAATGAACTCACATAGATTTCATATTAATCTGAACAGTGTTGATCTTCCGGTGGCAGCACACTTTAACAGTAATGGCCACAGCATAAAGGATCTGAGGATCACTGTGCTTATGGGTAATTTCAAGACCCAACAGGAGCAGAGAGAATGGGAATACAAACTTATGCTTAAATTCAGTACTCTACAAAATGGTCTGAATAGAGATAAGAGTTTTATGACCAGATATGTGGACTAACAGACTGATTGATCAGCTGACTAAATCAGAGGCCTATCTTACAGACAATGCACTTCAAAAAAACCTTACAGGACCTTCTCTAGTGATGGTTATCTTATCTCTACATATTATTAGTTCATTGTTCTCTTCTTTCAGGGTTAATTCATCTAAGGTTTATTAATTTTGCTAACATTTGAACAAAAAGGTTGTTAAGATAAAAGAAAAAAATCACTTTGCTGTCCCAATATAAGCTTGAGTATTTTTTAGTTTCTTTATTACACCTTGTCTGATGAAGGGGCCTTAGCTGCCTCGAAAACTTGCATTTGTAATCTATTTAGTTAGCCAATAAAAGGTGTCATTTCACCCTACTTTCTCCTGTATCAATCTATGGCTAACACGGTACAACACTCTACTGTTATGCAGATGTGTTAATCAGCACAAGCAGCAAGCAGCCAGCTATCCCATCCTCACCACCAACGCAGCTGAAGTTCTCCCAGCTCAAGTCTGTTTGTCTGCGTGAATTGCCTTGAATTGTACAGGGTAAATAATATATCGCTATTTGGAATACGTACATTTCATGTATGTTCCATGTCTGCAAAGATCTGGGTAAATGTAGGATGACAGGAAATGTTGAACACATAACTAAAACAGAAACCTTTTTTATGTTCTAGTAATAATTGGCAAAATGTTGACATGAAGTGAGTAATGTGTGAAGACTGAAGTCCAAATATCAAATAAACACATTCACAAAAGGTCCAGGTATAACAAAAGAAGTGCACTTTTATCCAGGAATATAACCAGAAAAAGAAATTGGGTTAGGTTACAATGCTGATGTCCACATGGCTGGTGCAGAGGTAAGAAACACTGTCTTATAATCAAAAGGTTGTGGGTTTGATTCTGGGTCCTTCCTGCATTTACCATTTCAAGCAGTGAGCTGCCCTTATTGATACTATTATAGAATAAAAACATACAGTGATCCCTCGCTATATCGCGCTTCGCCTTTCGCGGCTTCACTCTATCGCGGATTTTATATGTAAGCATATTTAAACATATATCGCGGATTTTTTGCTGGTTCGCGGATTTCTGCGGACAATGGGTCTTTTAATTTCTGGTACATGCTTCCTCAGTTGGTTTGCCCAGTTGATTTCATACAAGGGACGCTATTGGCAGATGGCTGAGAAGAAACCCAACTTATTTTTCTTTCTCTCTCTCTTGCGCTGACTTTCTCTGATCCTGACGTAGGGGGATTGAGCAGGGGGCTGTTCGCACACCTAGACGATACAGACGCTGGTCTAGAAAGGCTGAAAGATTATCTTCACGTTGCTACCTTCTGTGCAGCTGCTTCCTGAAGCGACATGCTGCACGGTGCTTTGCATACTTAAAAGCTCAAAGGGCACGTATTGATTTTTCATTGTTTGTTTTTCTCGGTCTCTCTCTCTGCTCCTGACGGAGGGGGTGTGAGCTGCTGCCTTCATTGTAACTACTTTGTGCCGCGGTGCTTCGCATACTTAAAAGCCAAACAGCCTATTGATTTGTTTGCTTTTCTCTATCTCTCTGACAGTCACTGCTCCTGACGCACACTCCTTTGAAGAGGAAGATATGTTTGCATTCTTTTAATTGTGAGACGGAACTGTTATCTCTCTCTTGTCATGGAGCACAGTTTAAACTTTTGAAAAAGAGACAAATGTTTGTTTGCAGTGTTTGAATAACGTTCCTGTCTCTCTACAACCTCCTGTGTTTCTGCGCAAATCTGTGACCCAAGCATGACAATATAAAAATAACCATATAAACATATGGTTTCTACTTCGCGGATTTTCTTATTTCACGGCGGGGTCTGGAACGCAACCCCCGCAATGGAGGAGGGATTACTGTATATTTGATTTGAGTCTATAACAGTCAGTGTAAATTTGTGGTACTTGTAAGGGTTAGTGTTTTTTTATTATTCGGTTTTATTATGTCAGTCATGTTCATGCTTCCCCCAATCTGACACTGTTAGTTTTCAAATAAAGATGTGGTATAACAGAGGTGAGGATGAGGGTTATACATCTGAGAATTAGAACAGATGCCTTCCCCGCAAGAAACGTCCAGTCACACATAGGAACAGCACAGCTGCACCAGGCGTAAAGGCGAAAGATGGCACCGCTTGAAAGCAGCAAGAGGTTGGGTGCCCTCCTCCCAGTGAATCTAACACACGCATGTCCTTCAACGAAACAGCAGGACCTACAGAGCTCACCAAGGTATCATGATTATGTTTTGTGATTTTCTTTATTTAAAAAATATTTATATGTTACTTATATAAAAGCCAGATCGAATGTTGTTACCTATATTTATTTACTTATCTTCCTACAGTGTAAGGTCACAAGTAGACTGCAGTGTTTCCTGTGTTTGATCGACATGGGCATGCTGATAAAGTACATGCACAAATTGTCATAAAGCTTATGGAGCCGTTTCTGGACAAAGGCAGAACCATAACAACAGGCAACTTTTTTTATGTTACTTTCGCTGGCTACTAGACTGCTGCACCACAACACAACTCTTTTTGGCAGCATAAATAAAGTGTGATGGTAGCTTCCCCCTGCAGCTATAGACACTTCAGTACATGATGTCTTCTAACAACGCTAAAGCAGCCATGGTAGTTGGAATAGTTTGGCCATTCCATGCATATTTTTACAGAATGATTACAATCAAGTGAATTAAATTTGTAAACAATATGCGATTAATTTCGGTGTATTTGATAAAGCCCCCATCATACATGTGAATCTAAAAAAGAAAAGTAGTCCACAGAAACAGTAGCACTGCTTTGATACTGGATGCTGCCACTTTGCAAAACAGAGCAGAAAAGCGCGTAAGCAAGGGAGGAACCTGAGGTGAAAATGTGTGTGGCTTTACACCAAGTTTAGTTTTTATACATCTCGAAGTCAGCATGGAAATGGGCGTACGCAACCTTTTTACACATATGCACCATTTATACATGAGGCCCCTGGTGTAGAGGCGTTTTGGTGCTGTGGCAGTCAATAGCAAATTCCTTGATTTCACTGATGTTGAGCCTGTAGACAATTCTTTTTGCACCACAAAACAAGTTTCTGCAGCTGACTCCTATACTCTGTCTCATTCCCTTTATCAATAGGTCTCCATGACAGTTTGTTTTTTGTATTGTTTTTTGTTGCTGTGTTGATGATGTCATTTGGTTGGTTTTACATTTTCAGTCTATGGATGATTTTCAGTTGCTGTGGCATAGCTGCACTAGCACTACAGGGTAATTGACACATGAGATGCCACTTTCTATGAGAGCCACAGGTGACAGTAATTATTGGCCTGAACCCTACTTGAAATAATAAAAATATTGCAGAAGAATAAAATCAGTCTCTTCTGTAATTAATCATAGATTTATGATCTAACTTGCTTTATTACGATTTCAGTTTTTGCGATATTACAAAGGTTTGCCTGTTTGATTGAACCCTGCTTTCAGTATCTGTGAGCACAAAAAAGGCAAGCTGCCAGTGATATACTTTCTTTAGAAGTTGTCAGTGATCACAAATGAACAAGATCTTTAAGTTTTGCATTTTCTCCAATTGTCTGATGTTTTCTGCTCAACAATCATGACCATGTGATACCCAAGAAAATTTATGAGATAGATAACCTTTGTGAAGAAGGGAGAGGTGACATGAACAATAGTCGAATAGCTGCGCTATAGAGGTATGTCTTCTATTAATTCTCAACCTTAATAGATGTTCCTTCTGTTAATAATAATAATAATAATAGACCTACTAGAGCTTTCCTTGTCTCACACTACACATTTGTAGCATGTCCCTAGCACCTAAATCCTCACAGAACTCAAAATAGCTTTTACTTTCAGTGGTAGTGTAGCTTTTTTTAGAAGAATTAGTAGCAGTACAATTTTGTTTAACTGAAATAAAAGGCGAACTTAATAAAATACACTAGACCAATGAAATAAGCTTTAAATGTAATACATCTGGGTAATGTTAATAAAGCTAGCTGAAGTAAATAAATCTGTGCAGATACTCTCAACTTTGTGAAAAAAATACAGAAAGTAAATCCATACTAATAAAATACAATAAGTGGACTTGTTAAGTGTAACATACAATACAAACTAACATACGCAACATGCAAGCAATCTGTCATACCACACTGGGCAGTCAAACCCATATGTCTCAAGCTTCATGCATCAGTAAATATAAAGCATCCTTCTGCCCAGTGATGCACACTGAATTGCTTCATATGCCACAGAAAATTTTGGATGCTTACATATGCATATATAAACTTAAAAGCTAGCACTGCAGCAGCTACAATAACTATGTTTTCACTATACAGATAAATAATATAAGGAGTAGGAAAGCAAAAAGGGCATCATCACTTTTATGGCACATAATGAGAAAGCTGCATACAGTCAGCCAATATGGGTAAGCACTATCTTGACGCCAAATGTGAATAATTAAGAAAGGGACAGTTGCCAATTAGAAAATGCCTTCTCTCAAACTATTAACTTTTAAGGAAGATTTCTCTATAACTTAATGAAAGAAAAATCTTAAATTTCTGGGCAAGCAGTGCAGAGTGGCTCTGCCAGTTGTGTTTATCAGTATTTTTTAAAATAACTAACCAAACTTCACCCTAAACTGCTGATACAAAGTTTACAGGAAGTAATAAATATCTATTGATAGTCTTAGTTTTTCTAATTTTTTATCAGCTTTTAGGAAATGCATCATGCTAAAGCAATTATTAGTTTTCAGACATACATTTTAGGCCAATAAAGAAACAGAGTAGCGTTAATAAAGCCCTACTACAGTGTTTTGTATTGAAGGTTTAAATAATAGATTGCATCAATAAAATGTGAGGAAACCACTCATCTAATCATGCCCTCACTCAGCGATTTCTTCAAAGTTTTTAAAGTGTTCTGTGCAAATATAAATTGTTCTGTAGAAAGCACTTTAGCAGTCCATCTGGCACAGCCATTCCTTGATTTCGATTACATTTACATTTTTAAATTTCATTCTATCAATACTTATTACATTATATAAAGCAATGGTCACTGAAAAAAGGTCTCTCCTTAAAATTAAGGCCCTTTGATTGATGCCTCAGAAATGAGTTGAGCATTAAACATTCATAGTTATTGCACATGATGGGATTGCTGAAATGTAAGCAAGTAAATAAATACAATACAGGATATAGAATAGGGAGTACTAAAAAATATGATTAAGAGGTACAAACAAGAACTTGAGACATTTATCATCATTTGTGTGTCATTCAACATTTTCTTTTATTTCTGCCAATAAGATTATATTGGGAAATTCCCTAAACAAATAAACATACTTTTACTTAATACCATTTTACTACAACATTACAAATGATCAACTGTTAAGATACTGTATTAGTCAGCTTACAACCTGCTGTGAGGGGTTTTCCAGACAGCAGAGGGCTGGAACAGGTCAGGTGATAAATGCATCGTAGAGTTTCCCCAAAGACAGAGAGACACAGTGGCAGGCAAGCAGCATCTGTGCACAGTGCAGAAAATCGGTAGACTCTGTCATCAGGAGTGATGCTCTACAGGTAAAACCACTGAGGACACCAAAACAAGAGATTTAAATTTTCAGTATCTCCCAAGAACATCAGCATGCAGTCAGCATTAAAAAAAAAAGAAGAGTACAGTCATGGAGGACAGGAACCATGTCAGTTTCACTCTTTGGGGTTGATAGAGGATGGTACATGCTCATGTGAAGGAACCTATGTTGAATGTCAAGTTGTGACTGGCTATGTATCAATGAACACACCCCTTGTCCTCCTATGCCTTGTTTATTGAAAAATAACTTTCTGAAAGTAGATGGGGCAATGAGGGAACTCTCTCTCTGTCTCTATCACTTTCTCTTTCTAGTTTTGCGTGGTGAAGGTAGTACCTTGCCGCTGTCTTACAAATACTAATTCTTATTTATTGCGCATTAATTTTAGCCACTTAATGATGTCTTTACAGTATGGTCATTCTTTGACAAATGGAATACTTGTACACTGCCTAAAACAGAAAAAAATCATGTGAACACAATCTGAACAGTTTGATGTACATTACACTGAGAAATTCTGGTTTCCTGTCACACCCCAAGGACTGACCAGATATGAGTGTAAGTATGCCCTGTTTGTTTTGTTCCTGCTTTGAGTCTGATGAATTGAGAATTGTCTTCATCACCAATTATCTACATACTGGAATAACTGGGTAACAAAGGAACAAATTGAATTAAGGTAATGGGGTCTGTAGTTTTTTGGCAGCAATAGGCACAAGAAAAACCTTAGAGGACTAAGTTATTTTTATCGATTATTTAACAATGGTGCTGTCTTATGTAACTACTTTACTTTTGAATCATTGCTGCATAAATTTTTTCCTCTTCAATAAAGTCTTTTGTATTCTTTACTAGCCATTCCCTGCAGCTCCACCTGCGTAGAAGTGAAACAGGACAGGGAGGAGGGCCCTGCTTGGCTCCCTACTCCTGACATCATGCTTCCCCTTCCCCTTGGCCTGCAGCCTCTGCCTCGGATTAACGCGAATATATTGCTCCTGCAAGCAAACTGTGATTCTCAGTGCAAAATCAACAGAAATGTTCAAGCAAATTCTAGAAAAAACCTGATGTAAATCCATTAAGTAGTTCTCTCGTTTGCTAGCTAAATGGATATAAGATATGCCCCGAGGCTGGCGTGTGAGTGAGGAGGACCCCACCCCATCCCCTCGGCCCTCTCTGCACCTCTCTTGGATTTGCGCAAATAAATTGGTACTGCAAGCAAACTATGATACATAGCGTGATGACAGAGGTCACATAATCAAACGGAATGTTCAAGCAAATTATAGAAAAAAAAAAGACCTAAATCCGTTGAGTAGTTCTCTCGTGAAAAGCGGACGGACATACAGACAGACGATCAATTTTATATATATAGAGATTAATAGCTTAATTTTTTATTGGTGATTCAATAATTATTTTGTCTTATTATTTTACTTTCTGATCATTGCTGAAGTAGTATCTTAAGTTTTTTCTAAAACAGTCTCTTATATTTAGACTTTAATACTGTATCTGTTCATAGTTATTTGTTTTATTTGTCTTTTAACTATCATGATTTCTTTTAATGTAACTACAAAAAGGTTAAGAAACAATGATCCTATGTGCAAAGAATACTGGGAATGACTTTTTCTTTAAAAAATGGAGAGGATTCTTTTATCGCAACCCACTTTTACCATATGGGAACTGGCACAAAGAAATTCGCTGGACAAAAGAGTGTAGTAACAAATGCACGTAGGTAATGGAATTTAATTTGCCGTATTCTGGTCTCCCCTAGACATTCTCATATACTCGGATATGGGGATGGATATTTCAGGAGTAAACCACAAGACAATTATATTTTTATGTTATATCATGTACATTAAAGAACCATCAACAACAAATCAAATTATTAATATATATCGAACAATTATTATAAAAGTAAAGTTGAATAAATTGGACTCTGCAGTTGCATGAATAAAAGGTAAAATAAAACTTCTGGTTAACGAAAATAGCCCAAAAGTTGATAAAAAGCCACGTTTTGTACCTAATACTTGCATGCAAAATTTGGTTGACTTAAGTGAAAACATACTCAAGTTATCGTGTTTACAGACATACACAAACACACAGACAGAAACACAGACATAATTCCAGAAATGGTATTTTCGGAGGTTTAAAACGTTGAGATTCATCAAAATCTCGACATCAATTTTTTTGGATGATTACAATACTTTCCCAATGCTTCATATATGAGAAAGTAAAAATGACCAAAAGGTTCATCTACATGTTAAAATGTTATTTGATTTACGTTTTTTGCCTTCTAATGACATGACTGCTGCTGTTTATGAGCTTATGGATACATAGAATTCAAATTAAGATATGTTGAGGCTAATTGTCACCTGCAATTAATAGCAACATATGTATGGTTGCCACATTTAGACTTTTCGAAGGGATTGCGCATAATGTAACGCGATAAGTTGCACAGTACAGCTACCCTTTGATGTACTGTATATGTAAGGTTGTGGAGCCATTAAAAAAAGCTCCTGACACTCCAACTCCAGAAAACATAAAAAGTCCAACTGATTGAGACTCCAGCCTTAGTATACTGTATGCAATCTTACAAACTGCAGCTTCTGTAAGAGGCATTATTGTTAGTAATTATTAATTTAAAAAATATGCAAGTCAAGACGCTCACTCTCATGTGATATAATACTGAGCAAATGAGGATGTTAACAAATGATAATGAGCATTAGAGGTGTAATTAGTGGTCAGCACTGAGAAACTTATCTATAATGTGCAAATAATCAACAATATAAATATAATTGCTTTAAATATGAACAAAAACCATTAGCTAATAAAAAGTATTGTTTACATTAAAAAAGATCATAATGCTGTTATTTTTATGACTAGTGGGCTCTGCCCCCTGCTCGCTTCGCTCACCAACCTCCAGCCCAGCTACTTCACAGCTCTGCTGGTCGAGTATGGGTAAGCGGATGTATAATTTAAACAGATTGTTATTTTCATGGGAACTGTTATATATGCATAATAGAACTAACTATTTTACATTACAGCGAGTAATTAACCATAGAAAAAAATAGTCAAACATAATAAATTGAAAGAAAACGTATAAGCTTTTGCATTTACGTCAATTTTAAGTTCAAAATAAGCCTTTTTTTTTTTTTTTTTTTTTTGCTATCTGTAAAGCTTGTGCTTCTTCGCTTTTTTTAAATTGAATCATATTCTGACCTGGTAAATGAATTGGTAATAATTCAACAGAATGACTTCGACCATGCATTGATAATTCCAATAAATGCCCGCTTTCCATTGCACTGACGTACTGAGTGTCTAAATATGCTTGAACTTTGTCCTGAGACTGTTCTTTGGATACATTCACGTGTACTCTATCGTTCCCTTTATGAATGTACTTGTAGATATACTTAATACACATAACTGATGCACAATACTCGACATTAATATGACCATCGACTCGTTTGAGCAAATACGGGTTATACGGTACAATCATTGAATTATCGATCATCACAATTTTAACAAGTTTCTTTCCGTGATAAGTGTGTTGTTCGTGACAATTATCTCTGCGTCGATAATCAGGAAATCTAGCCTTAGTCATATCTGTTGAATTAACTATCCGCTTTCGGGGTGATGATTGACCTCCAAGGATATTCCTCTTTTTATTTTTATTTTATTTTATTGTAGAATCGTCTCTCGGCAGTGGCCAGCAGGGTGGCCGTGCGGTGCATTCATACGGGCGCCGTTCTCTTTCCTACCACCTCGCCATCACTTCCCCTATCTCTTCATATCTTAAATCATTCTTGATGCAGATTGAAGACTTAAGTGCCAGCTTAAGTGAAAAATTAAGAAAAACGTAGTAATTACAACACAAACAATGACAATTCGTTTTTAATTACGAAAAGATGCCGACGAACGAAGAGAAGAAGCTGGCCTCTAGGGTGGAGAAAAGAAGAGCCGCTCAGGAAGCAGCAAGTGCATCAACCTCTGAGCAAATGAATGCTAAGCGTAGAGGGAAAGAGTATGAAAACTATGAATGCTCAAATCAAGTGTATTCACTTCATGTTATCATGCAGTGTGCCATTACTGGTTGGCCCATAAAACAGAAAAAAAGATGCATGTAACCATATGTAGCCTTTGGGTGGCCATCAAATGGCTTTCTTGAGCTTGTCACTTCATCCTGCAGTGCGCTCAGTCCACAAATAGACAACACTCTTCTGGAGCACCCTGGCTTTATAGCGGGTGGCCCAGAATGGGAAAGGTCAGTGACCCTCACTGGGCATCTTCTTGGTACTGTGGAGGAAAGAGAAGATGGCACAGTTAGAGACAGCACCCCCTCTTATTCCAGAGTGGTGTTACATACCTCAGATGAGCCCAAAAGCTTATCCTCTGACACGCACTATTTAAAGTAAACAGCTTGGGAGATGTCTGAGAGTCATTTTAAAGGCTGCATGTGGTTTAGGTGTATCAAGACACCAGTAGTTACTCGGGATAGATCAAGTGTGGTGTTTGTATAAATAAAGAATTTTGCCCCGACCGCAGAACTTAGCCCAGACTTGACCTGAAGAGGAAGTTTAAAGCCTCCTCATGACTGAGTATGTTGAGTTTATAATCTAAAGAGCTGGGTAAAGGCTCACTGGGACCCTGAAAAGGTTACTTAGAAATTGTACTTAGCTGGAAATTATTATCATTATTAATAACCTCTCTAAAACATCTGGAAGAAGGATGAAGAGTAAAGGTAAACTATTCAATTTCTATGTAGGGCAATTAGCTCTATCACTTTGACCTCTTTTTTCCTGTATTCCTCCTCCAAGCCCAATTACAGCTCCTATAGTGGTCTCGTGGAGTCACAAGGTGTGGATCATTGTCATTTGAGACTATCATGAGTGCAAGGTATGGTAAAAGCTATTTCTAGCATCCATAAAAATTCCTAGGTTGTCAAAACAGACTGCATTCAAATGCCATTTGCATTTCATTTTATTGTTTGCGGTTAACATTTTTCATAATAATCCTTCAATTTACACATGGTTCACTAATTAAAATTGTCTGACTCATTTTGAATTTATGCATAACTGGATAACTGACACATCTCTACATATTACAGTAAATATGTACTTTGTGTATCTTTGTGTGTTTCCTCACAATCCTCCACATCTCCATGTTCCTTGTTTTTCTACGGATGCACAGTGTGCATATCTGTGCTTCTATACTCATATCTAGTCTGTCTCTATACCTCATAACTGAAATTATTTGTACACATAAATTATGTTGTGAAGTTTGGTCCGTGGCAATGTGCTGATTTTAAGTAAGCACTCCCCGTAAAGTGTTGGCTCTAATCAGGCGTGGGTGAGAGTGCGAAAGCACTTTACTCCAGGAACTAATGGGAAGGGGTTGGGCGGGGTTGGTGCCTGCTGATTTGAGAAGGCACGTGCAAGTGCATGTGTCAGGCATGTCCCTCAATTGTTCCTTGGAGGGAGCAGCGCGTGCACACCTTGGTCACATTGGGACCGTCAATTTTAAAGGAGTCACCAAAGTAGAGAGAGGAGGAAAAGATAAAAAACAGGGAGAGAGATCGGAAACAATGCATGGAGAAAGCAGCATTAGGTGGTGAGATGAGATGGGTCAGATAGCTACTGGAGGGAAAGGCAGCGTGATCATGGGCCCCACGAAGGAGTGATGGAATGGTGTTCCAGGGACTGCTTTGCCCCACTGATTATTTGTGTAGAATGGGTGTAAGCATGGTGGAGTCTTTGCCAGGGATCCGAGGTATGACTGCAGGAGCATGAAGGACATTGGGAGGATGATCAACCCCGGACAGTCTGGCCGGAGCCGTGTGAGGCAGCTAAGACGGGGGTCGGGTAATGAAGACCGCAGCTGTGAACACGAAGTTGTGAAAGTCTGACTGTACATTAAAGGCCTGACGGTTGTGTTGTTCCTGTTTTTCATTTCCCGTTTTAAGAATGGATGTTTAAACGCATGGATTTCACTTTTTAATTTATTTATTGAACCTTTGAATATTGCACCTGTGGACACTGTTTTGATTTTTTTTTTTTATAATAAAAGCACTGTGGCACTTTTATACCTGCCCCTTGCCATGTACATCCTCATTTGCCTGGCTCATCCTGGTTGTGTTAGTGATAGTTGTGGGATCAAGAGGCTCCAGCAAGCAGCAGGGAGTGTGGACTCGACCCGCTATATCACATATGTGCACCCTAGGATGCAAAATCTGGCAATGTTATTTATTCATTCATTCATTTTCTGAAAACAGTTTTTGAAAAGCAGGCCTATCTAAACATAGTGAGGCACAAGACAGGAACTGAATTCAGAATGGAAGGAATGTTTATCACAAAACACATTAATTCATACATGACCAATTGACTCAAGTAAACATAGTATATATGTCTTTTAGATGAAAGAGGAAATCATAATATCTGGGGAAAACCCAAAAAGACATGTGAAAGCCGTACAGATTCAACAAAGATAGTGCTCAGGTTTGAACCATGGACATTGAACCTGATCTGCCCCAATATTAAATGGCATTAATGAAGGATGGGAATATATTCAACATTTTTGCCTCCTACTTTTTTTTATTTGTAACTAGTTAATTTAATTTCTGATAATCCATGCACCTGCTCATTTTCCAGTATTGTACAGTAGACACAATTTAACACATCTACATGTATGTGTCTTAATGTAAATAAATATTGTTTTGGAAGGATGGACATAACTGTGTGACTTAAGTACTACCCATACATGACTAAATAATCGCCCATCATTCTCACATTGTATACCATTTAAAGGCAGTTTGGGGACTATAATTATAAATAAATATATAAACCCTACTGGAGCTGTTAGTCCATGAAGTTCAGATGTGTTTTTCTCCTAGGAGTCCCCAGTGGCTGAAGGTTTTTTTTCCAACCAGTTTCACAACCAGTCAGTAATTTTATTGAATTAATCTCATTGTTTAACACTAGAATTACCAAAGCTTACGAAAAAACTCGTAAATCCAGCCCACCTTAAATCTGCTCGCACCTCTCTGTCAGCGTCTTTTGTCTTGTAAATGTGTCAATAAGCCCAAGCAGCCTACTATCCCATCCTCCCACCGCCACAAAAAAGTGCAAAAATCGCTCTCCCAGCTCAAGTCTGGTTTATCAGGGAGTGAAGTAGTACCTTGAGCTGTATAGGCTAAAAAATATATTGTTATTTGGAACACATGCATTTCACGTGTGTTCCATGTCTACAAAGATCTATGTAAGTGTAGGATGACAGGAAATGCAAGAAATGTTGAACACATACCTAAAAGACAAACTTTTTCCATGTTTTAGTACTAACGGCAAAATGTAGACAGTGTATAATGTGTGAAGACTGAAGTCCAGATATCAAATAAGCTTTTTCACAAAAGGTATAAATATAAAAGAACAACTGCGCTTTTATTCAAGACTATAACTGAAGAAAAAGAAATTGGGTTAGTGTGGGTCATTGTAGCGACTTCTTTGGTAGTACAGTGGTGAGAGCTTCTCACTCCTATTCAAATCGTCGCCGGTTTGACCCTCTCCACATCTCAAAATAAACGTTTTGAGTAGTGAACTGCTCTCATTGTTGCTATTATACAATAAAAACATACATTTGATTTGAGTCTGTAACAGCCGGTGTAAATGTATGGTGTGAGGGATGGCCAGCCAAATATTCCGGTCCACACCTCCAAGCCGCTAGATGGAGCTCTCCCAACAACATGGAAGTGCCCCAGATTCCAGCAGGGCCATATGGACATTGTAGTTTTTATAAACAGCCTTGCTGGATACCATGGGAACCACTAGGAGCCGCTGGAGGGAGGCTCACAGAGTGCTATGTGCCCTATAACCTGGAAGTGTGTCTTGAACACATGACCAGAAGGGACAACGTGCTTCCGGGTTGAAGAACTGGAGTTTTTATATGACCTGGAAGTGTTCCTAGTCACGTGGACAGAGAGGGCGAAACACTTCCAGGTCAAGGACTATAAAAGGACTATGGGAAATCCCAGACGTTGAGCTGAGCTGGGTGGAAGGGTGGCAACGCGTCTGGGAGTGGAGGATTGTATTGATTATTGGTGATTTATTGGAGTATAGTGGAGTGGAGGGTGCTTTCTGCACTTATTATTATAATAAATATTCATTTTGACTTTTATCTGGTGTCTGACATCTGGTCTGAGGGTTCAAGGGGTCACGGGGACCTTTAAACTGTCACAATGGTACTTGTAAAGGTTATTGTTTTTTTGTTTTATTCACTTTTATTCTCTCAGTCGCGATCACGCTCCTCCCGATCTGACACTGTTAGTTTTCAAATAAAGATCTGCTATAACAGAGATGAACTCAGATGAGGATGAGGGTTCTACATCAGAGAAAGTGAACAGAAGCCCTCCCCACAAGAAACGTCCACTCACATATAAGAACAACGCAGCTGCACCAGGCGTAAAGGCAAAAGATGGCATTGTTTGGATGCACCCAGAGGTCTGGCGTCATCCTGCCAGTCAGTCTGCCCCACACCTGTCCTCCAATGAAGCAGCACGGCTTACAGAACTTGCCAACATATTGTGTAAAGTCCTGTTTGTGATTATGTTTTGTGATGGTCTTTACATAAGAAACATTTATATGTTACTTATGTAAAAGCCAGATCGAATGTTGTTTACCTTGATTTATTTACATATCTTCCTACAGCGTAAAGTCAAAAGTAGACTGCAGAGCTTCCTGTGTTTGATCAACACGGGCATGCTGACAAAGTACATGTGTACTGAAGTGATAGGTGGAAGCTCCTATCACACCCTACACAACTGTGTTTGATCTTATTCAGGAAAAGATCCCAGTCGCCCCACAAGAAAAAGACTTTTCAAGATTAAGGTTAATAGCCAGATAAGACAAAATACCAAACTATTCATGTTTAATATACAGTATATGCTACTGCACAGTAAACATTTAGCAACCATCTTCTCTAATGTATTGCCGGAAGAAGGGGCCTAAGCTGCCTTGAAAGCTTGCATATTGTAATCTGTTCAGTTAGCTAATAAAAGGTGTCATTTTGCTTGAATTTTCATTGGATTTACCCCAAAATACAGAAAATGATAAATATTTGCTTAATTAATGGAAATTTTCAGTTAAAAGCAGACATAGTTTGGTACAAAACTTGCAGCCACAGTGCCCCTCCAGGACTGACTTTGAGTGCTGCTGTTTAAGTGCTAAGGTATGACAGCAAACAGCAAATAGTGAGATTGAAATGGAGTTCTTCATGTGAATTATTAAAGAGTTATTACACATACTGTAGCCACCACTAAAGAGTCTGCCCTGCTTCAATCTGTGAAGGATGATTCTCCTTTGCTTGAAGTTCTGGCACATAGACAGCCTGAAGCCTGTTTATCAGACTGTACCTGAATGCCTTAAAGTGTACATTCCAGTAAAAAATAAAATGAAAACCTGTACCTGTATCAGTTAGGTTGCTTCTTTATTGAAGATTGTCTCTGAAGGAGTTCTAATGCAGCAATATATAATAAAGAGCTTGCTTTGTAGCTCTTGAAATAGATCATGAAAAATCAGGTTTTTTTCCATATCATAGACTTGTAAAGCAGTGTGAAAGTGTTCCTTTATCCATATTATTCATATTCCATAACAGGGTCATTTGGCCACACAGCCGATCTTAGAGACATTACGCAAAAGGCAGGTGCCAAACCCAGATGGGATGCCATGTGTTACATTATAAGTATACATATAGCACAAATAATGTAGATATAACAAAATAATATAAAAAATGGTTATGCAAGCAATAGAAATGTGGGTGCATTATAATAATCCTAGGTTCATTGTCTGAGGCAGGTTTAGGATCATCCAGGAGGTCCCTGGTGAGTCTGAACTGGTTTGGTTAGTCAGGTATTAGATAAATCTCTTCTTTTAGTGCACTAATGTTAGAGCTGAAATAATTTCTACATAACCTTCTTAATATGCTTTTTTCTCATAATGTTTATTTTTTCTGTTGCTTGCCCATGAGGTGTCAGAATGACAATGCCTAGTCCACACAATCGATGTGCACCTTGTGCTATTGTGGGCTATCACAGTGCAAGGTTTAGTGACATTTGCTCTGACAGGAACGGCAGTTGCTGCATTGTGAACAGCGCTTAGGGGGCTAACTTTTTCTTGTTGTTGTGCTTGATTATAATCATTTTGCTTTTTTGCCATGCACCTACTTGCACCATGGTACACCTTCAGGCTACTGAATTAACCAGGCGTATAACAGCAGTTTGTTAGCACAATACCATCCATCCATCCATCTATATCCTAACTACAGGGTCAAGGGGGTCTGCTGAAGCCAATCTCAACCAACACAGGACGCAAGGCAGGAAACAAACCCTGGGCAGGGCGCCAGCTCATCGCAGGGCACACACACACTAGTGACAATTTAGGATCACCAATGCACCTAACCAGCATGTCTTTGGACTGTGGGAGGAATCCGGAGCACCTGGAGGAAACCCACGCAGACATGGGGAGAACATGCAAACTCCACGCAGGGAGGACCTGGGAAGCGAACCCAGGTCTTACCACAGTACCGTATACATCAATTTCACTGTCTGTGTGAACGTCTAATGACCAATTCACATTGTCTGCACTATTGCTTGATTCAACTTATAGTTCAGTTTCAGTTTGTTCTAGGTTAATACATGCTTGTTTACACATCATTGTGGTTTGGTTGAAGACTCTGCCCCACTCATGAATATTGTGTGGCAGAATGCATAGAAGTATTCATAATTTTTTGAAGCATAATGCTATCTTATTCACTAGATGACAGCAGAATACTGTCGGAAAGTTGCTTGGGCTTACGGCTGGCATTAAAGAATTCAGACTGTTAAAAAAGGCTTCAAAGTTTCCTGCCAATCGAGGTGCAGTCTTGACTCCAATTCATGCTGTCTCTTTGTTTTAAGACACTGGCCATGCCCTACACATTTTATGGGCAATTATGTGCACTGTATGTTTTGCCTCTCATTTTGAGTTGCATGGTGGGGTCACTTACAGGCTAATTATGTAACACATCCCCTCTCATTCACTGAAGCCCCCTTAGTTCTGTAGTCTCGGGTTCCTATTCTTATGTGAATCTTTCAGGTTTCCAGTTCCTACTCTTGACTTCTGCTTCATTTCATACCTCTGCCTCTGCATCATCATTTTGGTTTCCGCTTGGAATGTTTTACATTTTTCACCTCTTTTTCAAGGGAATTCAGTCATGCAGGATGAGAAAAGGTGAAACACAGCTGTGAGCACCACATCTGAATGCAAGCCGTTTATAAAACTTTGTGTGATGGAGGATCAATCTAGATCAGTCACATCTCTTTAAGCCATATACTGTAATACTGTATCAACACTTAGCATTGTGTTTCCATCAACACTCTGCATAAAACAAAAAACATTACTGTCACCTATTACCCTTTTAGTATTTTGTAGAACTACTGCCCTGCCATTTATTAATTGGTCACATGTATTCTGAGACTACCCAAGTTTTTAGTTCTATCTGAATAAGGAATAGTTAGCATGATGGCACAGCAGCACTGATGATAAAGAACCCCATAGACTAAGATTCAAATCCTGGACACAGTGTGCACATTCCCTTTGAGTATAAGTGGGCCTTCTTCTGTGCCAAAGAGAGGGATGTTAGGGTTAACAAGTAAATCTAAAGTGAATGTATTCTGCAATGGTCAGACATCCCATTCTGGGTTACTTGATGTCTTGCACCTAATGCTGCCTCCATTAGACCCTGAACTGGATAAGCACATTTGAAAATACAGTAGATGGATGGATGTTAAATAAACATGTTTTTCATCTTTCATTATTTTCATATTGGTAATTTGTATTCCTTGCCCAGCAGACCTGAGAGAGCCAAATAACTCTTGTGGGAAGTGTGGGCCCAGTGACAATGTGTGCTTTTGTAAAACACATAAAAGAAAGCATTAAACTGTCATTTCCTTGTTTTACTTGAAAACCCCATTGTTCTGAAAATGCTAAAGTGAAGAAACCACAAACATGACAGCCAGGGTATATTTACAAGTTCGTCATGCTATATTGAGTCAAAATTGGGAAATGAAATCTTTTGAGGCTGTAAGTTACTGGTAGGTTATATCATGCAGTTAACCCCACGCCTCTTACCATGCAGCCACAGTGCTACGTTGGAATACTGAATCAAGAAATAATGCAAAACGGATCATATCAAATGGATTACCTGAAACTGAAGTGACCTGCTACTGTTATGTTTGCAGTCATATTATGGAACACACAAACGCCCTCCATTATACCTGTACCTGTGTATGTACTGTAGTGGTAGCACCTTGTACACTTTGTTCACAAGAAGGAAAAAATGTTCTTCTGTTGTGGCTGGGTGCAGGAATGACAAGTTACACAAAGGTAAAAGTTGGGACACCAACCAGGTCATCCCATTTAATCAAGTGAAATGTTCAACATAAAGGAATGTTACTTGGTGCTATGCTTCTTGCCCTTAGGCACAATACAAACAAAAATGATTCGGCTCATGCTGCAGAATTTAGCATCTACCACAGGAGCTCTGTCCGGTGGGTTGCTCTGGTCACAAAAGACGCCTAATTCTGGGCAGCAAGGTTTCTTATAGCTGGTGAACAGGAAGTGGCAGGGCTCACTCAGCTGTTTCTTGGCATCTCAGGGAGAGAAGGAGAAGAAAATGTTAGTGACAGCACTCTCCTCTCGTACATGCAAATTTTTACATACCTCGATCGTGAGGAGATCCTCCAATACGCATACATGACACAGTTCATGTGGTGGGTGTAGCTGAGGAGTCTTCCCGGAATATGATAAAAGTTCATTACTGGTCAGCCACACAATTATGCTCAGAAATGATTACCATTATTTAAAACATTCATCTTTTGAACATATAGGAAAATAAGAGTAATCAAAGAAAAATTCACTAAAAAACAAGGTGAACATTTAATACTGTACTCCACATACATAATGACTGGGTATCTGGAGCTTTGACTACTATGTTTTTCTTACAAGAGAAGAAAAAAGTATATAATGCAATTTTCTAAACATTATATTATTTTGTGTGGTTCACTATAAGAGAACATGCTCTGCAATGTTCAAGAACCCCATTCCTGGGTTACTTGTTGTCTTGTACCTAATACCGCCACCAGGAGACCCTGAACTGAACAAGCACTTTTTAAAATATTTTTGATAAATTGTCATTAAATAAACTTTTTTTTCTATCTTTCATTATTTTTACATCAGTAATTTGTATTCCTCGACCAGCAGATTTGTCAGAGTGTTCCATTTAAAAACAATTCAAACATTGCACAGTAAATTTGTTTCCACTAAAGATAGGTAAGAAGATTATGCATTCCTTCACAAAAATCAAGGCATTTATGAATAAATATGATTTAGGATTAGACCCTTAGTTTGTAAGGGTGCTCGACATCCACTCAAACCGGAAACGCAGTACTTGAAGTGGGCTGGTACCTGGTAATGTATGCATACCTTTTTTGCACCTTAAAATAGTTTCTGTATATCGGCACACTTTCAGATCTTTAAGGATGAGCCATAAAGTCTCTAAAATAGTTTTTGTATATTGGACTGCTTTTGGACTTCCAAGGTAGACCCTCCTCCCACCTGTTCTTCATTGGGATTACAATATTGGCATTGAGTTTACAATATTATATATGTAGGAGGAGGGTGAAGAAGCCAAAACAGCAGGGAATGCCTCCAGTTCTTTTTATCTACTGCAGACACTGGGTTACTGCATGAGTGTACCTGACAATATCATCTGCATGGTGTTGTGTTCACGATCTGTTGTCACATTACTATCACTGTGGAAGTCTAACAAGACTATTATCTCATAAATTTCCACACGAGTTATTTGTTTTCTGCGATACAAATATTTTAATAAATCCTTTACTCATTTGTTCATGTCCATTAGTTTTTAAGCAATTTTGTGACTTTAAATTGGCCCATAAAGATGAGTGTGCATAAGATTTTTAACCAGAAGGGTGAATGTTTTGTGTGGTTTGCCCCAAGTGTGTAGAGCAGTACATGGCTTCTTCCTACAAGTTAGTATGCTCCTAACAGGGCATACATACATAAACTTCTTCAAAATAGGGTAAACCACTAAAAAAATGAATACTGGATCATCTTAACCTAATACCACAGCCTTTAAAAGAGAGTACTGTTACTGTTACTGCTCTACTCCCCAGATGCCTGTTTTCGTGAGCTCTCTTTTAGGCTTTCCAGAAAACTGTGGATGGCTGTGATATAGTTGGACTTTTGGACTATGAGAGGAACATTTGAACCATTGCTTGGTGTATCAGGTTTCATATTGTAATAAAATATTTTACAGATATTTGTATAAGTGAAAAAGTTTATATAAAGAAAAATTAAAGTTTAAAAAAAAAAAAAAAAAGAAAACTTTGCACTATAACTTGTCAATTAATTTACAGTAAGAACTTTCTTGCTCTGCTCATTCCATAACAGGTGTTACTTACCGCGTATGGCTTGTAGTGATGAAAAAATGTTCATCTCATGTTTTTTTGGAGAATGGAGATAACAATGCTTCTGAAAAATGGTAGCATAAAGTAACCAGCACTGGACAACAGCAAACTATATCAAAAACATCCATAAAAAAATCTCATGTTACTCATATTGCATAATCCACACATCAAGTCATTCAGTTTTATACTCACAAAGTGCAAAATACATTTTTTGCTAAAATATTGGTAAATAAATACACCTAGAGAATGAAAGTACAGTAATCCCTCCTCCATCGCGGGGGTTGCGTTCCAGAGCCACCCGCGAAATAAGAAAATCCGCGAAGTAGAAACCATATGTTTATATGGTTATTTTCATATTGTCATGCTTGGGTCACAGATTTGCGCAGAAACACAGGAGGTTGTAGAGAGACAGGAACGTTATTCAAACATTGCAAACAATCATTTGTCTCTTTTTCAAAAGTTTAAACTGTGCTCCATGACAAGACAGAGATGACAGTTCAGTCTCACAATTAAAAGAATGCAAACATATCTTCCTCTTCAAAGGAGCAAATAAATCAATAGGGCTGTTTGCTTTTAAGTATGCGAAGCACCGCGGCACAAAGCTGTTGAAGGCGGCAGCTCACACCCCCTCCGTCAGGAGCAGAGAGAGAGAGACAGATAAAAAAATCAATACGTGCCCTTTGAGCTTTTAAGTATGCGAAGCACCGTGCAGCATACTTAAAAGCTGCACACAGAAGGTAGCAAAGTGAAGATAATCTTTCAGCATTTTTAGACGAGCGTCCGTATCGTCTAGGTGTGCGAACAGCCCCCCTGCTTACATCCCCTACGTCAGGATCACAGATAGTCAGCGCAAGAGAGAGAGAAAGAAAAGTAAGTTGGGTAGCTTCTCAGCCATCTGCCAATAGCGTCCCTTGTATGAAATCAACTGGGCAAACCAACTGAGGAAGCATGTACCAGAAATTAAAAGACCCATTGTCCTCAAAAACCCGCGAAGCAGCGAAAAATCCGCGATATATATTTAAATATGCTTACATATAAAATCCGCGATGGAGTGAAGCCGCGAAGGGCGAAGCGCGATATAGCGAGGGATTACTGTAGTCTACAAACATGGAGTTGTGTTTTTGAATTGAAAACCCATCACTCCCTCTCATCCATTTTCTTGACATGTGATTATGTTTCATGAGTAAAAGGAGATTTGTTAAAAGAATATTTTTGAAATTGTTGTGAAGTGCCATTCTATCAGAAAAGTTATCTCCATTTATATGAGATTTTTTTCTCAGCCATCACTACAACCTACATGGAGTGAATTAAATATTAAAAAATTGAGTGGAGTATGCCTTTAACCACAATTTTGGAAGCTGCAAGCTGAAGAAAATTGTTTTACCAAGTCTACAGACACAGGAGGGACTGTTTGGTAGAAGGTTTCAAGAACATAAGTTAAATAGATAGATAGATAGATAGATAGATAGATAGATAGATAGATAGATAGATAGATAGATAGATAGATAGATAGATAGATAGATAGATAGATAGATAGATAGATACTTTATTAATCCCAAGGGGAAATTCACAAAGTTGTGCTTAAATTTCTAATCTTGGCTGTCCCTTGAACTGTTTCTGATACACTGTCTGGGGTCCAATGTTCCCTGTAAGGAGTAGCATATAGTGAGCAAAAAACATTGTTTATGAGCGACATTTTGTTTAAGCCAAAAATTTATGAGCACCAACTCCGACGGTCAGAGTGAGCGATTGTGCGCTAAGTACGAGGGACGCCGTCGGAATGAGCGATCGTGCGGGAAGTATGAGCGACACTCTGAATTCGTGTGAGCGATCGCTCACGCGCTCAGCTTAGAGGGAACATTGCTGGGGTCTAGAGATAAGGAAAGGGAAGATGTTTTTTAAAATGTCAGCCCTAGTTCATCCTGAAGGTGACCACAAGTTGAGCTGTAGACTTCAGCGGCAACTGTGTTAACAGGCTGGTAATTGTGACTTAGTAAAGCAGATTTGGGATATTTAGGTTTACATGGAAAGTCCTAAGGTGAAGATAGGGCCACTATCAAACCCTTCTATGATAGAATAACTGCACCTGAGCCCCACTCTAGAGGATTCATGGCTGTTCCTTGCAGGAACATGAAGTTATAGAATTCTTTTAATCACTCGTGTGCTTGGTGTGCCATTGTGATCCCAGTGTGAAAAGTAAGGTATAGCAATTGAATAGGTGTAACAATTATCTTCCCAATACATAAAAATCTTGATAAAACAAGATGTGAAACTTATTAGTGAGTGTAGTGAGTGGGTTATTCTTAGGTACCCCATCCTTTTTTTCTGCTCAGCACTGAAGAATGATGACATGGAGTAATGGGGCTTACAGTTCATTAACATCATAGCACAAGAGTGCCATTGAACAACCTGTGGCTGTAATCATGGAGTTAAAGGGGGCTGGAGGCAAAAGAGAAGGTGCTCTGAATAACAAAAACAGACATGCTCTTTGGAAAAATCTCATAAATTATTTGACAGATTATTTCTTTTTACCTACTCTCTTCTGTACATTCCTTACTTTTTTTCTGTTTTGAACCTCACCTCAGCATAAAAAGATCTTGCATTGGCTGTCTATGTATGACTGCCATGTCTCCTTTGCTATACCCATGGAAAAGTAACTACAATACATTTACAGGAAGAAAACCAAACACAGTACTGACATTTACTCATTTTCACCCACACAGTACTGGCACTTTTCAGAAGTTCTAATATACAGTACTATGCAAAAGTTTTAGGCAGGTGTTAAAAAATGCTATAAACAAAAAATGCTTTCAGAAATATAAATAATGATTGTTTATTGTTATCAATGTACAAAAATGCAAAGTGAGCGAACAAAAGAAAAATCTAAATTAAATCAATATTTGGTGTTACTAACTTTTGCCTTCAAACCAGCATCAATTCTTATACAGTAGGTACACTTGTACAAAGTCAGGGATTTTGTAGGATTATAGTCAGGTGTATGATCAACCAATTATACCAGACAGGTGCTAATGATCATCAATGTCACACTTAGGTTGAAACACAGTCATTAACTGAAACAGAAACAGCTGTGTAGGAGGCTTAAAACTGGGTGAGGAACAGCCAAACTCTGCTACCAAGGTGAGGTTGTGGAAGACAGTTTCATGTCATGGTAAGATTGAGCACAGCAACAAGACACAAGGTAGTTATACTGCATCAGCAAGGTCTCTCAAAGACAAAGATTTCAAAGTAGACTGGGGTTTCAAGATGTGCTGTTCAAGCTCTTTTGAAGAAGCACAAAGAAACGGGCAACGTTGAGGATCGTAGACGCAGTGGTCAGCCAAGGAAAGTTAGTGCAGCAGATGAAAGACACATCAAGCTTATTACCCTTCGAAATCGGAAGATGTCCAGCAGTGCCATCAGCTCAGAACTGGCAGAAACCAGTGGGACCCAGGTACACCCATCTACTGTCCAGAGAAGTCTGGCCAGAAGTGGTCTTCATGGAAGAGTTGCAGCCAAAAAGCCATACCTCCAACATGGAAACAAGGCCAAGCGACTCAAGTATGCACGAAAACATAGGAACTGGGGTGCAGAAAAATGGCAGCAGGTGCTCTGGACTGATGAGTCAAAATTGAAATATTTGGCTGTAGCAGAAGGCAGTTTGTTCGTCGAAGGGCTGGAGAGCGGTACAATAATGAGTGTTTGCAGGCAACAGTGAAGCATGGTGGAGGTTCCTTGAATGTTTGGGGCTGCATTTCTGCAAATGGAGTTGGAGATTTGGTCAGGATTAATGGTGTTCTCAATGCTGAGAAATATAAGCAGATACTTATCCATCATGCAATACCATCAGGGAGGCGTATGATTGGCCCCAAATTTATTCTGCAGCAGGACAATGACCCCAAACATACAGCCAAAGTCATTAAGAACTATCTTCAGCGTAAAGAAGAACAGGAAGTCCTGGAAGTGATGGTATGGCCCCCACAGAGCCCTGATGTCAACATCATCGAGTGTGTCTGGGATTACATGAAGAGACAGAAGGATGTGAGGAAGCCTACATCCACAGAAAATCTGTGGTTAGTTCTCCAAGATATTTGGAACAACCTGCCAGCCTACCAACCTACCAGCCGAGTTTCTTCGGCTAGAAGAATTGATGCTGTTTTGAAGGCAAAGATTGGTCACACCAAATATTGATTTGATTTAGATTTCTCTTTTGTTCATTCACTGCATTTTGTTGATTGATGAAAATAAATGATTAACACTTCCATTTCTGAAAGCATTCTTTGTTTACAGCATTTTTTCACACCTGCCTAAAACTTTTGCACAGTACTATACATCTCCAGATTTAGAAGGGGGACCCCCACTCATGCCATCCAAAATGATTTATATCTACATACACATCTGTGGACTTTAATCGCCACCTGATTATTTAAGATGTCCCTAAAATATATTACCAAACCTTATTGTCTTCCATTTCAACCAGTAGACAAAAACAAACCCAAAATTAAAAAGGTTCCGCTCATTGCATGGATCGCCTAAATGTGCAACCAGTAAACATCATTGCTAATTGTAAAAAGTTAAAATAAAACATGATTCAGTGTTAGAACTTTATTGTCTGGCTATGGGTATACCAAAAAAAACAAAAAATTGAAGCTCCAACATGCAACTGATGAAAAGCACTTAGAGAAATGCTTGAGTAAACAAAATAAAACAAATGAAAGTCATAAACATCTAATAAGAAGAATATATGCACAAAATTCACACTGTTGTTAGTATACAAGCTTCAATGAAAAAGAATACATTTTTCTATAAAATTTATGATTTGCAATGACCATCAACAAAGGTCAAAGTCAATCAGTAGGAAAAGCAAGAATCGATCTATGGCACAAATACTTTACTAATGTGCAATTGTATATATCATGTTTAAAAGTAAGGAACTCCAGCAAACTAATAAAATTAGCTTCTGGTAAAAAATACAAATATTTTATACAGAAAAGTATGTATTTATACTTATGATACATCCGATTAACTGATGGCATTATTACCGAGACCCATTGTCTTATTTAGTTTCCTGAGTCAAGTTGGGTAACACAGCTAGCAACAATATTAATTAATAAATGTAGGAGCTTACAGGACTATGGCTCAGAAACCAGGACAATGACTGTCTCATATGAGGAACTACTAAGGAAATACTGTGGAAAAATTTTAGTTGAGGGATATACGTATATCAGCCAGATATATTATGTTATATGAATTAAAATTCAACAGACCAACATAGCTAAGGGATGTAAAATGAATGGCAGACAGTGGGTCTGTGAAGAATGTAATAATAATAATAATAAAAGTACATTTTATTTATATAGGGCCTTTCCCTTGGTTCAAGGTGCTTCACAGAATGTTGTTGCCAGAGAGATAGTCCAAGGCAGAAATGGCTATACAGTGTAGAGCAGGATTTGAGGAGGGTGGAAGTGAAAAGTTAGAGAATGACCTGAATTGTTCAGAATGCCAAGGCCATGCATGGCCTGCAGTGCTGAGGAGTAAGTTAGTAAATGAATGAATGGAGAAATTGTTAACATCATCCATCCATTATCCATCCCGCTATATCCTAACTACAGGGTCACGGGGGTCTGCTGGAGCCAATCCCAGCCAACACAGGGCACAAGGCAGGAAACAAACCCCAGGCAGGGCGCCAGCCCACCGAAGAAATTGTTAACATATTAACCATTAAGTGATTACCACTGTAAAATAGAGAGACAACAAGCATAAAGAGTTGGGGTTTCCACCCTGTATACTTAGCAAAATTTGAACATAAAAAGAAACAATATATCTTTGCAGACTTGAGCCCAAAAAAGAACTGCAAGATAACAAGAACATGGCTCTTACATATTTGTTAGGCAAGAAGAGGAGTGCTCTACATGGCTGGAAGTGCAAATGATGTCTCAAGGAGGAGGGTTCTTGTAATGGTCTGCAGAAGAAAAGAGGAGAAAGTGTTACAGAACAACATCAAGCCATGGTCTAGTGGAAAAACACATTAATTCGAGCCCATAAACTGTCACCCATGTGCACGTGTGTGACACCATTAAAGGGGGGGCTATTGAATGTCTATGTTCTCTGTGCTCCCATAGTTTTCAGATATATCATCGGATTTACTGGAAACCCCAGCTGTGGTCCCAGTATAAGCAGACATGCTTGAACTTTCCTCGTGATTGATTTGCACTCTATATAATTCTGGTGGGTGCCTTGTAGTTGTTGCTGCTTTAATTGCTCTGTTTCCCTGTCATCCTAACGAGGGAAAAATTAGAGATAAAAAATTAATGGTTTTCATAAATGTACCAATCTCTCTGTTTCAACTAAGATCTGTTTTTTTCATATACATCTAAATCACTATGCAATAATGCAATGCAATACAAGGCTGGAGATGATTTTATGCAAATTAAATTATTGTCTGATTGATTACATTTAATTAAAATAGTGCAATCTAAAAGCAAAATTAGAGTTTGGAGAGGTCAATTAGTTATTCAGAGCTCACAGCAGAACAGTTTAATTCCTTTACAGCAAGGAGAAAAAATAATCAGTTAAATTGGTTTAACTAAAAGTACTTAGTAATATATCCCTTAAAAACAAACTCTTCCTTTAATATTTGAGGTCAGTTAAAAAGTAATTACTTACTTAGATGTTACTGTTTACTTGCCTGATTTATTGTATGTGTTTATCTGTTCAGTTTCCAATTGCGATACAATAGCTAGTGTAGCAGCTCAAAAATTCAAGAACCTAGGTTCATTTCTTGACCCAGGTAAGTTCTCAGAGTGTCCATTTCAGTAATCTGATTTCCTTCCACATCCGTAGGTTTATCAGTAACTCCTCTGTTGTTAAGAACTTGATGCCTCTTGCATTGAACTGAATGTACAATATTGGGCAATCATGCAATTAACTTCCCAACACCCAAAACTTAGCGCCCACAAATAAAGTTTTTTTAACTTAGTTAAAATGCCTAATGCAGAAAGAAACAACTACAAAATTTTCACTGTTTGAATGAAAAATGCATGGCCATGTTTGGTCTTCTGTTTTCAAGCCATCTGTAAAGGGAGGAAGGCAATGCTGTCAACAATGTAGTGTATACAGGGTGGATGATAGGGGGCTTCCCACACTCAAAATTCATGCCATACCAAAAAACTTCTTTCATTCTTCAAATTGCATTCCAAATAGGTTTGCTTCACACTACATATGTTCTCACCATGTCTATCCTACTCCATTCCCAATCCAACTTACTTGGCTGAGGAAAGGGGGTCTCATTTAGAGGTAGACCTGGAGTAATTCCCTTCAAGAGTAGGTGGAAACTCCATGTAACAGGGAAGTCTCCATTTCACAGCTGTTTACAGAAGCACTGCAACAGGGTTGCCAATGGGATCTACAACTGCCATGCAACCCTGCCCTTCGTCCAGCTGGGAGTACTGCTGGGGAATCATGCCATTTAGCATACAAGGTGAACATATGTTTTTAGGAGGCACTCTTACTGTCCTTTCATTCCTCTAAACTCCAGACTGGGAAAGATACCATCAACCAACCCAGTATGGGATGCCAGCCCATCCATATTCTCCTTTACAACAGGCATGAAGGTAGCATCAAAGCAACACAGAACAATGAAGCAATTTGCTAAGGCCCTTATTGACAGAAAGAAACCCATCACCAATGTAGACAAACAGCAGCTGCCAGAGGATGGCAGTGACTAGTGCATATTTCAGTGCCTTGAAAGGAAGACAAATAAACTAACCAATGAAAATTAGAGGTCCTGAGGAGGTGGGAGCAGGTAAGTCATTGAGGCCACTAGGAATGAGCACACAGTTCCTGAATGGCATCATGCATTCCTTTTAGGCAGACAAGAAACCCAAAAGAAATGTATTGCCTTTGTCATTTTATGGCTATGTAGGGTGTAGCAGTCACAGAAGACATGCAATGGCATCCTGGGTTAGTGTTTCAGATAGTTTATGTACCTGTCTCTAAATGTGGAACTTAGAACAAGAGAAATTACATTGTTGAGTTTAAAGGTCATTCCTTAACACTAGAATCCCTCAAAGCCACGAAAAAAGTCATAACACCAGGCCACCTTAAATTCCTTCGCACCTCTTCATCAGCATCTTTGTTTTGCAAATGTATCAATCAGCACAAGCAGCAAAGGGTCTACTACCCCATCCCCCACCGATGCAGCTGATGTTCTCCCAGTTCAAGTCTGTTTATCTGGGTGTGAGGTGCCTGGAGTTGTATAGGGTAAATAATACATTTTTATTTGGAATACATACATTTCATGTGTGTTCCGTGTCTATATAGATATGGGTAAATGTTGAATGACAACAAATGCGAGGCAAGAAATGTTGAACACATAACTAAAACAGAAATTGTATTCGTTATAATAATGACAAAATGCACACGTGAAGTGTATAATGTGTGAAGACTGAAGTCCAAATATCAACTAAACACTTTCACAAAAGGTATGATAAAACAAGTGTGGCTTTAGTCAACAATATAACTGAAGGAAAACAAATTATTTAATGAAGAGGTGTGAAGGAATTTAAGGTGGCCCAGCATTATGACTTTTGTCATAGGCTTCAGGGTTTCTAGTATTAAAGGTATAACAATGAATTTGGATTTGGAGATACGTTTTTGCAACTGTTTGGCATTACTTAAGAAAAGAAGCCAGAGGTAGAGCGAGAGTGACAGAGGTATGAAGTAGTAGTTTTTGTGTAATTTTGTAAGTGGGAAACTGTGGAAGCATCTCTCACCTGAGGTCTCTCACTGAGACCTTGAAAATAATCTCTTTATAAAAAGACTATTACTTATGATAATTTGAAATGGTATTCTGGTACAGTTTTCTGAAGGCCACTACATGTACATATGACATTGTCTTATTTAACCTGGTGGTGCCCATTCTTTTGTTGCATCCCTTTCTTGTTTTTTTCAAATCTTGGTAGCATAGAGGAAGCTAAATGGTGCTTCCATTAGCATTTAGTGTTTAGATGGTTTACTTATTTTTTAACATGATTTATTGCTTTCTGATTCATATGTAGGACTTCTCCCTCTGTCACTCCTGTGCTTTGACCTCTTGTCTGTCCACTGTTTTAATTTGCTTATTCCTTATCAGGACTCTTATCTTTAAGTCATTTTTTCACTAAGGCAAATTGCTTATTCTGGGAAAATCATAACAGATATAAGATAAAGTGGGCAATGCTTCATTTCACCCAGCTTTCAACTGGTCACAAGGTCTTTTCTGTTTTGGAGATGCAGAAAGACAGCTGCTTTCATCACCTGCTTTACAGTGTAAGGAGACACAGGGTACAAAATAAAGGGTGTTGGGCACTCGAAGGCAAACCCCATATATTAAAGTATACAAAGGGCATAAAAAAGAAACGCAAGGTACTACGCAGATGTTGAGATGTGGTTTCTCAAGATGTTCTGCTGTCAAGATGGCGTCAGTCCCCCCAAGAGGAATTCTGGGAGGAAGGGGTGGGCCCAGGTGGTCTGACCCTGGAAGTGATGCCAGAGAGGGAGAGGGATAAGAGAGAGTGTTTATTAGACAGTACCCTCTTGTGTCTTGGTGGTAAATCACACTTACTTAAGCCTTTAGGTTGCTCCCCAAGCACATGCGTGTGACAACAGTGAGACAATAAATTTAGTGTATCGATCTGTTCTGCAGCTGCTCGTGAACATTTGACCTATTTGCTTTCTGAATTTCATCAGATAACAAAAGGTGTTAATCAAATTTGCGCTGGTATGTTTTGCAGAGACTTCTGTTGGACTAAGAGGCTCCTGAAAGGACATTCATCCAAACCTTGTAACTGAAGTCTTGCTTATTCTCGTGGACACAATTATGCACTGGAAGTGGACTTTGCTCTAATCAGCAGAGGCTATACTTTTCCTTGACACTAGATGCATGTACTTCTTCATTACCTTTGAAGACAGGAAGCTTACCCATTAACTTTGGCAATTAAAATCATTTCTTATTACCTGGAAACTATTCTCTTTAGAGTTTGGAGCTGATCACTTGGAAATCTCTCCAAAAACTCTCTCGGGAGCCAGACCACAGACACAGACAAATGACCTCATTAATGAGCAAACCCTTCATTTTGCTGTGGTAAAATCATAGACAATTTCACCCAGCTCCACAAAATGTATTGAAGTCAATGGGACAGGAGGAACTGAATTAGCTTTGAATGGATTATAAGGGTGAAATGGTGTTTTAATTGACCTATGGGAGCATGTGCCAACTGTGCTGGACCAATTATTGCAGCCAAAATGCAGATGAAATGATAGCCACAGATGCAGATGAAATGATAACCACAAACAAAATGCAACAAATGGCCAAAACTAGCAATACAGTAATCCTTCCTCCATCACGGGGGTTGCATTCCAGAGCCACCCGCGAAATAAGAAAATCCACGAAGTAGAAACCATATGTTTATATGGTTATTTTTATATTGTCATGCTTGGGTCACAGATTTGCGCAGAAACACAGGAGGTTGTAGAGAGACAGGAACGTTATTCAAACACTGCAAACAAACATTTGTCTCTTTTTCAAAAGTTTAAACTGTGCTCCATGACAAGACAGAGATGACAATTCTGTCTCACAATTAAAAGAATGCAAACATATCTTCCTCTTCAAAGGAAACAGAGAGGAAAGCAAACAAATCAATAGGGCTGTTTGGCTTAAGTATGCGAAGCACCGCCGGTACAAAGCTGTTGAAGGCGGCAGCTCACACCCCCTCCGTCAGGAGCAGAGAGAGAGAGAGAGTTAGAGAGAGAGAAACAAAGTCAAAAATCAATACGTGCCATTTGAGCTTTTAAGTATGTGAAGCACCGTCAAGCATACTTAAAAGCTGCACACAGAAGGTAGCAACGTGAAGATAATCTTTCAGCATTTTTAGACGAGCGTCCGTATCGTCTAGGTGTGCGAACAGCCCCCCTGCTCACACCCCCTACGTCAGGATCACAGATAGTCAGCGCAAGAGAGAGAGAGAGAAAAGTAAGTTGGGTAGCTTCTCAGCCATCTGCCAATAGCGTCCCTTGTATGGAATCAACTGGGCAAACCAACTGAGGAAGCATGTACCAGAAATTAAAAGACCCATTGTCCTCAGAAATCCGCGAACCAGCAAAAAATCCGCGATATATATTTAAATATGCTTACATATAAAATCCGCGATAGAGTGAAGCCGCGAAAGGCGAAGCGCGGTATAGCGAGGGATCACTGTAAGTTAAAAAAAAGAATATATACTGTATATACTAGCTGAAATGAGGAAAATAAAAATAATAAAGTTTTTTTTTAATTGTTTGAGAAAAATATAATTACGGAGCACACCAGAAACATTCAGAGCATCAAATGGATGATACAAAATATAATTAAAAAAAATACAACGTGACAGATTAATTTTTGTTTTGTGGTGTAGTTTACATGCAGAATTTTTGACAACAAAAAAAAAGCCAATTAAATGAATATTAATATTAGGTTGATTTAATTCTATTATGACTACAACATTGTTACAATAAGAATAATACAAGATGAAAATATACTTAACAAAAACAAATATTAAATGACAAATAATACTACAGATTTTTCGTGATAAAACTCCAAACGTCAACTGAATGATAACATACATACAAGACTGCAAGATTGATTCTGCTTTATATATAAGATTGTGGCTAATTGTTGGAGATGTGTTTATTGGAAAGTGCTTTGTGGAATAAAAACTGTGTATTGTATGTATATTCTTACTAGCCAACCCGCGGCGTAGCATACGCCGCATAATTATGTATTGATGGGTGAACACTTCCTGAAAGACACAGTTGTCGAAATGGGGTTGGTTTTGAGGATATGACTGTAGGTGAATGAAAAAACGTAACTCTGGAGAGGGCAACATAGAATACAGCGTTTTACACACTGCATACAGCGATTCACATCGAAGTATAGACACTGCTAAGACCATGGAATACCCCTCGCAAACTGTTTTACACGCTGCATACAGCAATTCACATCCGCGACAAACAAATTGTTTTACACGCTGCATACAGCGATTCACATCCACGACATGATTTTTCTTAGATGGTCCTGTCGCATCCACCCTCGCACTCGAATCATACACACTGCCTGGTCATGTGCCCGGTCGCAAGAGCAACTGACAGAGACCCGCCCACCAACTTTAAGACCATGGGATACCCCTCGGAAACTGTTTTACACGCTGCATACAGCGATTCACATCTGCGACAAACAAACTGTTTTATACGCCGCATACAGTGATTCACATCCGTGACAAACATGCCTCTTCTTAGATAGTCCTGCCGCGTCCACCCTCATTCTCGAAGCATACACACCGCCTGGTCATGTGCCCGCTCGCAAGAGAAACTCACGGAGACCTGCCCACCAACTCTAAGACCATGGCGTGTAAAACAGTTTGCGATGGTGGACGCGGTCGTGCATCATAACCGAAAAGAATACAGTGGAACCTTGGTTCACGACCATAATTCGTTCCAAAATTCTGGTCGTAAACCGATTTGGTCGTGAACTGAAGCAATTTCTCCCATAGGATTGTATGTAAATACAATTAATCAGTTCCAGACTGTACGAACTGTATGTAAATATATATTTTAAGTTTTTAAGCACAAATATAGTTAATTAAACCATAGAATGCACAGCGTAATAGTAAACTAAATGTAAAAACATTGAATAACACTGAGAAAACCTTGAACAACAGAGAAAACTAACACTGCAATAGTTTGCGCTATAGCGCTACCAACCGCTGGCTAAAAACACTTTTTTTAATGAGTTTTAAGCACAGGGTAAAAAATGAACATTTGAAAAAATACGTAATTTAATAAACCACCAAGAAAAGTAACATTGCAACAATGCACACTACGAACCGATCGCTGTAAGCAGAAGTGAAAACAAAATCAAGCCCAGTGCATTCTTTAACTGCCTTCCTACCTTATGAGTCCAGCCCCCTCTCTCTCGGCGCTGCCTGTGTTTGTGCATCTGTCTCTCTCTTGTGCTGCCTGTGTGTGTGCGTCTGTCTCTCTCTGGTGCTGCCTGTGTGTGTGCGCGGCTCTCTCTCTGACGCTGCCTGTGTGTGTGCCTCTGTCTCTCTCTGGCGCTGCCTGTGTGTGTGCGCGTCTCTCTCTCTCGGGCTGCCTGTGTGTGAACCGAGGTTCCACTGAGGTTGAGTAATGAAAAGTCAACGTGGCTCAGAGGTGCATGTGGAGTCTAGCAGAGACGAACGTGAATGACGCCCGGTGTTGTGAGTTGCTGTGTTTGAGTTGGTGGGCGTGGCTCTGCGAGTTGTTGTCGTATCCAATGGTCTTAGAGTTGGTGGGTGTGGCTGTCTTGCGTGCTTTCCATGGGTGGCTACTTGTCGGTGCGTACTTTCCATGGTTGGCTACTTGTCGGCGGCTTAGTGAATTATATATATAGATATTGTCGACTGTATTGCTGTGTCTGGGGCTCTCTGTTGCCCCCTTGTGGTTACTAAGCTTCAACTGGATGATAACATACATGGTTACATTCTGCTTTATATATAAGATAGTTGTACCCCATGGCTACACCCACATAGTAATGAAACAGGACAAACTTTAAAAATCAATAGACGTTGGCACTATATCTGATCGTGTTCAGCTCTGACGGGAGAGCTCTGGGGAGAAAAGCACATGGCCATGATATCTCTGGCAATCAGCAGCTACCCTCTAAAACACATGGAGCTATGATCTCTCTCTCAAAAACGTCAAACATTACTCCTTAACAATCTGTACATGATAATGTCTGTTGAAAAAACAGGTATCGCTAGCTAAGCGGAGGCAAGATGCACTCTAACATGTGGTGAGACTTGATCAACTTGAACGGAGCCACTCTCTTGGATTTGTATAAATACATTGGTACCACAATAGTACTTAGCGCGATGAGAGAAGTCGCAAAATCAACTAGAAAGCTGAAGCAAATTATAGAAAACAACCAGATCTAAATAATTCTCTCATGAAAAGTGGACAGACATACAGACAGAATGCGTTTGGACCACGAAATTTTTAAAACCGTTTCTTAGCGAGCACCTATGGGCCAAGGGTAATCTACATGCCAAATTTCAAATCTCAAGACCTCATGGCTTGTAAGATTTTGTGATGAGTGAGTCAGTGGTATTTGGCTTTTTATATATATATATATATATTTGCAGTTGGAGATCCACAAAGGGAGAAAAAACGAATCACGTATCATAAAATAGTTTTATTCCTGAGCTTTCAACCCCTATCAGGGGTCTTCATCAGAGGATAATGCTTAGACTTACAAGAATCAAAGGCAATATATAGCAACACATTCAGTATTGGGGGGGGATGGGGGGGTGGGTGGCGGTGACTAAGTCAGTATGATCAAGGGGGGGAGGAGGGGGTGTATCGTTTAATTAATGTGCATATGTCCTTCTTAAGTTGGCATATGCTGGGTTTATGTCCAAGTGTCTGTTGATGGCGTTTTCATCTGATAGCCAAGACTCGGCCAACTCTCTGGCGCTTTTTGTACTGGCCTTAAATTTTACTTTTACGTTGTCCCAGTTGAATGTGTGTCCTGTCGATTTAGTATGTGCATATATCAAAGATAGTGCGTCCTTTCTTCTGACGGTGTTGCGATGTTCCTGTACACGTGTTGAGATTTTTTTTGATGTTTGTCCTATGTATACAGCTGAGCAAGAATTGCATGGAATACTATAAACTGCGTTTCGTGTTTAGGCTGTCGATTTCTTGTTTTTAGCATTAAACAGGACCATGCGCAGATTGTTGGTGGGTTTATGTGCTATTTTGATGCCCCACTTGGTCAGGGTGCGTGCCGTATTACACACAGAAAGAAGGCATGCCGATGGGATCACCGTTATCTGGACTCCTAGCTGAACTGGTAATGCAACGATTTGAAAACATAGCTTTATCCCAGATAACACCCAAAATTTGGATACGCTATGTAGACGACACATTCGTCATATTAAGAAAGAACCAGCTGAATGAGTTCTTCAATCATATTAACACAATATTCCCTGCAATCCAGTTCACAATGGAAAAAGAAAACAATCGACACATCAATTTCCTGGACATTTACATCAAAAGAAATAGTGACGCCACCCTGACCACAAGTGTTTACCGCAAACAATGCTACGCAGACAAGATCCTACACTACGCCAGCAACCACCCGGTATCTCATAAACGGAGCTGCGTGAAAACCCTATTTAAACGAGTCCACACGCATTGTAATACCAAGGAAACAAAAATTAATGAGAGACACTATCTGTTTCAACTTTTCACCTCGAACGGATACTCAAAATCATTCATTAATCGGAGTCTACACAGCAGACGCCAAAGGAATCAGCATACAATTGACGTAAATCAGAACCCCCACCCCACCTGGCATTCACTCCCGTATCACCATAATGTGTCAGAAGGCACGGCACGCACCCTGACCAAGTGAGGCATCAAAATAGCACATAAACCCACCAACAATCTGCGCATGGTCCTGTTTAATGCTAAAAACAAGAAATCGACAGCCGAAACACGAAACGCAGTTTATAGTATTCCATGCAATTCTTGCTCAGCTGTATACATAGGACAAACGTCAAAAAAAATCTCAACACGTGTACAGGAACATCGCAACGCCGTCAGAAGAAAGGACGCACTATCTTTGATATATGCACATACTAAATCGACAGGACACACATTCAACTGGGACAACGTAAAAGTAAAATTTAAGGCCAGTACAAAAAGCACCAGAGAGTTGGCTGAGTCTTGGCTCTCAGATGAAAACGCCATCAACAGACACTTGGACATAAACCCAGCATATGCCAACTTAAGAAGGACATATGCACATTAATTAAACGATACACCCCCTCCCCCCCCCTTGATCATACTGACTTAGTCACCGCCACCCACCCCCCATCCCCCCCCCAATACTGAATGTGTTGCTATATATTGCCTTTGATTCTTGTAAGTCTAAGCATTATCCTCTGATGAAGACCCCTGATAGGGGTTGAAAGCTCAGGAATAAAACTATTTTATGATACGTGATTCGTTTTTTCTCCCTTTGTGGATCTCCAACTGCAAATATGCAAACCGTATCACAGACCTTCTCTTCCATATATATATATATATATGTATATATATATATATATGTATATATATATATATATATATATATATATATATATATAATAATAAAAGGCAAAGCCCTCACTGACTGACTGACTGACTCACTGACTCACTCATCACTAATTCTCCAACTTCCCGTGTAGGTGGAAGGCTGAAATTTGGCAGGCTCATTCCTTACAGCTTACTTACAAAAGTTAGGCAGGTTTCATTTCGAAATTCAAAGCGTAATGGTCATAACTGGAACATATTTTTTGTCCATACACTGTAATGGAGGAGGCGGAGTCACGTATCGCGTCATCACGCCTCCTACGTAATCACGTGAACTAAAAACAAGGAAGACATTTACAGCACGAGTCACACGCGGGAACGAAGGTAAATGACGTTAATTTTTGACTGTCTTTTAATACTGTGTAAGCATACATATTAACACATGTGCAATTAAACGTGTGCATTTACGGGGTGATTTCTCAGGCTTAAAAGCTCACCTTTTATCAAACGCGGGAACAAAGGTAACTGACGTTGTTCACTGTCTTTTAATACTGTGTAACCATACATATTAACACATGTCCAATTAAACGTGTGCATTTACGGGGTGATTTCTCAGGCTTAAAAGCTCGCCTTTTACTAAAAAGGTAAATGCAAAACTATTTTCAATCAGTTTATTGAAACGCTCCCGTTAAGGATTGCAATAACATATTCGCGAGATAAAAGAACGAAGTAGGGGGAAATGGAGGAACAGCCGCAAACAGCGAAGAGCAAAAAATTAATTAAACAATTGAGAACGGAGCAAGTTAAGCATACAAGCATGTTCATAAGGGAAACAAAGCACGGTGTAAAACGTAAGTTTAAATTAAGTTTATAGAAACGCTCCCGCTGCGGATTGCAATAACATATTCGCGAGATAAAAGTTTAATGAGAAGACACGAGGTATAAACGAACCACACGCCGTGGCGCAACGTCAGGGGCAACAGTTTCAACCATTCTATGATCTGCTTCTCGCAACTGAAAGACGGCACATGGCGGATGTCAGCCGACTTGCTGACCGCAACGTTAGGGGCTTCAACTATGGCGCTGACGCCACATCTCAGTGCCAACACTTTGCAGACTGTACTTAAAAGACACGCCCTCCTCACTGGACAGTTAAAAACACCAATCAAACTAACGATGACATCAAGTATTACCCAATCAAAAGTAGGAAAGGAGGCATCTTCATAAAATGCGTGTGGGATGATTTGCATGAGACGCTGCTTTAAAAAAAAAATTATAAAAAAAAATACGGGATAAATCCCGTCCAGTATTGATTCAAAACGGGACGCGCAATTTCATTCTCAAACGCGGCACGATTCCGTATTTTAAAGGACGGGTGGCAACCGTACAGTGCCAGGTAACCACCCATACAATCACATTGTGATTCAGAC